>NC_041393.1:28139677-28179711 GCF_002162155.2 Triticum dicoccoides
TGGTGCCACCAACCGGGACCAAAGGCCTCTTTTTTGGTAGCCCAAAGGGCGGGAACCGGCGGCCTTTGGTACCGGTTGGTGGCACCAACCGGGACTAATGCCTCCCCCTTTAGTCTTGGTTGGTGCCACCAACCGGGACCAAAGGCCCCTGTGCTGCCCGCCTCGGGGCCAAAGTTTAGTCCCACCTCGCTAGTTGAGAGGGGCGCGCAGTGGTTTATAAGCCCCACTGCCGCACCCCTCTCGAGCTCCTCTCCACCGCAGGCTTTCGGGCCTACTTGCTATTGCTTTGCCTGATGGGCCTTCTGGGCCTACTGCGGGCCTGAATCCTGGCCCATAGTAGGGTTTCATGTCGTATTCAGGCCGTGGGGGCCCAGTAGGAGACATTTTTTTTGTTTTCTTTACTTATTGTTGCTATATTTATTTTTTTCCAGTTTTTTTATTTTTGTTTTCTGCATTATTTATTTTCTTTTGTTTTTTGTTTTATTTTTAAATTGTTTTTGCTTTTAGTTTTAGGAAAATTATAAACTTTCTATTAGTGCCATTAGTTTTCAAATTTGAAAACACTTTTTTTTTGTTTTTTTGTTTTCTTTCTTGCTTTATTTATTTTATTTTGTTTCTACTTACAACAAAATACTTATTGTTGTTTTTTTGTTTTGTTTTCTGCATTATTTATTTTCTTTTGTTTTTTGCTTTATTTTTTAATTGTTTTTGCTTTTAGTTTTAGGAAAATTATAAACTTTCTGTTAGTGCCATTAGTTTTCAAATTTGAAAACACTTTTTTTGTTTTTTTGTTTTCTTTCTTGCTTTATTTATTTTATTTTGTTTCTACTTACAACAAAATACTTATTGTTGCTATTTATAATTATTACGAGGGCCGAACCATAAGACATTAAAGCATTTCAAATGAACTCTGAAAAAGTTGAAAGTTGGCATGATATCATAAATTGACCCACATAGCATGTGCATGTACAACACGGACAATGGTATCATAGTCGCCAGTTACAAAGTTGGCATGGTATCATCATAATAGTTGCGGGAGAAAGTCCTCACTTTTTCTTCGCTTGTGTCATTTGCTTATTGCGCCGTAACCATGGATAATCTTCATCGTTTATCAGGATGCTGGGGTCAGCCTTGACTTTGAAGGGAGGAATTTCATGAAACTTTTCATAATCTTCAGACATGTCTGTCTTGTCCTCCACTCCCACGATGTCCCTTTTTCCTGAAAGAACTATGTGGCGCTTTGGCTCATCGTATGATGTATTCGCTTCCTTATCTTTTCTCTTTCTCGGTCTGGTAGACATGTCCTTCACATAGATAACCTGTGCCACATCATTGGCTAGGACGAACGGTTCATTAGTGTACCCAAGATTTTTCAGATCCACTGTTGTCATTTCGTACTGTGGGTCTACCTATACCCCGCCTCCTGACAGATTGACCCATTTGCACTTAAACAAAGGGACCTTAAAATCATGTCCGTAGTCAAGTTCCCATATGTCCACTATGTAACCATAATATGTGTCCTTTCCCCTTTCGGTTGTTGCATCAAAGCGGACACTGTTGTTTTGGTTGGTGCTCTTTTGATCTTGGTCAATCGTGTAAAATGTATTCCCGTTTATCTCGTATCCTTTCCAAATCAATACAGTCAAAGATGGTCCCCTGGACAACAAGTACAGCTCATCATAAACAGTGTTGTCACCTCTGATACGTGCTTCCAACCAACTACTGAAAGTCCTGATGTGTTCACATGTAATCCAGTCATTGCACTGCTCCGGGTGTTTGGAGCGCAGACTGTTCTTGTGTTCATCGACATACGAGGTCACCAAGGTAGAGTTCTGTAGAACTGTGTAGTGTGCTTGAGACCCAGAATATCCGTCCCTGCATATTATTGAGTCCCTTCCAAGCATGCCTTTTCTAGTCAGTCTCCCCTCATACCGCGATTTAGGGAGACCTATCTTCTTTAGGCCAGGAATGAAGTCAACACAAAACCCGATGAAATCCTCTATTTGATGGCCCATGGAGATGCTTCCTTCTGGCCTAGCGCGGTTACAGACATATTTGTTTAGGACTCCCATGAACCTCTCAAAGGGGTACATATTGTGTAGAAATACGGGGCCCAGAATGACAATCTCGTCAACTAGATGAACTAGGACGTGCGTCATGATATTGAAGAAGGATGGTGGGAACACCAGCTCGAAACTGACAAGATAGTGCACCACATCACTCCTTAGCCTTGGTATGATTTCTGGATCGATCACCTTCTAAGAGATTGCATTGAGGAATGCACATAGCTTCACAATGGCTAATCGGACGTTTTTCGGTAGAAGCCCCTCAATGCAACCGGAAGCAGTTGCGTCATAATCACATGGCAGTCATGAGACTTTAGGTTCTGAAACTTTTTCTCTGCCATATTTATTATTCCTTTTATATTAGACGAGAAGCCAGTCGGGACCTTCATACTAAGCAGGCATTCAAAGAAGATTTCCTTTTCTTCTTTGGTAAGAGCATAGCTGGCAGGACCTTCATACTGCTTTGGAGGCATGCCGTCTTTTTCGTGCAAACATTGTAGGTCCTCCCGTGCCTCAGCTGTATCTTTTGTCTTCCCATACACGCCCAAGAAGCCTAGCAGGTTCATGCAAAGGTTCTTCGTCACGTGCATCACGTCGATCGAAGAGCGGACCTCTAGGTCTTTCCAGTAGGGTAGGTCCCAAAATATAGATTTCTTCTTCCACATGGGTGCGTGTCCCCCAGCGTCACTCGGAACAGCTAGTCCGCCGGGACCCTTTCCAAAGATTACATGTAAATCATTGACCATAGCAAGTACGTGATCACCGGTACGCATGGCGGGCTTCTTCCGGTGATCTGCCTCGCCTTTGAAATGCTTGCCTTTCTTTCGACATTGATGGTTGGTCGGAAGAAATCGACGATGGCCCTGGTACACATTCTTCCTGCAGCTTGCTAGGTATATACTATCGGTGTCAAGTAAATAGTGCATGCATGCGTGGTATCCCTTGTTTGTCTGTCTTGAAAGGTTACTGAGAGCGGGCCAATCGTTGATGGTCACGAACAGCAACGCCTTTAGGTTAAATTCCTCCTGTTTGTGCTCATCCCACGTACATACACTGTTTCCATTCCACAACTATAAAAGTTCTTCAACTAATGGCCTTAGGTACACATCAATGTAGTTGCCGGGTTGCTTAGGGCCTTGGATGAGAACTGGCATCGTAATGAACTTCTGCTTCATGCATATCCAAGGAGGAAAGTTATACATACATAGAGTCACGGGCCAGGTGCTGTGATTGCTGCTCTGCTCCCTGAAAGGATTAATGCCATCCACGCTTAAAGCAAACCATGCGTTCCTTGGCTCACTTGCAAACTCATCCCAGTACTTTCTCTCGATTTTTCTCCACTGCGACCCGTCAGCGGGTGCTCTCAACTTCCCCTCTTTCTTACGGTCCTCACTGTGCCATCACATCAACTTGGCATGCTCTCTGTTTCTGAACAGACGTTTCAACTGTGGTATTATAGGAGCATACCACATCACCTTCGTAGGAACCCTCTTCCTGGGGGGCTCGCCCTCAACATCACCAGGGTCATCTCGTCTGATCTTATACCGTAATGCACCGCATACCGGGCATGCGTTCAGATCCTTGTATGCACCACGGAAGAGGATGCAGTCATCAGGGCATGCATGTATCTTCTACAACTCCAATCCTAGAGGGCATACGACCTTCTTTGCTGCATATGTACTGTCGGACAATTCGTTATCCTTTGGAAGCTTCTTCTTCAATATTTTCAGTAGCTTCTCAAATCCTTTGTCAGGCACAACATTCTCTGCCTTCCACTGCAGCAATTCCAGTATGGTACCGAGCTTTGTGTTGCCATCTTCGCAATTGGGGTACAACCCTTTTTTGTGGTCCTCTAACATGCGATCGAACTTCAGCTTCTCCTTTTGACTTTCGCATTGCGTCCTTGCATCGACAATGAACCGGCGGAGATCATCATCATTGGGCACATCGTCTGGTTCCTCTTGATCTTCAGCAGCTTCGCCCGTTGCAGCATCATCGTGCACATCGTCTGGTTCCTCTTGATGTTCAGTAGCATCACCGTATTCAAGGGGCACATAGTTGTCATCATACTCTTCTTCTTCGCCGTCTTCCATCATAACCCCTATTTCTCCGTGCCTCGTCCAAACATTATAGTGTGGCATGAAACCCTTGTAAAGCAGGTGGGTGTGGAGGATTTTCCGGTCAGAGTAAGACTTCGTATTCCCACATATAGGGCATGGACAACACATAAAACCATTCTGCTTGTTTGCCTCAGCCACTTCGAGATAATCATGCACGCCCTTAATGTACTCGGACGTGTGTCTTGAACCGTACATCCATTGCCGGTTCATCTGCGTGCATTATATATAATTAAGTGTGTCAAAAATCATTACAGAACATCATGAATAGATAATTAAGTGACCAAATTAATAGAAGTTCATCATCACATTAAAACCAAAGTACATATATAGTTCTCATGTAACAACATAAAGCTCTGCAGAGCATCAAAATTAATTAAACCATACACTGAAACTATGTAAAACATTTCAATGCGAAAACAAATGCGATCATAATCGCAACCAATGTAACAACTGATCCAACGGCATAATGATACCAAGCCTCGGTATGAATGGCATATTTTCTAATCTTTCTAATCTTCAAGCGCATTGCATCCATCTTGATCTTGTGATCATCGACGACATCCGCAACATGCAACTCCAATATCATCTTCTCCTCCTCAATTTTTCTAATTTTTTCCTTCAACAAATTGTTTTCTTCTTCAACTAAATTTAACCTCTCGACAATAGGGTCGGTTGGAATTTCCGGTTCAACAACCTCCTAGATAAATAATATCTATGTCACGTTGGTCGGCATAATTGTCATAAACAATAAATGAACCAATAGTTATGAAAAGATAATATATACCACATCCGAATCATAGACAGGACGAGGGCCGACGGGGGCGGATACCAAAACCATCGCACTATATAAGATGCAATAATAAAAGTAAGAAAATTATACAAGTATCTATATAAATATACAAGTAAGAATTTTTTTCCTTTCAGAAAGAAGATAAGAACAAGAGGCTCACCACGGTGGTGCCGGCGACGAGATCGGCGCGGGCGATCGACGGCGGTGAAGATGGGGACGGGACGTGACAGACCGCTAAACCTAGACAAATATTGAGGAAAATGGAGCTTGGAGGTCGAGCTTGGAGAGGAGAAAGCTTAAGTAGTGTGGCTCGGGCATTCCATCGAACACCTCATGTGCATAGGAGGTGAGCTAGAGCACCACAAAGCTCTCCCCTCGCCGGCCACGAAAAACAGAGCACTGGGAGTGCTCTGCTCGCGGGCGAGGGGTAGATATAGGCAACTAATTGGTCCCGGTTCGTGCCACGAACCGGGACTAAAAGGCAGCCTTTGGTCCCGGTTCACGCCATCAACCGGGACCAATGGTGGTGGGCCAGGAGCGAGGCGCATTGGTCCCGGTTCGTCCCACCAACCGGAACCAATAGGTCTAGCCGAACCGGGACCAATGGCCCACGTGGCCCGGCCGGTCCCCGGGGCTCATGAACCGGGTCCAATGCCCCCATTGGTCCCGGTTCTGGATTGAACCAAGACTAATGGGCTGACCCGGCCTGGACCATTGCCCCCTTTTCTACTAGTGGGCGAGGTTCGTGATCCTGTTTGCGCGGCACATGTAGTACAACGCCTTGTCCACCTCGTCGCCGCCGTCGTGGGCTGCGCTATTGGGCATCCTGCCGGTCTTGGCGGTGGCATTTGGGTCGCCGGAGACATTGACCTTGGCGAGGCCATCCGTAGAGGCATCGACTAGGTCCAGATCATCATCCCTGTCGGGCGTGCTGTCAGGAGGACGGTTTTCCGGGGACGGGGGCCTTGCCGCCAACGGGGCACTCGACACAGCGCGGGAGGAGGTGCTCCTCGACCATCTTGATGTCCAGGAGGGCAGCCATGCCGCGGTCGATGGCCTGGGCCTGGGTGGTGGGGCGGGCGGGAACTGCTGCGCGAGCAGCGTGTCGTGGAGCTACTCGTCGTTCATGACCATGAAATCCATGTTGGGCGCAGAGAAGCGGACGCCCATCTGGCGAGAGAGGCGGATGCAAGTGGTGACCGCAAAAGCCATGCCTTGGCCAATGAAGTAGACCTTGAAGAGACCCGTTGCGAGCACACCGAGCTTGGCGTTGTGGTCTTGAGCGGTGGGGCCAGGTGAAAGTGCAACTAATCCCCGGGTGGTTTTGGTAATTCATAACAACATATATCTCATTGAACTAATATCCATTCAAGAAAAATGTTTCAGGATGTTCAATGTATGGCATGGCATGACATAGAGATGTGGAGCCCTCAAAATGCTAAGGACAAGGATTGGCAAAAGCTCAAGATTCTCCTTTTTGTTTAAGTGATCGAAGATCACATTGAGTCCATATGAAAGTCAATACTATTAAAAGGGGATGCGGTGTTGCTTAATGATCTTGTTACTCAAGTGCTTAGTGATATTGTTCCAAAAGCATCAGCCACTTTCTCTATCCAAATATGTCAAAACCCTAAACTCCAACTCGGCCCCACCGATATTTTCTATCCGAAGCAACCGAGTTCATCTTGACATAGCCACTGCCAGAAACCCTAACAGTTCGGTCACACCGATACGGATCTCGGTATCACTGAGATGGCCTTGCTAGCTCTCTGTGACTTGTTGCATTCACTTCGGTCTCACCAAGTTGTTGCAATCGGTCCCACCGAGTTAGCTTGACAGATTCTCTGTTGCTCATTACACTCACTTTAGTCTCACCGAGATGATGCAATCGGTGCCATCGAGATGAAGTTTTCCCTAAGCCCTAGCACATCAGTCCCACCCAGTTGTTCTAGTATGTCACACCGAGATTCCTAACATTCATATTTTTGAACAAATCGGTGCCACTGAGTTTCCTAATTGGTGCCACCGTGACGTGTCAAAAGTGTGTAATGGTTAGATTTTGTGTGGAGGCTATATATACCCCTCCACACCTTCTTCCTCATGGAGGAGGGCCATCAGAATGTTCCTACACTTTCAACATTCATTTTCTGAGAGAGAATCACCTACTCATGTGTTGAGATCAAGAGATTCCATTCCAACCATTTGAATCTTGATTTCAAGCCTTCCCCAAGTTGCTTTCCACTAAAATCGCTCTTCCACCATAGCCCAATCTATGAGAGAGAGCTGAGTGTTGGGGAGACTATCATTTGAAGCACAAGAGTCTACATAATGAGTCTACGTAATGGTAGCAGCACATCAAGTTAGTTTGATTGAACTAAACTGAAAACATAAGTCTACATAATGGACTCGCTAGAGATTATCATAGATGAAGTAGATTGACTAATAAGGAGGGCCATGGATGAACAATGCAAGGGATTCCATCTTTTGGGTATCTTGTCGACAACATCAATCAATCAGCACTAGCAAAAAAAGAAATTCCTTCTTTTGAAGGCAATTTTTAAAGGCGATTCCTTTGGTGAAACAAGTGTCCATTTTGGGGAAGAGCCAGCCGGTGGCGGCGCCCTTGGTCCACAGAAACAAATAGAAGGACAAGTCAAAACTGCACAACATAGTAGAGTGCCACATTCTAGAAAGGAACACAAATGCTCAGCCATTGTATTATTCTACAATAATTTGTTCCTACAGACAGATGATCTGAAAATGAATGCCATACTTTTCGCTCCCCACATCCATTGTGAGTATCAGAGTATGTATGTTCCAGCATATTACTGATGATTCTCCGTCCCAGTAGAGCGATTCAAAGAATTAGTGTGGCATTTGCTATCGTATGTTGTTGTGGCGGTTGCTTTATAATCTAAAGCGGGGGAAACCCCTTTTTCGCAAAAGAATCAGTAGGGACATGAGGGCACCACACATAATATCATGAGGCACAACACAATGTTACCAAACATTGTGCCTGAATGATGCTTCCATTCCCAGATAACCATGCAAAGCACACCAGAATCCTGGTACTCCATGCAAAATAAAACATAATTTGTAAACATAGGATGCAAACTAGGATTCGGACTGAAAAATGGCATCACAGAACATGACCAAAACACATAACAATAGCAGCTCCATATAGATGAAGCTCCTGCAATTCGACAGATCGTCCCAAAGATAAATTAAGATGCAGTTCAACACTACACCACTATATTGATTACCCCAAATTGAAGAACCTAAGATAGATCACACCATGGTTGTCCACGAATTAACTGAAGACAGATAGTAGTAGTAGCATAGCATGCACAGCAGATTAATCTGACTGACCCAACTGAAGTGAATTGAAATCATAATTCTGCATTATAAAGTAGCTAGAGAGACGACTGATAAGAGGAGCATGGCTTCGATGAGTGATTCAAAGGTGAAGTAGTGGGCTGCCTAATCTGATGAGGGATCAGGTGAAGTAGTGGGCTCGCTAATCTGCAATGATATGAACAAGATGCATGAATGGGACCGTCAGATTGATGAACTCGAATAGGGAGGACCAAGAGAAGGGAGAGGTTTGGACTTTGGACCTCAACTCCGAGGTAGGTGTGCTTGTCAGTCAACTCGGTGAGGCCGGCGACCTCCTTGGGGTCGAGGAAGCAGGAGAGGACGGCGATGGCGAGGTCGATGTGCTTGATGGCGAGGCTTGTGTGTTAGATTGATTGCTCCTCCAATTGCCCCAACGGCTCATTGGGCCCTTGACCCACGCCCTGATCGGGGGCGTCCAGCCCAAGCAAGGCTGGTGGGCCCCTGTCGCGCAGTGCTATAAAGAGGAGGTGGGGACCAGGGCACAGGGTATGAGGTTCGTCACCGCCACTGTTCCCCACTCCTAACCCTATCCGATCTAGAGAGAGGCACTGAAGCGATGGGAAGCTCCACCGCCGCCACTCACGCATTCTCTGCTATCACCGCCGTAGCCATCCACCATGGCCATTTCGGCGTGTTCATCCACCTATGGTAAAGGTAAACCACTGCAAATCACCGACCTAATCTAGCCTAGTGATCCACAACATATCAATGGTATCAGACAGGCTAGAATCTAGATTGATTTCGGTACAAAGGAAAAACAGAGAAAGAAAAAAGACCCCCTCCCCTCAAGAACCCTAGAAGGGCAGAGAAAATCAAAAAAAAGAAGCAAAAGTCACCGGAGTAGGGCCTCGGGCCTCGCCGGCAAAGCAGTGCCGCCGTCATGGCCGCGCCAGTTCCTCTCGATCCCCACACGCATCAGCAAGCCGAGGTGTAGGGACGAAGAACAACCCCTTCAGGGGCAAAGTGCACCGCCATCAAACCGCTTGACATCGGCGCGCTCTCCTTCGGGAGCTCGCGCACGCCAGCAAAGGGATCGGTAGGGGCGCTGCCGCTCCATCGAGGTGACCGCCGTCGGGCAGTAAGGGGGCAGAGGAGGGCGCATCTGCATCGCTCTCTTTGTCACGGGAGATGGAGGATGGAGGGAGCAGAGAAAGGGAATGGAAACAAGAGGCGCAGTGCAGCGTGGTGGCCTTTCGGCGCCGTCGCCGGCGGCCGGGCCTAGCTCCCTTTTTGCCGCCCTCTACTGGATAGGCTGGCGACGGGAGAGAGATGGAGAGAGGAATGGAGAGAGGAAGGAGGGGGAAGGAAAAGAGGAGGAGGCACAACGCGGTGGCTTCGGCGCCGTCGGCGGCGACCGTGCCGTCGCCGTCGCCGTCTCAGGAAGGGAGAGTCGAAGGGGTCGAGAGAAACGAAAGACAGGAGGCGCTAGGTTTCGGTCGGGGGCTCACCCTCGCAGTTTTGATTGAGCGATAAGAACGGAGGACCCTTCGATGGAGATCGACGGCCAAGGGCGAATACCTAGCTCTAGACCGGCCACTGGGCCGAACGAGAGGGGCACGCCAGGCCGCCTTGCTTGCCCTCGCGCCGGGCCTCTTTTCGGCTGGTACAGGAGGCGGCCTAGGCCAGAGCAGGGCGCGCGCGCTGCGGGCCTTTTGGACCGGCTGCAGCTGCTGCGCGCGCTAGGCGATGGCAGGCCCGCACGGTATTTTTATTTTTATTTTTTTTGTCTATTTGTTGTCTAGCTTTTTGGACAAAATCTCATACGGTTTTTTCTATTCAAAAATTATTCAAAGAAATTTTTTGTTTAGAAATAGAAAAGTAAAAGTAATACTTCTAAAAAGAAAAATGTCCATGAATTTTTTATTCATGTTTTCCGCTGCAAAAAAAAAAGTGCTCTTTTAAAAGAAAAAGGAAATTCTTAGAATATTGTAAAGTTTCGCTGCAAAGTAAAAGTTTTATCCTCGGATTAAATTGGAACCAACGGGAAAATTTAATTGGAAGAACAGTTTTTGAGAGAAGTTTTTTTCACTTGTGGGTGAAATCAGATTCAGATAGCTTTTGCTATGACAGTAGAAAGATATTTGATTAAATTTTAATTATGGTATTGTTATTTTCTGACCAACGTTGATGATGACAATATTACAATTCAATGAGTCTTATAGTTAAAAGTTCAAATTTCTGATAAATTTGTATCAAAGTGACCATGTAACAGCCCCAAAATTGGGTTATCAATTTTTGTGCCGTTATTCCTTCCTGGCACTCATTTCCAAAATCTTTCTCCTGAGTTTTGCTGATGACCCTGAGAATTCTTGTTGTTTCCAACCTTTCAAAACTTGGTCATGTCTTTTTTCAGTGGGCAAGACCTCAGTTGCATCATCTTAAACCCTCTCAAACCCTAATTCCAAATTTTTGGGATTTGAATGTGGCCTTTGTGATTACAAAGGAGCCATCATTTTCCTTGATCTGTTGATCACCCCATCTATTCCTAGAGACCCTCCTATCCTTTTCAATCTTGGATATGCAAAAATATTGCCAAGTCCCATGCAATATTTTTGAATTGTGATTTATTCCTTTTCTTGCCTGTCCGAGGAATAAAATCAAAAGGCATAGCTAGCCATCTCCTAAATTCATGTGAATTGGTGGAGTTGATAATTATGCCTAATCCAAGCTCTGGAAATTATATTGGCCATAATCAAATAAGGAAAATTGCCTTTTCTTATTTAATGCCAATATTCCAATTTTGCCACTTTTTAAAGGAACTACTATTTTTATAGCAAGGAAAATTCCCATATAAATTGTGGAGCTTGTCCTTGCTATATAATCACTAGTTCCATCTTTATCTCATGTTCTACAGATCAAAAATTTGGCACATGATCCAATGCAAGTTTCTGCCTTCTCTGAAATTTTGCAAAGGAAGTGCCTTATCCCTAATTCCTGTTGAGCTGCAAATTGGTAGGGTGATTAATATTGATAAATAACCCATGTATAGCAAAGATGAGCTCAATCCAATCATCCCAGCTTCCTGTGCATTTTTTCAAAGTTTTTGACCAGATTGTCACTTTGTGAAGGAAGTACCTTCATGGAGTTTCCAAATGGGATGAAACTTTTCCATCCTCTCAAGTATCCCAAATCATTAGCCTTCACCAAATTCAGCTCATTTCATTGAGCTATGTGAGCGCAGGAGCAATTCTTGTTCTCTGTCCAAATTTTCAGTTTGTGAAGCAAGTATATTTTATCTTGCTCCATTATGGCTGAAAATAATTCCAAGCCTTCTCCTATCCATATAACCCACCTACCTAAGAGTTTGGATAATTTCATTTAGCCAATATTTTCCTAGGAGTTTCCCAAGTTTCTGGTCAAAAGTAATGCTTGTAAAGAAAGTACCAATTTGGCAAGTCCATTTGGTGTGATTTTTTTACAGCATCTACCTATGACCAAATCATGAGGATTTGCCAAGTTATACCTCAATCCAACACTCCTAGTGAGTGCTTGTTCATCATCTAGTTTCTGGACCAGATTTGGCATTTGCACTGCAACTATGCTGAATCATTGTGCTAGTGCCCTCATAATTCCTAGGACCGTATTCCTTGTTACCCTAAGCCTGCTAGACATCAAGTTTACCATTTCACCTCTCTGGTTTTACCTCTAGCATGTTGCCAAGTTTGCAGCAGTAAACTTGTGGAGCTTGGTTTACTCAGCTCAATTTGTCTCTGCCCGTTTCTTTACCGTGGTTGTACTCCGCTCTAGAAGGACTATGCGGTAGACATGAGCTGGCATCAGTAAAACCTCTAGAGCGTGCCATGCCAGTGGTGACCACGAGGGCAGCCAGCCAAAACGGTGGTCTAGCCACTGTTGGCCTCGGCATCGTTGCTCTAGCTGGATTTGGCTCGTCCCCGCATGTCCAGTAGCTCCGCATCATCGTCGCCGTTCGCCTAGACCACGCTCCCCCTTCGTTTTCTTCTCCGACGAGCCGTGCCAAGGGTCGAGCAGTGCGCGCCCGTGAGCTTGTCTTCTTCCTCGCTTTTGTCTTCTTCTTCCTCTCGTCCGCGAGCGCCCCTCGTCTCCGTGAGCTTCTGCTGCTCGTCGTGATTCCCCTCGTCGCCTTCCCGTCCCTCCCCGCGAGCCTTGTGCGCGCCAGAGCCCTGGCCGGACTCGTTCCGTGGCGATTGGCTCGGCATCTCCTTGCCCGCATATTTAAAGGCCTTCCCCCGAGACTCCGAGCACTCCAGCAGCCCCCCTTCCTCCCAGCAACCTCCCTAACCAGTCACCTGAGCACCTGGAGCTCCCCATCCTCTTCCCATCGCCATGGCCGCCGCCTCGGGTGTTGCTTGATTCCGGCGCTGCCTCGCTCCCCTTTCCGTTCCTCCGCCACCACCGCATCCCCCAAGGTCCGGCGAGCCTTCCAGTAGCCTCAGCCCCTTGCCTCCCCCACCAGAACCGCTACCTCGCCGGCGACCGAAGCTTTTCCCCGCCGTCCGCCATGCTCTAAGTCGCCGTCACTCCCCTCGTTTTTGGAGTCCATGGAGTGGGGGAATGGATGCGCCACTCCCCAAGGAGCACGCCGGTGGACGAAGCCTCACCAAAGGTGGCCCGTGTCGTCGGGGCTCGCCGCCGGAGCGCGGCTGTCCTTTGCCCCATGGGCGCGCGTTGGGGAGAGGAAGGCGATGGCCAGGTGATGACCCACAAGTATAGGGGATCTATCGTAGTCATTTCGATAAGTAAGAGTGTTGAACCCAACGAGGAGCAGAAGGAAATGATAAGCGGTTTTCAGCAAGGTATTCTCTGCAAGTACTGAAATAAGTGGTAACAGATAGTTTTGTGATAAGATAAATTGTAACGAGCAACAAGTAACAAGAGTAAATAAAGTGCAGCGAGGTGTCCCAATCCTTTTTGTAGCAAAGGACAAGCCTGGACAAACTCTTATAATAGGAAAAGTGCCTCCCGAGGACACATGGGAATATCGTCAAGCCAGTTTTCATCACGCTTATATGATTCGCGTTCGGTACTTTGATAATTTGATATGTGGGTGGACCGGTGCTTGGGTGTTGTTCTTACTTGAACAAGCATCCCACTTATGATTAACCTCTATTGCAAGCATCCACAACTACAACAAAAGTATTAAGGTAAACCTAACCATAGCATGAAACATATGGATCCAAATCAGCCCCTTACGAAGCAACGCATAAACTAGGGTTTAAGCTTCTGTCACTCTAGCAACCCATCATCTACATATTACTTCCCAATGCCTTCCTCTAGGCCCAAATAATGGTGAAGTGTTATGTAGTCGACGTTCACATAACACCACTAGAGGCTAGACAACATACATCTCATCAAAATATGGAACAAATACCAAATTCAGATGACTACTAATAGCAAGACTTCTCCCTTGTCCTCAGGAACAAACGTAACTACTCACAAAGCATATTCATGTTCATAATCATAGGGGTAATAATATGCATAAAGGATCTGAACATATGATCTTCCACCAAATAAACCAACTAGCATCAACTACAAGGAGTAATCAACACTACTAGCAACCTACTAGCACCAATCCCGGACTTGGAGACAAGAATGGGATACAAGAGATGAACTAGGGTTTGGAGATGAGATGGTGCTGGTGAAGATGTTGATGGAGATTGCCCCCTCCCGATGAGAGCAGCATTGGTGATGACGATGGTGATGATTTCCCCCTCCCGGACGGAAGTGTCCCCGACAGAACAGCTCTGCCGGAGCCCTAGATTGGTTCCGCCAAGGTTCCGCCTCGTGGCGGCGGAGTCTCATCCCGAAAGGTTGCCTAATGTTTTTTCTCATCGAAAGACTTCATATAGGAGAAGATGGGCGTCGGAGAGCCACTGGGGGGCGCACGAGGTAGGGGGGCGCGCCCTAAGGGGGGGCGCCCCCCACCCTCGTGAGCAGGGTGTGGGCCCCCTGGCCTTCATCTTTGGCGACGATTTTTCTTTATTTATTTTAAGATATTTCGTGGAGTTTCAGGACTTTTGGAGTTGCAAATAGGTCTCCAATATTTGCTCCTTTTCCAGCCCAGAAATCCAGCTGCCGGCATTCTCCCTCTTCATGTAAACCTTGTAAAATAAGAGAGAATAGCCATAAGTATTGTGACATAATGTGAAATAACAACCCATAATGCGATAATTATCGATATAAAAGCATGATGCAAAATGGACGTATCAACTCCCCCAAGCTTAGACCTCGCTTGTCCTCAAGCGAAAAGCCGAGAACACTAAATATGTCCTCATGTTTAGAGGTAGAGGCGTCGATAAAAATAAAATATGGACATGAAGGCATCATGATTATTTCCACAACAGCAACATATATAGATTTTGTCATATGATTACTTATGTTCAAGTGATGATCTTTTCACACTGCAAAAGTATGAATCAGAAACCTTATTGAGCACCAACAAATTATAATCTCAGTCATTGAAGCAATTGCAATTTATCATAACATCGGAAAGAGTCTATGTCAGAGCTTGAAAGCAAGTCCACATACTCAACTATCACTTAGTCCTTCATAATTGCTAACACTCACGCAATACTTGTGGTTACGGAGTTTTAATCGGACACAGAAAAAGATAGGGGCTTATACTTTTGCCCCACAACCTTTTACCTCAAGGGTAATGTCAACAATAATAATTCATGCTCCCCTACATCCAATTTCCAACATGCTGAGCTTGCCAAAGGATAAAATGAAAAATGAAAGGTGAATATCACCGTGACTCTTGCATAAGGTAGAGGATAATAATAAAAGACAGGCCCTTCGCATAGGGAAGCAGAGGTTGTCATGCGCGTTTAGGGTTGATGTACAAAATCTTAATGCAAAAGAACATCACTTTATATTGCCCCTTGTATGTGGACCTTTATTATGCAGTCCGTCGCTTTTATTACTTCCACAACAAGTTCGTACAAAGCTTATTTTCTCTGCACTAATAAGTCATACATATTTAGAGAGCAATTTTTATTGCTTGCACCGATGACAACTTACTTGAAGGATCTTACTCAATCCATAGGTAGATATGGTGGACTCTCATGGCTGAACTGGTTTAAGGGTATTTGGAAGCACAAGTAGTATTTCTACTTGGTGCTGAGAATTTGGCTAGCATGAGGGGGAAAGGCAAGCTCAACATGTTAGAGGATCCATGACAACATACTTTATCTCAGATATAAGAAAACATAACTTATTATGTTGTCTTCCTTGTCCAACATCAACTCTTTAGCATGTCGTATTTTAATGAGTGCTCCCAATCATAAAAGATGTCAATGATAATATATCTGTATGTGAAACCTCTCTTTCCTTATTACTTCCTATTAATTGCAATGATGACCAAAGCTATATTTGCCAACTCCCAACAAATTTTAATCATCATACTCTTTCTATGTGAAGTCATTACTTTCAATAAGATCAATATGAACTCTTTGATTCTTTTTATTCTTTTTCTTCTTTCTATTCACCCAAGATCATGGCAAAATAATCAAGCCCTTGACTCAACACTAATCTTTATTATATAGATAGATCACAGACTCGATTACATAGAGGGATCATAAAGAAAAACTCAAAACTAGATCATGCCATAAACTTTATTCTACTAGATCAAGATACTACTAATAGGATCGAACTAAGAAAAACGGTAAAGATAGGAGTTGTGATTGTGATACGATACCGGGGCACCTCCCCCAAGCTTGGCAGTTGCCAAGGGGAGTGCCCATACCCATGTGATTATGTATCCTTCTTTGTTGTTGGAGAAGGTGGAGGTTTTGTTGACTTAGTTGATGGCATAGACTTCTCCCTTAATTTGTGCTTTAGGACAACATTTTGATCCCTCAGATCATCAATCTCCCACTCCAGGGTTAATATCTTCTTGCATAAGTCATGCTTATTTTCCTTCAAGAGACGAAAAGGGATAAACTCGAACTTTGGTTGCTTTACCCTATCAGGGAGACCTGACTTTTTGAGCTCCACATGCATGTCCCCAGGTTGAGGTAATGGGGTTTCATCTTCGTCTGAGCTCGTCTCTTCCTTCCCCTTGGGTTCATAGTCCTCTTCTTCCTCCGTGGTCCAACCATCATGCTCCACATCTCCATAGACCTTAGGATTTGCTAGATATTCATCCACATAGCTTTCTCCTTCCGAATCCTGGGATGACATGTTGATCTAATCTGCAGTAGGACAGCTAGAAACAAGAACAGAGGATATTTGCGTGATACGAGATTAAAAACCTTCGGGAGAATATATAATGAATTTTTACCGACCAAAATACGTATCGTGCAAGAAAACGGAGTCCGGAGGGCACACGAGGTGCTCACGAGGTAGGGGGCGCGCCCAGGGGGGTAGGGCGCGCCCACCACCCTCGTGGGGTACTCATGTCCTTCCCGGACTGCCACTTATTTTTCTATTTTTCTAAATATTCCAAAACGGAGAAGTATTGCCTTAAAAATTGTTTTGGAGTCGGTTTACTTACCGTACCACATACCTATTCCTTTTCGGAGTCTGAAACGGTCTGGAAAGTGTCCCTTATGTATTCCTCTGGGGTTACGGTTTCAATAATATTGGTTTCAACATTTATAGGATTACCTGAGATATAGTGTTTGATACTTTGACCGTTTACCACCTTCGGATTTGTGCCTTCGAAGTTGTTGGTTTTTATGGCACTGGAACGATAGACCTCCTCGATAACGTAGGGACCTTCCCATTTAGAGAGAAGTTTTCCTGCAAAAAATCTTAAATGAGAGTTGTATAGCAATACATAATCACCTACATTAAACTCATGCTTTTGTATTCTTTTGTCATGCCATCTTTTAACTTTTTATTTAAACAACTTAGCATTTTCATAAGCTTGGGTTCTCCATTCATCAAGTGAGCTAATATCAAATAACCTTTTCTCACCGGCAAGTTTGAAATCATAGTTGAGCTCTTTAATAGCCCAATATTTTCTAGTTCGAGAGGTAAATGGTATGCTTTTCCATAAACCATTTTATACGGAGACATACCCATAGGATTCTTATATGCAGTTCTATAGGCCCATAATGCATCATCAAGTTTCTTGGACCAATTCTTTCTATACCTATTAACAGTCTTTTGCAAAATTAATTTGAGCTCTCTATTGCTCAATTCTACTTGACCACTAGACTACGGGTGATATGGAGATGCAATTCTATGATTAACGTCATATTTAGCAAGCATTTTACGGAAAGCACCATGAATAAAGTGTGAACCGCCATCGGTCATTAAATATCTAGGGACTCCAAACCTCAGAAAAATAACTTCCTTAAGCATTTTAATAGAGGTGTTATGATCAACACTACTAGTTGGAATAGCTTCTACCCACTTAGTAACATAATCAACAACAACTAAAATATGTGTATATCCATTGGAGGCAGGAAAAGGTCCCATATAATCAAAGCCCCAAACATCAAACGGTTCAATAACAAGTGAAAAATTCATTGGCATTTCTTGACGTCTACTAATATTACCAATTCTTTGACATTCATCGCAAGACAAAACAAACTTACGGGCATCCTTGAAGAGAGTGGGCCAATAAAAACCGGATTGCAATACCTTATGTGCACTTCTATCTCCAGCGTGGTGTCCTCCATAAGCTTCAGAGTGACACTTGCGTAGGATCTGTTCCTATTCATGCTCAGGAACACAACGTCTAATAACACCATCTACTCATTCTTTATAAAGATGTGGGTCATCCCAAAAGTAATGTCGCAAATCATAGAAAAACTTTTTCTTTTGTTGGTATGTGAAGCTAGGTGGTATAAATTTAGCAACAATATAATTAGCATAATCAGCATACCATGGAGTGCTACGGAAGTGCTTATGACATTTAATTGTTCATCAAGAAAGCTATCATCAATAGGTAGTGGGTCATCAAGAACATTCTCTAACCTAGATAAGTTGTCTGCAACGGGGTTCTCACCTCCTTTTCTATCAACAATATGCAAATCAAATTCTTGCAACAAGAGAGCCCATCTAATAAGTCTAGGTTTTGCATCTTTCTTTTCCATAAGATATTTAATAGCAGCATGATCACTGTGAATAGTTACTTTAGAATCAACAATATAGGGTCTGAATTTATCACAAGCAAATACAACTGCTAAAAGTTCCTTTTAGGTGGTAGCATAATTTCTTTGAACATTGTCTAGAGTCTTACTAGCATAATGGATAACATTTAAGTTCTTATCAACTCTTTGCCCTAGAACAGCACCTACAACATAATCACTTGCATCACACATAATTTCAAAGGGTAAATTCCAATCAGGTGGCTGAACAATAGGTGCAGAGACTAATGCTTTCTTAAGTATTTCAAATGCTTCTACACAATCATCATCAAAGACAAATGGTACATCTTTTTGTAATAAATTAGTTAGAGGCTGAGAAATTTTTGAGAAGTCCTTAATGAACCTCCTATAAAATCCAGCGTGACCAAGGAAACTTCTTATACCTTTGATGTCCTTGGGACATGGCATCTTTTCAATAGCATCAACCTTGGATTTATCAACTTCAATACCTCTTTCAGAAACTTTGTGCCCCAAGACAATACCTTCATTAACCATAAAGTGGCACTTTTCCCAATTCAAGACAAGATTAGTTTCTTCACATCTCTGCAAAACTCGATCAAGATTGCTCAAGCAATCATCAAAAGAGGATCCATAGACGGAAAAGTCGTCCATGAAAACCTCACAATTTTTTTCACAAAAGTCAGAGAATATAGCCATCATGCATCTTTGAAAGGTAGCAGGTGCATTACATAAACCAAAAGGCATACGTATATAAGCAAAAGTACCAAAAGGGCATGCAAAAGTAGTCTTTGATTGATCTTTAGTCGACACAGGTATTTGAGAGAAACCAGAATGACCATCTAGAAAGCAATAATGTGTATGTTTGCATAATCTTTCTAGCATTTGATCAATAAAAGGTAAGGGGTAATGATCTTTCTTAGTTGCTTTATTTAATTTGCAGAAATCAATTACCATCCTATAACCTGTGATAATTCTTTGCGGGATCAATTCATCTTTATCATTAGGGACAACAGTAATACCTCCCTTCTTAGGGACACAATGGACAGGACTTACCCACTGACTATCAGCAACGGGATAAATTATACCTGCCTCCAGAAGCTTGAGTATTTCTTTTCTTACCACTTCTTTCATTTTAGGATTCAAGCATCGTTGAGGATCATGAACTGGTTTGGCATCCGCTTCCAAATTTATTTTATGTTGACATAGAGTGGGACTAATGCCCTTAAGATCATCATGAGTATATCCAATAGCGGCACGGTGCTTCTTCAGAGTTTTCAATAATCTTTCTTCTTCATGCTCTGAAAGGTCAGCACTAATAATAACAGGATATATTTTCTTTTCATCAAGATAAGCATATTTAAGATTATCAGGCAACGTTTTAAGCTCAAACACGGGATCACCCTTGGGTGGAGGAGGATCCCCTAGGATTTCAACAGACAAATTGGGTTGCGGAATAGGTTCCTGTTTAAAGAATACTTCATCTATTTCTCTTCTTTCATTCATGAACATATCATTTTCATGGTTTAGCAAATAATGTTCTAAAGGATCACTAGGAGGTACGCCAATAGAAGCAAGACCAATAATTTCATCCTTACTAGGAAATTCTTCCTCACGATGTTGTTTTCTAAATTTAGAGAAATTAAACTCATGAACCATATCATCCAAGCCAATAGTAACAACATTCTTTTTGCAGTCTATCTTAGCATTAACAATGTTCAAAAAGGGTCTACCAAATATAATGGGACAAAAGCTATCTTGTGGAGAACCAAGAACAAGAAAATCAGCGGGATATTTTGTTTTTCCACACAAGACTTCAACATCTCTAACAATTCCCATTGCAGATATAGTATCTCTATTGGCAAGTTTAATTGTAACATCAATATCTTCTAACTCAGCAGGTGCAATATCATGCATAACTAGAACATGACGGCGCGCTTTGCCGCGCTCGCCATATATTGACAACAAATAACAAAACCATTTTAAAAGAGGGTTCTGAATGGTACAATCATCCAAAAAATGTTTGTGCAGTTTGATTGGGTTGAAATATGCACGAATCATATTTCTGAGGTAGTAGTTCAAAGCTTTAAACCATAAATCAAAAAGCATTGTTGCACTTTAGCCTAACTATCTTACCCAAATTAACATGGGTACGTCCTGTGCGCTCCAAAAGTGGAGATGCAGCATGGAATCACTGCATTTAGACTGTCCTAAATTTTTACCAAGCCGTAGTCAATCTATTGCATTCTTATAGTGTTGTAAGTATATGATGCACAGAACATCACATGGGCACTGCGAAATGCAGCAAGTCACGGCATCTTGTGTCCGGGACCGGGTGCATACATCACCATGAGATAGGTCTATCTCAGTCACACAAATTCTTTTGCTGCCAATGGACTGAAACCTAAAATGACACAACTGAAGTCGAATGCTCAATTAATTTCAAGAACCACCACGTGAGTTGACTTGAGATTCTTTGTCTAAGAGACATGCACTTGGCAGCACTGAGGTAGCAGCCAGAATTAGAACGCGACCATTACAACCCAATGCAACTATATATTTATTTGTCCTCACAGGTTCTTAAGTTCAACATCGTGGGGGAAGAATGAACCAAGTTTAGCTAGATGAAACACAAAATTTACTGGAGCTTAACAACAGAACATCTACTTTCAGGAAATAGTTGTGAATATAGTCAATCGACAAAGGGACAACATTTCCAGAGTAAATTGCTATAATTACTTTCAGGAGTAATACACGAAAACTGGAATAAAAGTTCATTAGGAAACAAGCCTTGGTTTAGTGAAAAGTGTAAATAAAGAGCACTCTATACATGAACTTCACATCTATCAGAGTACAATCATGGATGAGACAACAATTTACTCCTAATGCCAGCAACAAATCTAATATTAGCATTTTTTTCGAAAAGGCATCTCCCATTAGCATCGTCATGAAAAAACTAAATCTCAACTCACGGATCAGCACATCATCAGTACTTGATCAACGCAAAAACCATGCAAAGATGGTCCAAATTAGGTACAAATCTGACACAACCGGAATCAAATCTCATACTCACTTGGACAATGGCAAGCTAACAAGAGATATAAAAACAAAATCATAGTACAATATTTCTGTGAATCTGGCATGAATTCCAACCACATGTATAGATTCTTGGGCTTCCTCGGATCCTCTTCACAGGGTAAAAACAAACTCACTGTCCATCAACGAAAAAGGAATAGGAGGTATATGTAATTAAGAACAGGCAGAACAAGTAAGAACAATCAAAAGCAAGCGGGGGTGGAACTTTATCTCAATGTTTACCCGTGTCCGCTTCAGTGGAAAGAGGAGAAGCGACAAAGAGCAGACATGGCCGCCATCGCTAACCTCAACACGTGCGAGCAGTTTTGCCTCCAGCAATTTCCAAACAATTTCTACAACAATAACAGAACTACAATTACAGTAGGGAATAAGCGATTATCCATCCAGACCAAAGAAACAGATCCAACCTAGGTAACAAGAGATGACTGCCGGGGCAAGCAATTGGAAAAGACATATGGAACCCCATATATATGGGGAAAATGCAAAGGAGGCAAACAGGGAGTAACACACCCCCACTCTGAGCAACAATAACGGAAAGGGGGACGGCAACCTTCCTCGCCATTATTTGGCCGCCGTCGTGGGGGTGAAGGAACACAACACAACATGGAAGGAATTAAGAGAGACAGACAACACTGACGGGCCTCATCTACTTTCTGGGCCTGTCTATACTTTTCATATTTGGTCGGCCCGGTTCACGAGAGATTGCCCAAGTCAATCCACGGAGCAGCAACCCGATTACAGTGTGATAAACGCACATAAGCGAGTTGTGTGACGACTGTGAAATCTGGACCATCTGTAAGCGTGATCGAACGGTCTAAAATCTCAAATCGCTCTGGTTGCTCGTAGGTGGCTCTGTTATACTGTTTTTCAATTTCTTTGTATAAGTCAATGGGTATTACACTAGAACTAGCACCCATATCACATAAGCCATGATAACAATGATCTCCTATTTTAACAGAAATAACCGGCACGCCTACCACAGGTCTATGTTTATCTTTAGCAGAAGGCTTAGCAATTCTAGCAGTTTCACCACAGAATTGAATAACATGCCCATCAATATTATCAGACAAGAGATCTTTAACAATAGCAATATTAGGTTCTACTTTAACTTGCTCAGGAGGTGTATAAGTTCTAATATTGCTTTTACGAACAATAGTTGAAGCTTTAGCATGATCCTTCATTCTAACAGGGAAAGGTGGTTTCTCAACATAAGAAGTGGGAACAATAGGATCATTATAAGTGACAGTCTTTTCTTCAACTTTAATAGGTGCAACTACTTTTACTTCTATGGGAGGATGATATTTAAACCACTTCTCCTTGGGGAGATCAACATAAGTAGCAAAAGATTCACAGAAAGAAGCTACTATCTCAGAGTCAAGTCCATATTTAGTGCTAAACTTACGGAAAATATCGGTATCCATAAAAGATTTAACACAATCAACTTAGGTGTCATATCTGACTCCTTAGCTTCATCGAGGTCCCAATCTTCAGAGTTGTATTTAATTCTATCCAATAAATTCCATTTGAATTCAATAGTCTTCATCATAAAAGAGCCAGCACAAGAAGTATCGAGCATGTGCGATTGTTATCAAAAAGCCGAGCATAAAAATTCTAAAGGATTGCCACTTTTGAGAGCTCATGATTGGGGCATGAATATAACATTGATTTAAGCCTCCCCCAAGCTTGAGCGATGCTTTCTCCTTTGCGAGGCCAAAAATTATATATATAATTGCGATCACGGTGAACAAGATGCATAGGGTAATACTTTTGATGAAATTCCAATTTCAATCTTTTATAGTTCCATGACCTCATATCCTCACATAGCCTATACCATGTCAATGCGTCTCCCTTCAAAGATAAAGGGAAGACCTTCTTCTTAACAACATCATCGGGTATACCTGCAAGCTTAAATAGTCCACAAACTTCATCCACATAGAGTAGATGTTCATCAGGATGCTTTGTTCCATCTCCTGTAAAAGTGTTAGCTAGCAGTTTTTCCATCATACCCGAAGGAATTTCAAAAGGAGTTTCATTTTCAATAGGTTCAGTAGGTTGAGGAGCAACTCTTTGCTCTACTGGATGGGGTGAAGATAGCCTGAACAAGCCCCTTAGAGAATTACTTTCCATAGTAACAAGTGACAGTAAATTTCAGCACGCTATATAAATTTTTCCTTACCAAATTCCACCTACCAAAGGCGCTACACTCCCCGGCAACGGCGCCAGAAAAGAGTCTTGATGACCCACAAGTATAGGGGATCTATCGTAGTCCTTTCTATAAGTAAGAGTGTCGAACCCAACGAGGAGCAAAAGTAAGTGATAAGCGGTTTTCAGCAAGGCATTCTCTGCAACTACTGAAATAAGTGGTAACAGATAGTTTTGTGATAAGATAAATTGTAACGAGCAACAAGTAACAAGAGTAAATAAAGTGCAGCAAGGTGGCCCAATCCTTTTTGTAGAAAAGGACAAGCCTGGACAAACTTTTATAATAGGAAAAGCGCTCCCGAGGACACATGGGAATATCGTCAAGCCAGTTTTCATCACACTCATATGATTCGCGTTCGGTACTTTGATAATTTGATATGTGGGTGGACCGGTGCTTGGGTGCTATTCTTACTTGAACAGGCATCCCACTTATGATTAACCTCTATTGCAAGCATCCACAACTACAACAAAAGTATTAAGGTAAACCTAACCATAGCATGAAACATATGGATCCAAATCAGCCCCTTATGAAGCAACACATAAACTAGGGTTTAAGCTTCTGTCACTCTAGCAACCCATCATCTACTTATTACTTCCCAATGCCTTCCTCTAGGCCCAAATAATGGTGAAGTGTTATGTAGTCGACGTTCACATAACACCACTAGAGGCTAGACAACATACATCTCATCAAAATATCGAATGAATACCAAATTCACATGACTACCAATAGCAAGACTTCTCCCTTGTCCTCAGGAACAAACGTAACTACTCACAAAGCATATTCATGTTCATAATCAGAGAGGTAATAATATGCATAAAGGATCTGAACATATGATCTTCCACCAAATAAACCAACTAGCATCAACTACAAGAAGTAATCAACACTACTAGCAACCTACTAGCACCAATCCCGAACTTGGAGACAAGAATTGGATACAAGAGATGAACTAGGGTTTGGAGATGAGATGGTGCTGGTGAAGATGTTGATGGATATTGCCCCCTCCCGATGAGAGGAGCGTTGGTGATGACGATGGTGATGATTTCCCTCTCCCGGAGGGAAGTGTCCCCGGCAGAACAGCTCTACCGGAGCCCTAGATTGGTTCTGCCAAGGTTCTGCCTCGTGGCGGTGGAGTCTCATCCCGAAAGGTTGCCTAATGTTTTTTTCTCATTGAAAGACTTCATATAGGAGAAGATGGGCGTCGGAGAGCCACCAGGGGGGCCATGAGGTAGGGGGGCGCGCCCCAGGAGGGGGCGCCCCCCACCCTCGTGAGCAGGGTGTGGGCCCCTTGGCCTTCATCTTTGGCGACGATTTTTCTTTATTTATTTTAAGATATTCCGTGGAGTTTCAGGACTTTTGGAGTTGCATAGAATAGGTCTCCAATATTTGCTCCTTTTCTAGCCCAGAATTTCAGCTGCCGGCATTCTCCCTCTTCATATAATCATTGTAAAATAAGAGAGAATAGCCATAAGTATTGTGACATAACGTGAAATAATAGCCCATAATGCGATAAATATCGATATAAAAGCATGATGCAAAATGGACGTATCACGAGGCTGGCGCGTTGACCTGGCCAGCGGGCCCCGCGGCCCCACCTAGCAGCGACCCAGGCCCCCGGTCCCGCCTCGGCCGCGTTGACTGGTCCAACGCCAGCGTGGATAAGTGGACGCGCCCGCCGCGAAGCCGTTTTCCTGATTTGAAAACGTATTCTCAGAAAGACGCGTTCAGTTTTTCCTCCAAGGGCCTGTTTGCTAAAAAGTTTCACCGATAGGTCCCTGAACTTCAACCCTTCGTATCTTGACAACCGTAACTCCGATTAAGGTGATTCCAACGCCCACGTTTTTGTTTCGTCGAGTCCGTTCTGATGAGATCATTTTCACTGTGGTTTGACATATTGAAAATGAACATTTTTCCCTTGTCCGTAAACAGCCTCCTCCGAGAGAGAATTGTTTCCTGCAAATTTTGCCGCGGTCGTTTCTCGCTTCTTCCTGGAGTATTTGTCAACCCCCAGGCAAGCCAACCTCTTAGCATGAGCCCCGAACTTGCATGTTGACTTTTCTTGCACCTTGTGTGTGTAGTTGCAGTTGTTTCATATCGTTTTCGTCTGCAGTTATTCCGTTATGCTTACTATGCATGCTTGTGTTTTCATGCTATCTTTTGCCATGCTAGTTAGAATGTTGTTATTGATACTATCATGTTACTACTCTACTTTATTTCCATGTCATTGTTATAAAACACTATGATGATTGTAATGCACCGTTGGTACGCTAGTACTTGGTACTGTCATACTCTTTATGTTATAGTTGTTCACTTGAGAAGCTCGATATTCTATCCAAGCATTTGTATGATGTATGCTCGTTGTTGCATTCATGTTCATGATGATGGAGAATGTAATAAGGTGACTTAATAATAACAAACCTCCTCCGTCATCGATGAGATCGAGTCATAGTGCCGCCAAATCGAACTTTTTCAGTGCAGCCACATTTGCTGGTATGGGACGGCCTTAATGCGATCTATTGTCGTGCCTGTGGTCGGTGCCTCCAACTTGGGAAGGTTATGGGCGTGCGCTACCCTGATCAAGTAGGCGGAC
The DNA here is from genome assembly GCF_002162155.2 of Triticum dicoccoides. NCBI lineage: Eukaryota > Viridiplantae > Streptophyta > Magnoliopsida > Poales > Poaceae > Triticum > Triticum dicoccoides. Next base: position 28,165,973 of record NC_041393.1, read on the forward strand.
ATAAGCCTTGTGAGCCTGTTGTTAAGTTTTTGGTACCGGGTCCCAGAGTGGATCGTGGCCATGACGGTGGCCGTTGTGTCTTGAGGTAGACACGGGGCCACCCAAGACTAGCCCAGTGGGGAGTGAGTCAGAGTGGCAGGGAGAGTGTCATTGACAGTAGATCGGTTTCGTCGAAATGTTGTTGTCCACCCGAATGGGATGACGAGGCCATGGGTTCCGTGGTGTGGGTACATTAATGCGCTACCTCTGCAGAGTGTTTATAAAATCTATCGATAGCCGCGTCCTCGGTCATGGGCACAAGTTTGTAGTAGGTCACACTATCGGGTCTTGGTCGAAATGGAGGATAAACCGAAAATAATTAAGCTGATTAATGTGGTTGTGATCGCTGTAAGGATCACGGGCCAGTTATTGGCCGTGGTTGTGATCGCCGTAAGGATCACGGGCCAGTTATTGGTCATGGTTGTGATCGTCATAAGGATCACGGGCCAGTTATTGTTCGTGGTTGTGATCGTCGTAAGGATCACGGGCCAGTTATTGGTCGTGGTTGTGATCGCCGTAACGATCACGAGCCAGTTATTGGTCATGGTTGTGATCGCCGTAAGGATCACGGGCCAGTTATTGGTCGTGGTTGTGAACGCCGTAAGGATCACGGTTTGAGACCAAATATTGGTCGTGGTTGTGATCTCCGTAAGGATCATGAGATGTCTCTAGGTTGGCACGTTTGTGATTCAGTAATGATCACCGTTTGTAAGAGAGTCCGAGGGACTCGGTGCACAAGTTTGGTTGCATTGCATGAGTAGTGAGTTTTATTTGCATTTAAAGAACATGAGATGATTGCATGTTATGTCTGCATTGGATATGATTGGTAGTTTATGTTCAGCATAGTTTCATGATGCCATGCCATGTTTTGATTGAGCTTATGCCATGTTATTGCCATGTGGTAGATGATATGATGTTGTTCATGCTCAGTTGATCTATATCATGCCATGCTTAGTTTATGATATGAGATAGGTTGTTGCAGACGCTTGGTTCGTGCTTTGTCATCTGTTTGTTTTGATGCTATGTATTTGGTTGTCTTGCAAGTACATTCAATGTACTGACCTGGCGTGTCATGCCAGTTTTGTAGGTCGTACCCGAATTGTTCGTTGTTCCGTCGTGCTAAGCCGTAATCTTGCCAGTCCTGTGAGTTGTGGAGCCCAGCCAGAGTGATATGCTACCAAGACTTCCGCCGCCATTTAATTAGACTTCCGCTATCATGTAAATAGCCTTAGGGCTATGCCAGAAGATTATATTCATCACTGATGTAATCATATACACATGTATTTGATGAATATTCTTGTACCTGGAATGCTGTATCATGGACCTATCGTGCGTCAGGTGTTATCCTGGGCTGACGTGTGAAGGCCCCCTGCTACATGCGGATCAGGGTGCCATAGGGCTTGGTATCAGAGCAGCCAGGCTAGCATAGATTATCCTAGCATTAGATCACCGCCACCATCAACCCGTAATGACCCCAAGGGATTTGACCCATCCCTGGCGCCCGGCATGGCCACTGTTAATCAACAGGTGGCGCAGTCGGGACCGACACGTCCTCACCCCGCTGTCCCCGCCTAGTTATCCGTGGAGCAACTAGCAACCCTATCCTTTCTGGTCGGACGCACCGCTTTCCCTTCGCCATTAAGGGAAAGGGGCCACGCCATGCGGGCCTGTCCCGCGTAGCTGCCTATAAATACTATTTCCGCTAGCTGTATCGCTCGCTCCCTAGTCTGCCATGTCCCTGTAGAGAAGCTTAGCTAGTAGCTCCCCAGTCATGGCTAGCAGCTCCAAAACTTCCACGTATTACACCCGCACCTATGCCGTCAACCACCCTGGCTTTCCACCCCTTCTTGCCGAGATGCTTACCAAAGCATTTGGCGGTAAGACTAGCCCTGATTACCTAGTGTTCCAATCGACACCCTTCCCTCACATTCATCGCTTTGTTGCAAGAGTGCACATCAGCTTAGGCCCTGCAGCAGATGTCCAGCCTTTGGTTTTACAGGGTAGAGCCATGCCTACCTCTGGTTTAGCCATTCAAGCCACTGTTGTGCAGGCTATCCTACACCTCCGAACCAACTTCCCGCATGTAGCAACAAGGCAGGAGTTCTGCTTTTTCCCCACTGTGTCAAACGCAGTAATGTAGCCTTCTCCCGTTAGCCAAGAAGATGATCCCGCAATCCCTCGCCTAGTGCAATACATCACTGCCCAGAGGATGTTGATTTCAATACTGCTTGCCGAGTTTAGAGCCATGGACAATAATGTGGTACGAGTCGTCAAGGAAGCTTACCGTGAGGCTCGTAAGTTCGCATCTCAAGCTGTTTGCCCAATGCCATCCGAACCAGTGCTATCCTCTCAACCTGTGTTGTGGCCCAAGCCAAACATCATCACCCTCGACAAGTCTCTTCTCCGAATCCACCAGCAGCATTTTCCTGGAGCAATTTAAGCCCCACCACCCCAACCCATAGAAGTATCAGACGATGAAGATGGAGATTGGCTTAGTCTTCGTCCTCCAGGAGAGCCCCAGCAAGGCCAGTCTTCTGCTTGACCTCAGTCACGCAGTCAGTGGTTTCTACTAGTAGGTCGGTCTGTCGGTTCATCCTTGATATGAGGGTAGAACCATGTAGCCCGCAACAAGTAGTTTCGCTTAGCGCGTAGTGCGTCTGTGCTTGTTGTATGCTGGTACTGTTGTAACCCGTATGCTATGTTATTTGCTTGCTTGCTTTTGTTTGTGTGTTTGTTTTTGCTTGTCTCTCTATCAAACAAAAATGTTTGACAGGGTTGGCAATGTGTGCTAACAAGATTTTAATCAGTACGACACATACACTAAAAACAACATTGACTCGTTCCGAGTCTCTAACAAAATGCGCGCTGGTGTAGGTATATGTATACCAGGAGTACATATACCAAATTGTGTTTCTGGAGAAACACTGCTAGCTTTATTTCTCGCGATCCATTACAACTCCCCTATACAGATTTCAACTCTGATTCTACCTCAACCCTAAATCAACTCTTGAGCTGGCGTAGCCACCTCACTTGCATCCGAACCCTTCTCCACCACCATCACTGCGTTGCGTGGCGCCGCAAGTCGCCACCACCGCTCCATCGCAACACGCGATTACTCCACCGGCGTGAAGCGACGGAGAACCAAGCGTGGCGGAGGACCACTCCGCGCACCATCTTCTTCCTCACCTCGAGCCACCAGCCAACCGTTGTCTCGAGCTCGCTCGTTCCTGATGAGAATCATCAGGAGGATCGACGAGCCGATCAGCATGCCCAGCAGTGCCGTGAGGAACAACCGTAGCGCCACCAAGAACACCTCCTCGCCGAAGGAGCTCGGCTCGATCTCTCCCAAACCAAAGAGGTAGTAGAGTGGCATTGTGTTTGTGTGTTGGAAGCAAGTCGTGCTGCCGTTTTTATAGCCCAACCCCGGTGTACGGTGAGCGAAGTCCAGGAAACTCGCTCGTCGCCCGATCACTGGCGTCTAGGAGGCGAATCCGCGAGCAGTGCTGACAATGTGCTGGCCCGCGACGTGAGTGCTCACTGCACCGGCGCCGTGCACGCCGCGCACTACGGCACTAGGGTCCTCATCGCCCTAGGAGCTAGATGCGCGCTGTGCCAAGCCGCACGCGAAGCAGCAGCACAGAAGAAGCATCTAGCCGGGGGTAGAAGAAGGAGGCTGCTAGTGGACCCTGGACCCACGTGTCAGCAGGTGAGTCCACTGTTCACTGGGTGCATCTAGCAATTTTTCGAGAGTTTGATCTCGAGTGCCCCTAGCTGTGGATATACCCATGTTTTCCCATATCTCTTCCTGGGTGTACCAATTATCGGTGCCCCAACTCGTTCGAGTTTGACCAAAGGGTTAAATTTAACCCAGAGATTTTCCCCCGGAGTGGTTATCTTTTCTTTGTGCTGTAACCCTAGGAATCTCGAGGACGAGATTCTTTTTAAGGGGGGGAGGTTAGTAACAGCCCCAAAATTGGGTTATCAATTGTGCTGTTATTCCTTCCTGGCACTCATTTCCAAAATCTTTCTCCTGAGTTTTGCTGATGACCCTGAGAATTCTTGTCATTTCCAACCTTTCAAAACTTTCTCATGTCTTTTTTCAGTGGGCAAGACCTCAGTTGCATCATCTTAAACCCTCTCAAACCCTAATTCCAATTTTTTGGGATTTGAATGTGGCCTTTGTGATTACAAAGGAGCCATCATTTTCCTTGATCTGTTGATCACTCCATCTGTTCATAGAGACCCTCCTATCCTTTTCAATCTTGGATACGCAAAAATATTGCCAAGTCCCATGCAATATTTTTGAATTGTGATTTATTCCTTTTCTTGCCTTTCTGAGGAATAAAATCAAAAGGCATAGCTAGCCATCTCCTAAATTCATGTGAACTGGTGGAGTTGATAATTATGCCTAATCCAAGCTCTGGCAATTATATTGGCCATAATCAAATAAGGAAAATTGCATTTTCTTATTTAATGCCAATATTCCAATTCTGCCACTTTCTAAAGGAACTACTATTTCTATAGCAGGGAAAATTCCCATATGAATTGTGGAGCTTGTCCTTGCTATATAATCACTAGTTCCATCTTTATATCATGTTCTACAGATCAAAAATTTGGCACATGATCCAATGCAAGTTTCTGCCTTCTCTGGAATTTTGCAAAGGAAGTGCCTTATCCCTAATTCCTTTTGAGCTGCAAATTGGTAGGGTGATTAATATTGATAAATAACCCATGGATACCAAAGATGATCTCAATCCAGTCATCGTAGCTCCTTGTGCATTTTTTCAAAGTTTCTGACCAGATTGTCACTTTGTGAAGGAAGTACCTTCATGGAGTTTCCAAATGGGATGAAACTTTTCCATCCTCTCAAGTATCCCAAATAATTAGCCTTGACCCAAAGTCAGCTCATTTCATTGAGCTATGTGAGCACAGGAGCAATTCTTGTTCTCTGTCCAAATTTTCAGTTTGTGAAGCAAGTATATTTTATCTTGCTCCATTATGGCTGAAAATAATTCCAAGCCTTCTCCTATCCATATAACCCACCTACCCATGCCCTAAATCAACTCCTGAGCTGGCGTAGGCACCTCACCTGCATCTGAACCCTTCTCCACCACCATCACTGCCTTGTGTGGTGCCGCAAGTCGCCACCACCGCTCCACCGCAGCATGCGATTACTCCACCGACGCAAAGCGACGGAGAACCAAGCGTGGCGGAGGACCACCCCGTGCACCATCTTCTTCCTCACCTCGAGCCACCAGCCACGCGTTGTCTCGAGCTTGCTCGTTCCTGATGAGAATCGCCAGGAGGATCGACGAGCCGATCAGCGTGCCCAACAGTGCCGCGAGGAACAACCGTAGCGCCACCAAGAACACCTCCTCGCTGAAGGAGCTCGGCTCAATCTCACCTAAATCAACTCCTGAGCATTGGTAAGAGAGTCCGAGGGACTCGGTGCACAAGTTTGGTTGCATTGCATGAGTAGTGAGTTTTATTTGCATTTAAAGAACATGAGATGATTACATGTTATGTCTGCATTGGATATGATTGGTAGTTTATGTTCATCATAGTTTCATGATACCATGCCATGTTTTGATTGAGCTTATGCCATGTTATTGCCATGTGGTAGATGCTATGATGTTGTTCATGCTCAGTTGATCTATATCATGCCATGCTTAGTTTATGATATGAGATAGGTTGTTGCAGATGCTTGGTTCTTGCTTTGTCATCTGTTTGTTTGGATGCTATGTATTTGGTTGTCTTGCAAGTACATTCAGTGTACTGACATGGCGTGTCATGCCAGTTTTGTAGGTCGTACCCGAATTGTTCTTTGTTCCGTCGTGCTAGGCCCTAATCTTGCCAGTCCTGTGAGTTGTGGAGCCCAGCCATAGTGATATACTGCCAAGACTTTCGCCGCCATTTAATTAGACTTCCGTTGTCATGTAAATAGCCTTAGGGCTATGCCAGAAGATTATATTCATCACTGACGTAATCATATACACATGTATTTGATGAATATTCTTGTACCTGGAATGATGTATCATGGACCTGTCATGCGTCAGGTGTTATCCTGGGCTGACGTGCGAAGGCCCCCTGCTCCATGCGGATCGGGGTGCCACAGACCAATTTTCAGAGAATTTGATAAAGATTAAGAAATGTATATTGCTAGTTTTCCGCTGCAATAAAGTTGATAATGATGATTATTTGCTTAGCAAAGTTACTTAATAGAAATTTTATCATCACATTATTTTTGAGTTATATGCGTTATTTTCATTTTTGCCCAACAGTGATGTTGAATAAATGTAAAAAGGTGATGTTTTATTGTAGTTCTACCTAACGGTGCTTTAGAATATAAAACAAAGGTTTAAAAGCTTAATGTGCATATCTTTCACTAGACCAATGTAGGGTTATTTTTATGCTCATTATTGTTGATTATTGGTTAATTTTCTCAGACTAAAAGTTTTCCATGCTTTCATTTATGCTGGGTACTTGTGTACCGAAAGATGATCAAAAAAAGGTCATAACGTGAGGGAGTATGTTCTCTCTAAAGAATGGCTTCAAAGAAGCCAATTCTGGATAGTAATCCAAGAAAGAGATATATCATTGAGAGTCTTGCTCGATGAATGTCTTCATGTACTCTCCATGGAAAAGAATTCTCATCTTCTATGGGATGCAATAAGTGATATGCGTGATTAATTTGACCAACGTCAGATTAAGCATGTGTATTAAAGAATATTCAGTTTTATTTCTGGATTTGATGATTGAATATGCAATCAAAGAAAGCCAATTCTGGCATTCATATCCCTTCTAGGGAATTATTCGCATGGTGAGAAAAGATGATTATGATAATATTGTTGGGGAACGTAGCAGAAATTCAAAATTTTCTACGCATCACCAAGATCAATCTATGGAGTAATCTAGCAACGAGGGGAAGGGGAGTGCATCTACATACCCTTGTAGATCGCTAAGCGGAAGCGTTCAAGTGAACGGGGTTGATGGAGTTGTACTCGTCGTGATCCAAATCACCGATGATCCTAGTGCCGAACGGACGACACCTCCGCGTTCAACACACATGCAGCCCGGTGACGTCTCCCATGCCTTGATCCAACAAGGAGAGAGGGAGAGGTTGGGGAAGACTCCTTCCAGCAGCAACACGATGGCGTGGTGGTGGTGGAGGAGCGTGGCAATCCTGCAGGGCTTCGCCAAGCACCGCGGGAGAGGAGGAGGACTAGGGAGAGGGGGATGGCTGCGCCAGAACTTGGGTGCAGCTGCCCTCCCACCCCCACATATATATAGGGGCAAGGGAGAGGGGGCCGGCGCCTCAGATCCAATCTGAGGAGGGGGCGGCGGCCAGGGGGGTTGCCTTGCCCCCCAAGGCAAGGGGGCGCCCCCTTTTAGGGTTCCCTCAAACCCTAGGCGCCTTGGGCCCTGGTGGGGGGCGCATCAGTCAACCTGGGGCTGGTCCCCTCCCACACTTGGCCCACGCAGCCCTCTTGGGCCGGTGGCCCCACCTGGTGGACCCCCGGGACCCTCCCGATGGTCCCGGTACGTTACCGTTAGCACCCGAAACTTTTCCGGTGACCAAAATAGGACTTCCCATATATAAATCTTTACCTCCGGACCATTTCAGAACTCCTCGTGACGTCCGGGATCTCATCCGGGACTCCGAACAACATTCGGTAACCATGTACATCTATTCCCTATAACCCTAGCGTCATCGAACCTTAAGTGTGTAGACCCTACGGGTTCAGGAGACACGTAGACATGACCGAGATAACTTTCTGGCCAATAACCAACAGCGGGATCTAGATACCCATGTTGGCTCCCACATGTTCCACGATGATCTCATCGGATGAACCACGATGTCGAGGATTCAATCAATCCCGTATTCAATTCCCTTTGTCTAGCGGTATAGTACTTGCCCGAGATTCGATCGTCGGTATCCTGATACCTTGTTCAATCTCATTACCGGCAAGTCTCTTTACTTGTTCCGTAACACATCATCCCGTGATCAACCCCTTGGTCACATTGTGCACATTATGATGATGTCCTACCGAGTGGGCCCAGAGATACCTCTCCGTCACACGGAGTGACAAATCCCAGTCTCGATTCGTGCCAACCCAACAGACACTTTTGGAGATACCCGTAGTGTACCTTTATAGCCACCCAGTTACGTTGTGACGTTTGGTACACCCAAAGCATTCCTACGATATCCGGGAGTTGCACAATCTCATGGTCTAAGGAAATGATACTTGACATTAGAAAAGCTTTAGCATATGAACTACACGATCTTTGTGCTAGGCTTAGGATTGGGTCTTGTCCATCACATCATTCTCCTAATGATGTGATCCCGTTATCAACGACATCCAATGTCCATGGTCAGGAAACCGTGACCATCTATTTATCAACGAGCTAGTCAACTAGAGGCTTACTAGGGACATGGTGTTGTCTATGTATCCACACATGTATCTGAGTTTCCTATAAATACAATTATAGCATGGATAATAAACGATTATCATGAACAAGAAAATATAATAATAATAACTAATTTATTATTGCCTCTAGGGCATATTTCCAACAGTCTCCCACATGCACTAGAGTCAATAATCTAGTTCACATCGCCATGTGATTAACACTCACAGGTCACATCGCCATGTGACCAACATCCAAAGAGTTTACTACTGTCAATAAACTAGTTCACACCATCATGTGATTAACACTCAATAAGTTCTGGTGTTTGATCATGTTTTGCTTGTGAGAGAGGTTTTAGTCAATGGGTATGCAACATTCAGATCCGTATGTACTTTGCAAATCTCTAGGTCATATTGTAAATGCTGCTTCCACGCTCCACTTGGAGCTAATCCGAATGGTTGCTCCACTATATGTATCTGATTTCTCTACTCAGAGCTATCCGGATAGGTGTTAATCTTGCATCAACGCAACTCTTTACGTCGAACTCTTTATCACCTCCATAACCGAGAAACATATCCTAATTCCTCTAAGGATAATTTTGACCGCTATCTGGTGATCCACTCCTTGATCACCTTTGTACCCTCTTGCCAGACATGTGGCAAGGCACACATCAGGTGTGGTACTTAGCATAGCATACTGTAGAGCCTACATCTAAAGCATAGGGGACGACCTTCGTCCTTTCTCTCTCTTCTGCCGTGGTCGAGCTTTAGGTCTTAACTTCATACCTTACAACTCAGGCAAGAACTCCTTCTTTGACTGATCCATCTTGAACACCTTCAAGATCATGTCAAGGTATGTGCTCATTTGAAAGTACAATTAAGCATTTTTGATCTATCCTTATAGATCTTGATGCTCAATCCAGGTTTTCCCTTGAAAAACTCCTTTCAAACAACCCTTTATGCTTTCCAGAAATTTTACATCATTTCGGATCAACAATATGTCATTCACATATACTTATCAGAAATGTTGTAGTGCTCCCACTCACTTTATTGTAAATACAATTTTCTAACAAACTTTGTATAAACCCAAAAACTTTGATTATCTCATCAAAGCGTATATTCCAACTCCGAGATGCTTACTCCAGTCCTTAGAAGGATTGCTGGAGCTTTGCATACTTGTTAGCATCTTTCCGGATTGTCAAAACCTTCTTGTTGTATCACACACAACCTTTCCTCAAGAAAATCGTCGAGGAAACAATGTTTTGACATCCTATCTGCAAGATTTCATAAATAATGCAGTTACTGCTAATAAGATTCCAACAGACTCTTAGCATCACTACGAGTGAGAAAGTCTCATCGTAGTCAACTCCTTGAACTTGTCGGAAACATCTTAGCGACAAGATGAGCTTTCTTAATGGTGACACATACCATCATTGTCTGTCTTCCCTCTTAGAATCCATCTGTACCCAACAGCCTTACGACCATTAAGTAGTTCTTCCAAAGTCTACACTTTGTTTTCATACATGGATCCTCTCTCAGATTTTATGGCCTCGAGCCATTTTGGAATCCGGGCCCATCATCGCTTCTCCATAGCTCGTAGGTTCATTGTTATCTAGCAACATGACTTCCAAGACAAGATTACGTGCCACTCTGAAGTAGTACGCATCCTTGTCGTCCTACGAGGTTTGGTAGTGACTTGATCTGAAGTTTCATGATCACTATCATCAGCTTCCACTTCAATTGGTGTAGGCGCCATAGGAACGACTTCCTGTGCCCTGCTACACACTAGTTCAAGTAACGGTTCGATAACCTCATCAAGTCTCCACCATCCTCCCACTCAACTTTCTAAGACAAACTTTTCCTCGAGAAAGGACCCGATTCAAGAAACAATACCTATTTCTTTCTGATCTGAATGAGGAGGTATACCCAACTGTTTTGGGTGTCCTATGAAGATGCATTTTATCCGCTTTGGGTTCGAGCTTATCAACCTGAAACTTTTTCACATAAGCGTCGCAGCCCCAAACTTTTAAGAAATGACAACTTAGGTTTCTCCAAACCATAGTTCAAACAGTGTCGTCTCAACGGAATTACGTGGTGCCCTATTAAAGTGAGTGCGGTTGTCTCTAATGCCTAACCCATGAACGATAGTGGTAATTCGATAAGAGACATCATGGTACGCACCATATCCAATAGGGTGCAACTATAATGTTCGGACACACCATCACACTATAGTGTTCCAGGCGGTATTAATTGTGAAACAATTTCCACAATGTCTTAATTGCGTGCCAAAGCTCGTAACTCAGATACTCATCTATATGATCATATCATAGACATTTTATCCTCTTGTCATGATGATCTTCAACTTCACTCTGAAATTACTTGAACCATTCAATAATTCAGACTTGTGTATCATCAAGTAAATATACTCAGTATCTACTCAAATCATCCATGAAGTAAGAACATAACGATATCCACTGCGTACCTCAGCACTCATTGGACTGCACACATCAAAATGTATTACTTCCAACAAGTTGCTTTCTTGTTCCATTTTACTGAAAACGAGGCTTTCAGCCATCTTGCCCATGTGGTATGATTTGCATGTCTCAAGTGATTCGAAATCAAGTGAGTCCAAATGGTCCATTTGCATGGAGTTTCTTCATGCATATACACCAATAGACATGGTTCGCATGTCTCAAACATTTCAAAAAACGAGTGAGTCCAAAGATCCATCAACATGGAGCTTCTTCATGTGTTTTATACCAATATGACTTACATGGCAGTGCCACAAGTAGGTGGTACTATCATTACTATCTTATATCTTTTGGCATGAACATGTGTATCACTACGATCGGGATTCAATAAACCATTCACTTTAGGTGCAAGACCATTGAAGGTATTACTCAAATAAACAGAGTAACCATCATTCTCTTTAAATGAATAACCGTGTTGCGATAAACATAATCCAATCATGTCTATGCTCAACGCAAAGACCAAATAACAATTATTTAGGTTTAACACCAATCTCAATGGTAGAGGGAGTGTGCGATGCTTGATCACATCAACCTAGGAAACACTTCCAACACATATCGTCAGCTCACCTTTAGCTAGTCCCCGTTTATTCCGTAGCTTTTATTTCGAGTTACTAACACTTAGCAACCGAACCGGTATCTAATACCCTGGTGCAAACTAGGAGTACTAGTAAAGTACACATTAACATAATGTATATCCAATATAGTTCTATCGACCTTGCCAGCCTTCTCATCTACCAAGTATCTAGGGTAATTCCGCTCTAGTGACTGTTCCACTTATCACAGAAGCACTTAGTCTCGGGTTTGGGTTCAACCTTTGGTTTCTTCACTAGAGCAGCAGCTGGTCTGCCGTTTCATGAAGTATCCCTTCTTGCCCTTGCCCTTCTTGAAACTAGTGATTTCACCAACCATCAACAATTGATGCTCCTTCTTGATTTCTACTTTCAGGGTGTCAAACATCGCGAATATCTCAAGGATCATCATATTTATTCCTGATATGTTATAGTTCATCATGAAGCTCTAGTAGCTTGGTGGCAATGACTTTGGAGAAACATCACTATCTCATCTGGAAGATCAACTCCCACTTGATTCAAGTGATTGTTGTACTCAGACAATCTGAGCACAAGCTCAACGATTGAACTTTTCTCCCTTAGTTTGCAGGCTAAGAAAATCGTCGGAGGTCTTATACCTCTTGACGTGGGCACGAGCCTGAAATTCCAATTTCAGCCCTCGAAACATCTCATATGTTCCACGACATTTCGAAATCGTCTTTGGTGCCTCAACTCTAAACCGTTTAACTGAACTATCATGTAGTTATCAAAACGTGTATGTCAGATGTTTGCAACATGCACAGACGACGTTCGAGGTTCAGCACATCGAGCGGTGCATTAAGGACATAAGCCTTCTACGAAGCAACAAGGACAATCCTTAGTTTACGGACCTAGTCCGCATAATCGCTACTATCAACTTTCAACTAATTTTTTCTCTTGGAACATATCTAAAACAGTAGAACTAAAGCGTGAGCTTACGACATAATTTGTAAAGACCTTTTGACTATGTTCAGGATAATTAAGTTCATCTTATGAACTCCCACTCAGATAGACATCCCTCTAGTCATCTAAGTGATTACATGATCCGAGTCAACTAGGCCGTGTCCGATCATCACGTGAGACGGACTAGTCATCATCGGTGAACATCTTCATGTTGATCGTATCTCCTATACGACTCATGTTCGACCTATCGGTCTTCCGTGTTCTGAGGCCATGTCTGTACATGCTAGGCTCTTCAAGTCAACCTAAGTGTATTGCATGTGTAAATCTGGCTTACACCCGTTGTATTCGAACGTTAGAATCTATCACACCCGATCATCACGTGGTGCTTCGAAACAACGAACCTTCGCAACGGTGCACAGTTAGGGGGAACACTTTTCTTGACATTATTGCGAGGGGTCATCTTATTTAAGCTACCGTCCTTCTAAGCAAATAAGATGTAAAACATGATAAACATCACATGCAATCAAATAGTGACATGATATGGCCATATCATTTTGCTCCTTTTGATCTCCATCTTCGGGGCTCCATGATCATCATCGTCAACGGCATGACACCATGATCTTCATCATCATGATCTCCATCATCATGTCTCCATGAAGTTGTCTCGCCAACTATTACTTCTACTATGGCTAACAGTTTAGCAATAAAGTAAAGTAATTACATGGCGTTGTTCATTGACACGCAGGTCATACAATAAATTAAGACAACTCCTATGGCTCCTACCGATTGTCATACTCATCGACATGCATGTGACGCCCGGGTAATCAAGCTACAGTAACCCTCTGGTAATGATGCCACGTCACCTCGATTATTGTTGATAATCTCGCGTTAGTTCAGAACCGATCCAAATTCAAATCTGAATTAAAGTTAAAACAATTAAAATTTTCAAAAGTCAAAACTAAATTGTTCCTAACGTGTCAAATAACCCGTAATAAATGTTGGTGAAGAAATCATCTTCTAATAAAATACTTAAATGCACTAAATAAACTAAAAGAGCGATAAAACAATTATCTGAAATGCTTTTAAAATAATAAGCACATGAAAAACACTTTATTTAAAGTGCCAGAATATTTGGGGCTGTGACCTATTTAATAACACCAAATTAGTTGTCGCTTTTAAATTTTATAAAACTAAAATAAAAGAAAACTAAAAAGAAATAGAATAAAAAAGAAGAAGAAAGGAAAACAGAACAAGAAAGAAAGAAAGAACCCCCC
>NC_041393.1:28179913-28181687 GCF_002162155.2 Triticum dicoccoides
CCACTTTGCCCCGATCCCCACCCCGTTCCCTCATCCTCCTACCCCACCGCCACCACACAACACACACACGGGAGAGGAGCTCCCTCCTGTCCGATGCCGCGCCGGCGACTCTGACTGCCTCACTGCCCTTCCCCGTCGCCCGGTCATCTCTCCTCCCTCCGTTCTCCCTAGCAGCTCGCCGTGCCCCTCTTCCTCCTCGTTTGGTCGAGCACAGCCACCACCTCGCCGTGGCCATGGCCAGCGGCCTTCCCGAGCTGCTCGTGCAGCCCTACGGCTTCCTCGACGTCATCCACGACCTTCTCATGCCCGAGACCGACTAGAGCGGCCCCAAGTCAGCGACATCGACCGGATCCCCGTCGCGTCCACCGGAGCTCCTCCTCGACCCCTGCTGTTACCGACGCCGTTGACGCACGCCGCCACGCCGCTGCACCTCGTCACCACATCGCCGTCGTCTCCGACTTCCTCCTCGACCCCGGCTGCCCCGTGCCCTGCAACCCCTCATGAGGCCCCCTCCTTCTCCTCTACCCCGCTCTCGCCGCATGCCCCGTGTCGCGTCCAGCGTCGTCCTTGTCCCGCGTGCCTCGCTCTGCTCCAGCCTGTGGTCGTCTTCGTCGGCCAGCGCTCGTGCGCGCGCGTCCCCGTTAGGCCCTGCCCCGCCTTTGCTCCGCCTGCCGCTGTGGCCTCACCGCGCTGCCCATTGGTCTCCGCTGCCTCCACTGGTCGGCGACCGTGCTGTTGGCCTCGCCTGGGGCGCGCCTGACCAGGATCGGGCGCCCACGCCCATGCGCCCGCGCCCGTAACCGCGCCCGAACCGCTAAGGCCTCTGGGCCTATGACGAAAGGGCCCCACTCCAAAACGTTTGTTAAAAAAATGAAATTAATTAAATATTTAGTTAATTAATAACTTAATTAAGTTAAGTAATCTAGTTTAATTAAACTTAATTAACCTAATCATTTATCTAACTAATTAAACCTGATTAGTGGTCTCAGCCTATGACATGCAGGACCCACACGTCAATTTGACCAAGTCAACTGACTGTTGACTGCTGACATCACCCTAAAGTCATGCTGATGTCATTATGGCATTTCCTAATTAAATTAATTCTATTAATTCTAAAAATGATTAAAACTTTAAAAATTAATATTAAATAATCTATAACTCGGATGGAAAAACTTTGTACATGAAAGTTGCTCAGAACGACGAGACGAATCCGAATACGTGGTCCGTTCGTCCGCCACACATCCCTAGCATAGCGAACACGCAACTTTCCCCCTCCAGTTCATCTGTCCGAAAACACGAAACACCGGGAATACTTTCCCGGATGTTTTCCCCCTTCGCCGGTATCACCTACTACCGCGTTAGGGCACACCTAGCACCGCGTATTGCCATGTTACGCTTTGTGATGCTTTGATTGCTCTATTATTTATTGTGTTCCCCCTCCGTTACTTCTTTCCGGTAGACCTCGAGACTGCCGGCGACCCCCAGTTCGACTACGGAGTTGACAACCTCTCTCTTGTCAGACCAACCAGGCAAGCCCCCCCCCCCCTTGATCACCAGATATCGCCTATTCTCCTCTATACTGCTTGCATTCGAGTAGTGTAGCATGTTACTGCTTTCCGTTAATCCTATTCTGATGCATAGCCTGACATTGTTGCTACATCTGTTGATACCTTACCTACAATCCTAAATACTTAGTATAGGATGCTAGTTTATCATCATTGGCCCTACATTCTTGTCAGTCTGCCTTGCTATACTATTGGGCCGTGATCACTCG
>NC_041393.1:28181697-28228194 GCF_002162155.2 Triticum dicoccoides
CTCTATACTGCTTGCATTAGAGTAGTGTAGCATGTTACTGCTTTCCGTTAATCCTATTCTGATGCATAGCCTGACATTGTTGCTACATCTGTTGATACCTTACCTACAATCCTAAATACTTAGTATAGGATGCTAGTTTATCATCATTGGCCCTACATTCTTGTCAGTCTGCCTTGCTATACTATTGGGCCGTGATCACTCGGGAGGTGATCACGGGTATATACTATACATACATACATACTATACAGATGGTGACTAAAGTCGGGTCAGCTCGATGAGTACCCGCCAGTGATTCTGATGAGGGGGCTGAAAGGACAAGTGGCTCCATCCCGGTAGAGGTGGGCCTGGGTTCCCGACGGCCCCCGACTGTTACTTTGTGGCGGAGCGACAGGGCAGGTTGAGACCACCTAGGAGACAGGTGGGCCTGGCCTTGTTCGGCGGTCGCGGATACATAACACGCTTAATGAGATCTTGGTATTTGATCTGAGTCTGGATACTGGCCTATACGCACTAACCAACTACGTGGGAAAGTTATGGGCACTCGACGTCGTGGTATCAGCCGAAGCCTTCTTGACGTCAGTGACTGAGCGGCGCGCGCCGGGTTGGACTGCGTTAACGCAACTTCCTTTGTAATGGAGGTTGCTAGGTCTGCTCACCGGCCGCCCTCACAACGCGCAGGTGTGCAATGGGCGATGGGCCCAGACCCCTGTGTGCATAGGATTTAGACCGGCGTGCTGACCTCTTTGTTGTGCCTAGGTGGGGCTGCGACGTGTTGATCTTCCGAGGCCGGGCATGACCCAGGAAAGTGTGTCCAGCCAAATGGGATCGAGCGTGTTGGGTTATGTGGTGCTGTCAGGACCCTGACTCGATGTCACATCGATCTAGCCGGTAACACCTCATATCACTTTGCGGCCTCACGCACGGTATCCCCACGGGTGTCGCCTTACCTTTGCCCGGGACCGTTTGCGCCTTTTGGCTCACGTATATGATAGTGTCGCTAGCATCCATATGATAAGGAGCCCGGGCTGACATGACTAGTCGTAAACCCAAAGTGGCACAGACTTACAGGGACAGGCATCCATGACCCAGCTTCGAACGTGTCGGTCATCAGCAAGTGGGTCCGGGCTGTAGCACTGGGCTAGCAGGACTCCGGTAAACCGGGCTGTAGCGGGCTAACAGGACTCCGGTACTCAAAGCGTGACATTTCCCCGAAGGGACAGACACAGGAACGAAGAAGGACACATGCCGGCCAGCCTAAGTGTTCCAGAGCAGTAGCAAGCTACCATGGCTCAACGGTAACACTAGGAGACATTTCCCGGTAAGAGAGGCTACTAAAGATAAACAACTAGATAGTCAGATCCCACACATACCAAGCATTTCAATAACATACACACAATATGCTCGATATGTGCAATACAACATGGCATCACAAAGTGACTCTACGACTCAAGTAGTTTATTCAATAGGCTCCGAGGAGCGAGACATTACAAACATGGGTCTCATGACCCAACAATCAGAGCATACAAGTCAAAGCACAAGCGGAAGCTATCATGTCTGAGTACAGACATCTATAAATGAAAAAGGCTGAGAAGCCTGACTATCTATCAGATCCTGCCGAGGGCACAAGATCGTAGCTGAGGTATCAAGCTAAACGTCGAAGTCCAAGCGGAACTACTAGTGAGACTGAAGTCTCTCTGCAAAAACATAAAATAGGCAAACGTGAGTACAAATGTACCCAGCAAGACTTACATCAGAACTAACTACATATGCATCATTATCAACAAAGGGGTGGTGGGGTTTAACTGCAGCAAGCCAGCTTTGACTCGGTGGCTATCCTAACTACGACTGCAAGCAACTCTTTTGAGGTGGCGCACACGAGTCCACATATTCACCAACCAATACACCACTATGGATCCGCTCCCGTCTCCCTACGAGAACGCCATCCATAGCACTCACGCTTATCTTGCGTATTTTAGAGTATCCACTTTCACTTGTCTATGAACTGATATAAGGGGTCCACGTTTCCATATCCGAGGAATCCGGCTATTCGAATAGATGATGTTAACCCTGCAGGGGTGTACTTCTTCACACACGCTCTCGCCACTTACCGCCCTGTACACGTCATGTACCTCGGCAACCTTCAAGCGGAAGCCGGGCGAGGAAGTCGGCCACGACCTGACTAACCGAACAAGTCTCTAGTCCAGGTTTATCGCCTATTCGGGTTCCATCCGCAAGGAGATCCGGCCGGGGTGTCGCTCACGGCCCCAAACGATGTGTGCAGGGTTCCCAAGCCCACCAACCGGGTGCCACTTGGTACACCGTGCCACTGTGCCTAGTCTGTCCCAAGCCCACCTGTACCGGGTGCCACTTGGTAGACTACTAACACTACCTACAAACACCAGAAACTAGTTGCAACTCCTGGACAGAGATCATGTTGATTAATAAGTCGAGAGGGGTCGAGTTACCGGAACCCAATGTGTGGTAGTAACTGGTCATGGATCACAAACACAGAACTCAGTTCCTGAGGACGGCTGCAATGAGACAACCCACCATGTACTCCTACATGGCCTCTCACCGCTACCTTTACCAAATCGTGTTCACACACTTAGCTCACACACCGTAGGACATGTTCACACACCTCTGATTCATTCCCGATGAATCAGACCTGACACAACTCTAAGCAGTAGCAGGCATGACAAACAAGCAAGAATGAGTAGGCACAACAGGGCTCAAACAACTCCTACTCATGCTAGTGGGTTTCATCTATTTACTGTGGAATGACAGGTCATGCAGAGGATAAAGGGGTTCAGCTACCGCAGCAAGTAACAGTTGAATCGATGTTGTCCTAATGCAGTAAAAGAGAGCAGGAGCGAGAGAGTGGGATTTTATCGGAATGAACAAGGGGGTTTTGCTTGCCTGGCACTTCTGAAGATAACATTGAGTCTTCATCAGTGTCAACGATCACATCATCGGTATCACGTCTATCGAGAGGGGACAAATACCGGCAACACAAAAAGGAACACAATCAATGCAATGCACAATATGATGCATGATCATGACATGGCAAAATGAATGTGTTTTGGGATAATGCAACTAGCAACAGATTAAATGAAGTTGGTTTGAATATAAAATTCAAATTCAAACTCCATATGTGATTAAATAAATGCCCTTTAATTGATTTGTGCTAAACAGCAGCTATAAGTTGTTCTAACATGCATGAAAATGGTACAGATGGATTCCTTGAATTTTTCTGATAATTTTTCATATATAACTTATTTAATTTGGAGTTACGGTTGAATTTCTATGAATTTTAGAAGTTTTAGGCATTTTCTGGAATTTCCTGATTATTTTTAAATCCAGAAAATACTTATTGCGTCAGCCCCACGTCACAGTGATGTCAGCAGGTCAACTGGGCGCCCCAGGTCAAACCTGACGTGTGGGGGCCACACGTCAGTGACACAGGAGCTAATCCCGGTCAAACCCAGCGCTAACTGGGGTTTGACCAGGGGTGGGGCCCACAGTCAGTGGCTTAGGGGGTTGGTTAGTGCGTCATTAGTGGCTAATGACAGCGCCACGTCACTGGCCACCGGAGTTCGGCCGGCGGCGACCCGAAACGCGGCGGAAGTTCACCGGGGTTGCGCTACGGGCGGCGGCTGGATGCGCGAAGGGCACCAGAAGGTAGCCCGTGCCCGTGCGCATCTAGGGGGGGCCAACGGGAGGTGCGGGGGTGGCCGGGGTTTGCCGGAGTGGAGCCCGAGGCGGCGGCCGGAGCTCGGGCCAGCGCGACGCGGTGGCTGCAGCGCGTTAGCCGGAGAGTAGAGGAGCGCGTCGGGACCCTGGGAACCTGGAGAGCACGCGGGAGCTACTGGAGCGAGCGGAAGAGCTCCGGGGCGCGAGGTTCACCGGCCATGGCGATGGCCGGAGCTCGGTGCTTGCGGGGACGGCAGCTACGGCACGAGAACGAGCAGGGGGTCAGAGGGGAAACGGGGTGGAGCTCACAGGGGTTGCGACGGTGGCCTCGGGGAGCTCGGGGAGGCACCGGAGCCGACGAATTTGACGAGGATGGCCGGCGGTCCCGAGGTTGAAGAAGACATCGAGGGCGGTGTTGCGGCGCGTCTGGGGCCTCGTGGCTCGTTGAGGAGGTAGAGGGAGGACCGGCGGAGCTTCCAGGGGCGTCGGTGAGCCGTGGGGTGGCCGGTAGCCACGGTGGCTCTCGTCGGTGACGGCGGCTCCGTTCGGGGAGGGGAACAGAGGAGGAGGGAGAGTGTTCGGGGAAGAGAGAGGGAGCAGCGAGGGAGGAAGAGGGGCGAGGGGACACGAGGCGTGAGGGGGAGGCTCGGGAACGCCTCGGTGGAAGCAGGAGGTGGCCGAGGCGGCATCGGCGCTCGCCACCGAGCTGCTTCGGTGCGAGGGGAGGAAGATGACAAGGGGGAGGAGGTGGGCTGGGCCGGCCAGGTGGGGGAGCTGGGCCGGCTCTGGTGGGCTGCACGGGTAAGGCCAGGTACTTCCTTCTCTCTCTCTCTTATTTCTATTCTGTTTTATATTTTTCTTCTGTTTTTGTTTTATTTAATTCTTTTGCCACTGTTTTGAATTAAAAATAATAATTCAAACAATGCCAAAGCTCCTCTGAATATTTTATATTGCTAGATGGACTTTTCCAAAAGCTTATAAAATATTTCAGGGGTATTTAAATTATATTCTAATTATATGAATATAATTCAAATTCAAATAGATAATGATTTAAATTCAAAGTCCCAAAAATAAATCCTTAAAAATGTTCAATATTTTGGTTGGGACCAGAACCCTTACCAAAAATTATCAAACATTTAAGAAGAGCCTTTTGGAGCAATGAATGAGATTTCTAGGTGTTTTGCCCCTCTTTTATTTACGGTTTTGAGGCTTCCAATATTCCTCAATTCAAGTTTCAAAAATATAGACATGATGCACACATGAAGCTAACCTAGAGCAATGCCAGAAGCTAGGGATGTGACAACTCACCCCCACTAAACAAGAATCTCGTCTCGAGATTCAAGCATAGGGTAGGATGAAGGGGAAACGCAAACTAGTACAATCTTCACGATCCAGGGTGCACTTCAGTTGAACGTTGATTCATTCACCATCATTATCTTGATGTCTTGTTCTGAGAACTCCAGCTAATCATGACAACGAGAGGAAAGGAAAGACCCTAAAAGAATCGTTCTTCTCGAAGGTCAAACAACTCAGGATTAACTCACGGAATGGGACATAGCAACATCTCTCGAGCTGAGAGACGAAGCATACCTCTGGAGGGATGGAGTGAAGCAGATGACAAGGTTTCACTAGGTAGACAACAATGCCACACCTAGGAAGGTGGTAAACGATTGTCAACGTAGCGAGGAGTTAAGTTGACATGACACCATAATGATGCACCTTAGGGAAGGTGACTCGAAGATATATCCCCTTAAGTGGCAAAAAGAATTACCTTTGATTCAGAGATCATTGAAACTCTTTAAACCAGCCTAAGGCAATTCTCGAGCGATCGTTTGGCGGGGTCGGTAGAATGGCATACTCAGACTTGGATGATGTGGATTACCTTGTTGAAGACAACGTAATGGGTGATTTTGCTTATCACCGGAAATGGGAGGGACCCGTGGTAGAATGGCACATTGGCGGTGCAAGCTGGGAACAAAATGCAAATACTGGGAATGATTTTGGTAACTGAGGAAGAACCCAACAATAGAGAGTGAATTCACTGTTTGAAAGGATCATAGCATTGCCGAGGAAACTGAGAGCAAACCCAGTTAGTGCCGATGATAACACGTAGCGCTTGTGCGTGCTCTCAAGAACTTGAGCATTTCCACAATCATCAAGGTTTTATCAACATCCGTGTCAAGGGTGCTGACAACACAACATACTACCATGATGAATAGCGATGGACGATGCAGATGCAAAGGAGGATAACACTTTCTCAAATTTCACCTTAGCGAGGCCAAGGAAATAAAATCTGGATGATCGACCGAGAGACATTTAGCACTCCGCTTCTAATGTTCTTCTTGATGTGCTAGTGTAACCCATTCATAGATATGGTTTGATAACTAGAACATCAAGTAAGGTCGGACTTCGGGAGCAATAGAATCCATAAGGAACAGTTACGGAGGTAAATCCTACGAAATCCTTATGGGGAGGTGGCCAACTTCCTCAACAAGATACTACAATGATAGGTCTTCCGGCTGGGTGTGTTGGCCACGACATCCACTTTACCGGTTGTTGAGGGACCAATATTATAGTTCTTGGGAAATGTTCCAACCATCATATCTGCCTGAGATTCAGATCTGGTTGGTGTCAGGATATTCCAGACTCATCGAGTCTAGGGAGAAAAATGAAAGTTTGCAACACAAATCGACGAGATGACGTTGCGGGATTCATCAGGTATGAACTACGATAGCAAGCTCCAAAACATGAGCTGGTTCTGCTACAAACATGTGAACACGCTGCCTCAGACAAACATGATCACATGGTAGTCTTACAATAAAACACTACCGAGTTCTGGTTAGGAACCATCAGCGAGGATATCGAAGTTCTTTCATAAGTCCGGATTAGCTCTTATGAAGATACTCCTTCTCCTTGAACAAATCAGTCAGTGGCTTGGTGTGCTAGGATATACATATGGAATGAAGATGATCAGTCTAATAGACCGCAGAATTCTTCGCACGTGCATGACCGACTTGGGATGATTCCAAAGGAGCAAAAACAAACTTTCTCGAATTCACGACGGCAGCTTACATCAAAATGCACGTGAATCAAAGGAAGTCACTCCTTTCATCAAACAAGTACTTCATGAGCTAGCATGAAGAAAATGCTTTCAAAAGTTTCCAACACTAACTTAATGTTCAACAACATCATGGAGGAGATAAGGATGTTGTCAATGGACTCAACAACAACTCATCGGAATTTCCATATCACTGGACTTCCACCATCGTGTGAACACGGTGATAGCATTGGTCAGACCCAAAAAATATAATGGTGTATGCTCGAGGGATCAACCACGAGGAAGACAACATTACGAACATTGTTGGTTCTGACTTGATTTGACGATAGCCCACACTCAAATCAAAGGATTGATAAGACGATAGGTCCAGCAACTAATCACAGGGACCAATCGATGAAGATATCATCTTTCTTCAACACACACTACACAAGAATATCCCTTTGGAACGAACTAAGTCAGGCAAGCTTTTATCTTCCAACCCTCCAAGTTGTCGTTTAGCTTAACCAACTAGCTCCGGGATATCCAACACAGATTCTTGGAGAAAGGGTGGTTCACAAGAAACCAACTTGATCACGAGCTCAACATAGCGGTCAGGTGACAACCTGGTAATACTTCCGAGAAGATCTTCAGAAATCACGAACCACCGATATGTTACTAAGCTCGAGAACAATCTTGCTTTTCAGGGCAAGATGATATGATCAAATGAGCGAGGACTTGACAAAATCCTAACTCATCAATCAAAGAGTGCACCAGGAAATAAGGACTAGGTAGCACGATCAATCTTAGAATGGTGATTCAATAACCAACATACTAAGAATAAGATTATTGTCCATTAACTACCAAGCAATGGGGTTGCTAGGAGTATTGAGTTCACACATCATGATTCACTTGTCGGCACTCCGGCTGCAACAACACGGAACCGAGGAATGAAAAAGGATGGCGAGAAGTATCACTATGTCAAGAATTCACAAAAGGTGGTGCAATTCTCATGAAATTCCTGTCATAAAGAAGGTAATACTTCAGGGTAGAGCAGACCAGAAGCTGGATTGGCATTTTGATCTGCGGAGCACAACTACTTTGACCCAATCCTAGATATGGATGAGGTACTGGAGTTTGTTTCTCCAAGTCAGTCAGGACAGAATGGCTTGACGGACCACAAGAGTAATAAGCATTGATAACACGAATGCACAAATACTCTTGACTATCAATTGATAGACGAGGGTCAGAAGACAACTAAAGAGGGACAACTCAAAGGACATACGATTTTCTGAGTTGTGGATGCATGGTTTAGCATGTCGAACGAATCCCACATATTTCTTCCGGATAACCCATGCAGAAAGGTAGAGCTGGCAGAGTCACAATATAGCATCGAGAACCCATCGAGAGCACTCTGATTGTGATCTTTCGATCAGCGAGGAACATCTGCCATAAGCGGTTCATAGTATTTGGAAGAAAGGAATACCACGAACATCGAGGACTAATGCAAGGTTACTAATAACCTAAAGGAACGAGCAAAACTATCAACATGAAGCAAGTAGGGTGAATCTCGGGTTCAAAACCCAGGGATAGAATACCTACTACTAGATGGCATCACGGGATGCTTTCGATAATGACGGCCAGAATCATCACACTGGGAACACAAATCATGGCTAATTACTAGATGATCCCCTAAGACACCTAGGGTCATAATAATAACTCCAACATAAAGGTTGAGGCAGTAGAGTACCTCAGCTCAACAATTTGTGTGATTAACCTGGCCTAACAGACATTGAAACCGGAGAAAAAGGATTTTGCAAATGCATCAGACTCTTTAGAAACCTGGGATGACTCGGACAGCATAACGGCTGTAAATGCTCGGAAAAGATTTGAGACATTCACAAAAATGGTGGCATAACCACTCAGAAGCACAATATCAAGGTTTCGAGATCAACAATAATCATACAGAAGTAGTAGGAACTGAAACGAGGCTTAAGTCCAACAATCTTATAAGTCCACTGATTAGTAACACGTGATCCTGATAGAAAGAAGAGATAGCCTAGTTTCTTAACCCCGTAGGAAAGATAAGATGACTCAGATCAGAAGGGCATGAGGTATAAGGAGTAAAAAGAGCCTTACGTTCCATCCCACAATCAATTCCCTTATATAACTAAAGAATTTCTAGACTCAACTTGGACCAGTTTGGCTTGGTAACCTACAGGCAGTCAAGCTCTGATACCAACGCTGTCAGGACCCCGACTTGATGTCACATCGATCTAGCCGGTAACACCTCATATCACTTTGCGGCCTCACGCACGGTATCCCCACGGGTGTCGCCTTACCTTTGCCCGGGACCGTTTGCGCCTTTTGGCTCACGTATATGATAGTGTCGCTAGCATCCATATGATAAGGAGCCCGGGCTGACATGACTAGTCGTAAACCCAAAGTGGCACAGACTTACAGGGACAGGCATCCATGACCCAGCTTCGAACGTGTCGGTCATCAGCAAGTGGGTCCGGGCTGTAGCACTGGGCTAGCAGGACTCCGGTAAACCAGGCTGTAGCGGGCTAACAGGACTCCGGTACTCAAAGCGTGACATTTCCCCGAAGGGACAGACACAGGAACGAAGAAGGACACATGCCGGCCAGCCTAAGTGTTCCAGAGCAGTAGCAAGCTACCATGGCTCAGCGTAACACTAGGAGACATTTCCCGGTAAGAGAGGCTACTAAAGATAAACAACTAGATAGTCAGATCCCACACATACCAAGCATTTCAATAACATACACACAATATGCTCGATATGTGCAATACAACATGGCATCACAAAATGACTCTACGACTCAAGTAGTTTATTCAATAGGCTCCGAGGAGCGAGACATTACAAACATGGGTCTCATGACCCAACAATCAGAGCATACAAGTCAAAGCACAAGCGGAAGCTATCATGTCTGAGTACAGACATCTATAAATGAAAAAGGCTGAGAAGCCTGACTATCTATCAGATCCTGCCGAGGGTACAAGATCGTAGCTGAGGTATCAAGCTAAACGTCGAAGTCCAAGCGGAACTACTAGTGAGACTGAAGTCTCTCTGCAAAAACATAAAATAGGCAAACGTGAGTACAAATGTACCCAGCAAGACTTACATCAGAACTAACTACATATGCATCATTATCAACAAAGGGGTGGTGGGGTTTAACTGCAGCAAGCCAGCTTTGACTCGGTGGCTATCCTAACTACGACTGCAAGCAACTCTTTTGAGGTGGCGCACACGAGTCCACATATTCACCAACCAATACACCACTATGGATCCGCTCCCGTCTCCCTACGAGAAAGCCATCCATAGCACTCACGCTTATCTTGCGTATTTTAGAGTATCCACTTTCACTTGTCTATGAACTGATATAAGGGGTCCACGTTTCCATATCCGAGGAATCCGGCTATTCGAATAGATGATGTTAACCCTGCAGGGGTGTACTTCTTCACACACGCTCTCGCCACTTACCGCCCTGTACACGTCATGTACCTCGGCAACCTTCAAGCGGAAGCCGGGCGAGGAAGTCGGCCACGACCTGACTAACCGAACAAGTCTCTAGTCCAGGTTTATCGCCTATTCGGGTTCCATCCGCAAGGAGATCCGGCCGGGGTGTCGCTCACGGCCCCAAACGATGTGTGCAGGGTTCCCAAGCCCACCAACCGGGTGCCACTTGGTACACCGTGCCACTGTGCCTAGTCTGTCCCAAGCCCACCTGTACCGGGTGCCACTTGGTAGACTACTAACACTACCTACAAACACCAGAAACTAGTTGCAACTCCTGGACAGAGATCATGTTGATTAATAAGTCGAGAGGGGTCGAGTTACCGGAACCCAATGTGTGGTAGTAACTGGTCATGGATCACAAACACAGAACTCAGTTCCTGAGGACGGCTGCAATGAGACAACCCACCATGTACTCCTACATGGCCTCTCACCGCTACCTTTACCAAATCGTGTTCACACACTTAGCTCACACACCGTAGGACATGTTCACACACCTCTCATTCATTCCCGATGAATCAGACCTGACACAACTCTAAGCAGTAGCAGGCATGACAAACAAGCAAGAATGAGTAGGCACAACAGGGCTCAAACAACTCCTACTCATGCTAGTGGGTTTCATCTATTTACTGTGGAATGACAGGTCATGCAGAGGATAAAGGGGTTCAGCTACCGCAGCAAGTAATAGTTGAATCGATGTTGTCCTAATGCAGTAAAAGAGAGCAGGAGCGAGAGAGTGGGATTTTATCGGAATGAACAAGGGGGTTTTGCTTGCCTGGCACTTCTGAAGATAACATTGAGTCTTCATCAGTGTCAACGATCACATCATCGGTATCACGTCTATCGAGAGGGGACAAATACCGGCAACACAGAAAGGAACACAATCAATGCAATGCACAATATGATGCATGACCATGACATGGCAAAATGAATGTGTTTTGGGCTAATGCAACTAGCAACAGATTAAATGAAGTTGGTTTGAATATAAAATTCAAATTCAAACTCCATATGTGATTAAATAAATGCCCTTTAACTGATTTGTGCTAAACAGCAGCTATAAGTTGTTCTAACATGCATGAAAATGGTACAGATGGATTCCTTGAATTTTTCTGATAATTTTTCATATATAACTTATTTAATTTGGAGTTACGGTTGAATTTCTATGAATTTTAGAAGTTTTAGGCATTTTCTGGAATTTCCTGATTATTTTTAAATCCAGAAAATACTTATTGCGTCAGCCCCACGTCACAGTGACGTCAGCAGGTCAACTGGGCGCCCCAGGTCAAACCTGACGTGTGGGGGCCACACGTCAGTGACACAGGAGCTAATCCCGGTCAAACCCAGCGCTAACTGGGGTTTGACCAGGGGTGGGGCCCACAGTCAGTGGCTTAGGGGGTTGGTTAGTGCGTCATTAGTGGCTAATGACAGCGCCACGTCACTGGCCATCGGAGTTCGGCCGGCGGCGACCCAAAACGCGGCGGAAGTTCACCGGGGTTGCGCTACGGGCGGCGGCTGGACGCGCGAAGGGCACCAGAAGGTAGCCCGTGCCCGTGCGCATCTAGGGGGGCCAACGGGAGGTGCGGGGGTGGCCGGGGTTCGCCGGAGTGGAGCCCGAGGCGGCGGCCGGAGCTCGGGCCAGCGCGACGCGGTGGCTGCAGCGCGTTAGCCGGAGAGTAGAGGAGCGCGTCGGGACCCTGGGAACCTGGAGAGCACGCGGGAGCTACTGGAGCGAGCGGAAGAGCTCCGGGGCGCGAGGTTCGCCGGCCATGGCGATGGCCGGAGCTCGGTGCTTGCGGGGACGGCAGCTACGGCACGAGAACGAGCAGGGGGTCAGAGGGGAAACGGGGTGGAGCTCACAGGGGTTGCGACGGTGGCCTCGGGGAGCTCGGGGAGGCACCGGAGCCGACGAATTTGACGAGGATGGCCGGCGGTCCCGAGGTTGAAGAAGACATCGAGGGCGGTGTTGCGGCGCGTCTGGGGCCTCGTGGCTCGTTGAGGAGGTAGAGGGAGGACCGGCGGAGCTTCCTGGGGCGTCGGTGAGCCGTGGGGTGGCCGGTAGCCACGGTGGCTCTCGTCGGTGACGGCGGCTCCGTTCGGGGAGGGGAACAGAGGAGGGGGGAGAGTGTTCGGGGAAGAGAGAGGGAGCAGCGAGGGAGGAAGAGGGGCGAGGGGACATGAGGCGTGAGGGGGAGGCTCGGGAACGCCTCGGTGGAAGCAGGAGGTGGCCGAGGCGGCATCGGCGCTCGCCACCGAGCTGCTTCAGTGCGAGGGGAGGAAGATGACAAGGGGGAGGAGGTGGGCTGGGCCGGCCAGGTGGGGGAGCTGGGCCGGCTCTGGTGGGCTGCACGGGTAAGGCCAGGTACTTCCTTCTCTCTCTCTCTTATTTCTATTATGTTTTATATTTTTCTTCTGTTTTTGTTTTATTTAATTCTTTTGCCACTGTTTTGAATTAAAAATAATAATTCAAACAATGCCAAAGCTCCTCTGAATATTTTATATTGCTAGATGGACTTTTCCAAAAGCTTATAAAATATTTCATGGGTATTTAAATTATATTCTAATTATATGAATATAATTCAAATTCAAATAGCTAATGATTTAAATTCAAAGTCCCAAAAATAAATCCTTAAAAATGTTCAATATTTTGGTTGGGACCAGAACCCTTACCAAAAATTATCAAACATTTAAGAAGAGCCTTTTGGAGCAATGAATGAGATTTCTAGGGTTTTTGCCCCTCTTTTATTTAGGGTTTTGAGGCTTCCAATATTCCTCAATTCAAGTTTCAAAAATATAGACATGATGCACACATGAAGCTAACCTAGAGCAATGCCAGAAGCTAGGGATGTGACAGGTGCACCCCTGCAGGGAAGTTAATCTATTCGAATAGCCATGATCTTCGGTAACAGGACGACTTGGAGTTGTACCTTGACCTTATGACAACTAGAACCGGATACTTAATAAAACACACCCTTCCAAGTGCCAGATACAACCCGGTGATCACTTTTCCACAGGGCGACGAGGGGAGGATCTCCGGGTAGGATTATGCTATGAGATGCTACTTGGAGATGCTACTTGGAGATGCTACTTGGAGGACTTCAGTCTACTCTCTTCTACATGCTGCAAGACGGAGGCTGCCCGAAGCGTAGTCTTCGACAGGATTAGCTATCCCCCTCTTATTCTGGCATTCTGCAGTTCAGTCCACTGATATGGCCTTTACACATATATCCATGCATATGTAGTGTAGCTCCTTGCTTGCGAGTACTTTGGATGAGTACTCATAGTTGCTTTTCTCCCTCTTTTCCCCCTTTCCCTTCTACCTGGTTGTCGCAACCAGATGCTGGAGCCCTGGAGCCAGACGCCACCATCGACGACGATTCCTGCTACAATAGAGGTGCCTTCTACTACGTGCAGGCCGCTGATGACGACCGGGAGTAGTTTAGGAGGATCCCAGGTAGGAGGCCTGCACCTCTTTCGATCTGTATCCCAGTTTGTGCTAGCCTTCTTAAGGCAAACTTGTTTAACTTATGTCTGTACTCAGATATTGTTGCTTCCGCTGACTCGTCTATGATCGAGCACTTGTATTCGAGCCCTCGAGGCCCCTGGCTTGTATTATGATGCTTGTATGACTTATTTATGTTTTAGAGTTGTGTTGTGATATCTTCCCGTGAGTCCCTGATCTTGATCGTACACGTTTGCGTGCATGATTAGTGTACGATTGAATCGGGGGCGTCACAAGTTGGTATCACAGCCGACTTCCTGTAGGAATCCCCCTTCCACACTCTTTGGCCGAAGTCGAGTCTAGACTTTACAAAACTTTTACTAACATGGCTGTGTGGCTTACGGCCCCACGTTGCCATTGGGTGGTATTAGGATCTTTTATTCCTCGACCTATACTCTGGGACTCTGACATCTCTTCTATTCGGCTTAAATGATTTTCTAAAATCTAACTTTAGGTTCTCGAAAACACTTTCTCCCGGAGAGCCCCTTCAGTCCAGATGATCGCCGGCTGCACCTGAAGATTTCGAAGTTACTCTCTGATACTCTTTTGAGACCTTGTGCCCGTTGCTTTTGCAATTCCCTACCACCGAAATATCCTTATGGATAACTACCTACAATTGTCGTTCATACCTCCATCCTCAGTTGCTCTTGTTATTACAAGATGCCCTAAATTGCTCTCCGTTGTTCCGAAAATCCTTTAAGCTTACTGCCTTGCAGTTCTTTACCACATGAATATCTGTATTGAAAATTCCTCGCACTTATTGAGTATCTGTTCATCCCCAGTTGTTCGTATGCTTCATAAGATACTCTGAAATACTATTCGACCTTCTGAGCATCCTCTTCAAACTATTGCTCTGCAAATACTTGTATGCTTACATTATGGATGCTCCCATATCACTAGCAATGTTCACTAGTATCTTTTGACACCGTCATTTTGATCCTATTGATTCAACATGTTTGAGAATGCACACAATCATCTATCAACCCTTCTAAATTATCTTTCCGGCTCAGATGTCATTTTGAACATGAGCTGGTTCTCGACCAAACTATTTGTCGTCAATTGCGCCTCTGGTCTATCCAAATTATCCATCCTTGATTAGAGCATCTGCTTCTAATCCTTTGTTTTGGAAATCATAATTCCTTTGTTATCTAAGCATCGAATTATTTTGATGTTCTATAATATGACGCTCGTGCATTCTTTCTGGAGTACCGATACTCACATTAGCTCCATTGTGGATCGCCCGATCCATTGTTGGATTTCATCCGACATCGTCCTTCATATTCAATAACCTTGTGAGCTTTTCCAGAGGTATATAATGCCTTTGGTAAATTGTATCCTCTGCTTTGTCAACCATGCTCTACTTTCGAGCTGGTGATAATTACTCCTGATGTTTGTGGTATATGTTCCTAAGATGCCCCTATGGGTTGAACCTATGCCTTCCCTAACCGTATGCACCCGAGAGTTTTCACGAGTCATACTCTTCTGGTGTTTTGCCAGATAATATTTCAACACTACAACTTCATCGAAAGCGAGAAGTGAATGAAAGGGTATGCATTGGAGAAGTGGGAGTCGACCTTGAACTCTGCGTTCATGCCCATGGACCCGATGTGGAACTTATCATGGAAGCTTCTTGCCAAATATTTACTCATTCGAGTAATTCTTTCGGTGTTATTAAATTGCACCCCTTGTAGTTATGGTTTCGACCATTTGTTCTTCTTTGTTCCCATTTCTCGGGCAAGTTTAAACATTTGTCTTCTGCGGATCAATACCCCAGTCCAACCTCTACTTTGATCCGTCTTCGAGTATTACCCCCCTGGTATCTCGAGATTATCTTGGAACTGCATAACTTCTTATGAGTTCTTCATCAAGTACTACATTCTCACTGATTACAGTTTTCATGGGCTCTCAGTTATTAAACACTCAATGGCACCGATAACTGAATCGAGTCTGCACTACGGTTCAACAACTTTTGATAATCTTCTTTAAGTACGAGTTTCTACCCAACCACGCCATTCCTAGCCTGATCGGCCATATCATTATCGTGCAACTTTTTAACTGTGCTACCTGGTCCTTCTTCCTGCAGCAAAGTTTTCGACGATGAGCTAAGCTTACGTCGACTTTTCTCATCATATCATTTCGCCTTGAACAGCAAGCTTGATTTTGAGTTGCGTCATACTCGTGGTTCCAATAACCTTTCGCGTCATCATTCCTTTGACTTGATGTCATCGCCAATTGATTACATCTTCATGAATTCTCTCGACAAATGTGTCGTGCTCATCATCAGCATTCTGAACTCTTCCTGGATATCAATGGAATTCATGATGAGAAAGACAATCCTTGCCCTCGATGATTAGTGTTATCATCGACCACTCTACTACCTTTCCTCCAACACAAACTTGTTCTTGTTTTGTGTTATACCTTGAGTTCCTTGCTATCCAGCAATTGTTCTTCTTTACCTTGGAGTATTACCATCTTTTATGTCAAGAATGTGGTGAGAATTACTCCACCTCTTAAGAATTCTTGGTATAGTGATACTTCTCACCATTACCATTCTTTCTTGGTCCCCGTGTTGATTCGATCGGTGATGTTTGGGTTCTGCCCTTCTAGCAACCATATTGCTTTGAAGATTATGGTCGACATTTCATTCTTAGACCATTGGATATCGGATCACCATTCTAAACATTGATCATGTACCTATGCCCATATTTCAGGTGCACCTTTCAACCAATGTTTACTCATGGATGTTCTCCTCGAGCATACATCATTATATCATTTGATCTGACAAGTGTTATCTCCTTGCTCAGATAATTATGGAAATCCATCTTTCGGGAATCTCAATGAATTGTCGCTGAGTCCCTCAGCCACCTCCTAACCCTCTCCTTGATTTAATGATGAACTCTTGTTTCGGAACTTGCTTCCTTGGTTCATTTCCCGAGAATCTTACAATGACATACCATCAATTTTTGTCGCACCCTCTCTTCTCAGGCATCATGAGTCAGAGGTATCCTAACACCGACCAGATCTGAATCTCGGTCAGATATGGTGGTTGGGACAACTCTCCATGAGCTATGATGTTGGTCCTTTGATGACCCGGTAATATGATGTCATGCCTAACACCCCTGGCTGGAGGACCTATCATTATAATTTCTTCTGCAAGGATAACCATTCTTCCTGGAGGAAATTGTAAGACTTATTTTATAAGTTGTTCCTGATGGATCTTTTGTGTATCCAAAGTCCGACCTTTGCTTGAAGACCCTGCCAATGCTATCTCGAAGCATGTCTGTGGTACTCCGATTTTCAATAACAACATTTGAAGCACAATGCAAAACTCTCTTTATCAATTATCCAAACACCATTGTATGGGTAATGTCATTAAATTTCTTCCCCCCTTTCCTAAAGGGTTTTCTATGTTATATCTTGTCATGGATATCATGCTCTGGTTGTCCTTGGGAAGGATATACCCTTGAAATATGTGTTTAAACACATTTTCCTTTCCATCGTTCTGTTTAATCTGATAATCATATTTTCCTTTCCATTGGTCGGTTTAACGTTGCTTGTGATCTATATGAGCTAAGCCGTAATATTCTCTTGCTTATGTAAACACCCCCAGTGTACAATTCTGTCAGCAAGACACTGTTGCATTTGTCGATAACATTCCGGTAGCCACCGATGGACGAGAACTTTGCCTATTGGTCCGCCTCATTTCAACGAGCAGGAAAATGGTTCTCTTCGTCCATCGCCCTTGGTACCGACGTTGTTGCTGACATATAACTGACAAGCTATCCTCTAACATGCCTTGCTATCATGACCGTGCAAGATGTCACCGCCCTTCCTACTTTAACCCACATGGTGGACACATAACCCACAGGTCCACTAGATCAAAACCTGACTCTCCTGTACATCTCTGTTCTCCAAAATTGTTCCTCGCACTTGGCTTCGTATGTAGATCACGAGCGACCTTCCTTGAGATCATGGTACCTTCTTACCATGCTCTCGATATTTTCTTACGTTCCTACTCGAGAGTTACTTTCTGCCACCTTCCCTAGGTTATCTACTAGATAGCCAACCTTGTAGAGGTCCATTCCTCCGGAGTTACTCCTTGTCCCTTGTACGATCGATGAAGACTTTAGAGAAAGGATGACGACTCCATCATGATGACCTGGAGCAAAGAAATGAAGACTTCAGCATGATGGATCGGCCTCTTCGAGAAGAGCAACCAAGACCGAGAAGACCCGTTAGAATTTCGTAACCAGCATTTTCCCCTTAGTCTCCCTCTTAAATCTCGGGATGAGATTTATTGTAGTGGAGGAGAATTGTGACACCCGGGTAATCAAGATACAGTAACCCTCTGGTAATGATGCCACGCAACCTCGATTATTGTTGATAATCTCGCGTTAGTTCAGAACCGAT
Source organism: Triticum dicoccoides (assembly GCF_002162155.2). Lineage (NCBI taxonomy): Eukaryota > Viridiplantae > Streptophyta > Magnoliopsida > Poales > Poaceae > Triticum > Triticum dicoccoides. The sequence goes on from NC_041393.1 coordinate 28,199,866, forward strand.
CCAAATTCAAATCTGAATTAAAGTTAAAACAATTAAAATTTTCAAAAGTCAAAACTAAATTGTTCCTAACGTGTCAAATAACCCGTAATAAATGTTGGTGAAGAAATTATCTTCTAATAAAATACTTAAATGCACTAAATAAACTAAAAGAGCGATAAAACAATTATCTGAAATGCTTTTAAAATAATAAGCACATGCAGAACACTTTATTTAAAGTGCCAGAATATTTGGGGCTGTGACCTATTTAATAACACCAAATTAGTTGTCGCTTTTAAATTTTATAAAACTAAAATAAAAGAAAACTAAAAAGAAATAGAATAAAAAAGAAGAAGAAAGGAAAACAGAACAAGAAAGAAAGAAAGAACCCCCCCCCCACTGGGCCACAACCCAGCTGGCCTGTGGGCCAACCAGGCCGGCCCAGCCGGCGCCTATAGCCCCCCTGGGGCGACCGAACCCTAGCGACCCCATCCCCACTTTGCCCCGATCCCCACCCCGTTCCCTCATCCTCCTACCCCGCCGCCACCACACAACACACACACGGGAGAGGAGCTCCCTCCTGTCCGATGTCGCGCCGGCGACTCTGACCGCCTCACTGCCCTTCCCCGTCGCCCGGTCATCTCTCCTCCCTCCGTCCTCCCTAGCAACTTGCCGCGCCCCTCTTCCTCCTTGTTTGGTAGAGCACAGCCACCACCTCGCCGTGGCCATGGCCAGCGGCCTTCCCGAGCTGCTCGTGCAGCCCTACGGCTTCCTCGACGTCATCTACGACCTTCTCATGCCCGAGACCGACTGGAGCGGCCCCAAGTCAGCGACATCGACCGGATCCCCGTTGCATCCACTGGAGCTCCTCCTCGACCCCTGCCGTCACCGACACCGTCGACGCACGCCGCCAAGCCACTGGACCTCGTCACCACATCGCCATCGTCTCCGACTTCCTCCTCGACCCCGGCTGCCCCGTGCCCTGCAACCCCTCGTGAGGCCCCCTCCTTCTCCTCTACCCCGCTCTCGCCGCATGCCCCGTGCCGCGTCCAGCGTCGTCCTTGTCCCGCGCGCCTCGCTCTGCTCCAGCCTGTGGTCGTCTTCGTCAGCCAGCGCTTGTGCGCGCGCGTCCCCGTTAGGCCTTGCCCCGCCTTTGCTCCGCCTGCCGCTGTGGCCTCACCGCGCTGCCCACTGGTGTCCGCTGCCTCCCCTGGCCGGCGACCGTGCTGTTGGCCTTGCCTGGGGCGTGCCTGACCAGGATCGGGCGCCCACGCCCATGCGCCCGCACCCGTAACCGCGCCCGAACCGCTAAGGCCTCTAGGCCTACGACGAAAGGGCCCCACCCCAAAATGTTTGTAAAAAAATGAAATTAATTAAATATTTAGTTAATTAATAACTTAATTAAGTTAATTAATCTAGTTTAATTAAACTTAATTAACCTAATCATTTATCTAACTAATTAAACCTGATTAGTGGTCTCAGCCTATGACATGCAGGACCCACACGTCGATTTGACCAAGTCAACTGACTGTTGACTGCTGACATCACCCTGATGTCATGCTGATGTCATTATGGCATTTCCTAATTAAATTAATTCTATTAATTCTAAAAATGAATTAAAACTTTAAAAATTAATATTAAATAATCTGTAACTCGGATGGAAAAACTTTGTACATGAAAGTTGCTCAGAACGACGAGACGAATCCGAATACGTGGTCCGTTCGTCCGCCACACATCCCTAGCATAGAGAACACGCAAATTTCCCCCTCCAGTTCATCTGTCCGAAAACACGAAACACCGGGAATACTTTCCCGGATGTTTCCCCCCTTCGCCAGTATCACCTACTACCGCGTTAGGGCACACCTAGCACCGCGTATTGCCATGTTACGCTTTCTGATGCTTTGATTGCTCTATTATTTATCGTGTTCTCCCTCCGTTACTTCTTTCCGGTAGACCTCGAGACTGCCGGCGACCCCCAGTTCGACTACGGAGTTGACGACCTCTCTCTTGTCAGAGCAACCAGGCAAGCCCTCCCCCCCCCTTCATCACCAGATATCGCCTATTCTCCTCTATACTGCTTGCATTAGAGTAGTGTAGCATGTTACTGCTTTCCGTTAATCCTATTCTGATGCATAGCCTGACATTGTTGCTACATCTGTTTATACCTTACCTGCAATCCTAAATACTTAGTATAGGATGCTAGTTTATCATCATTGGCTCTACATTCTTGTCAGTCTGCCTTGATATACTATTGGGCCGTGATCACCCGCGAGGTGATCACGGGTATATACTATATATACATACATACTATACAGATGGTAACTAAAGTCGGGTCAGCTCGATGAGTACCCGCAAGTGATTCTGATGAGGGGGCTGAAAGGACAGGTGGCTCCATCCCGGTAGAGGTGGGCCTGGGTTCCCAACGGCCCCCGACTGTTACTTTGTGACGGAGCGACAGGGCAGGTTGTGACCACCTAGGAGACAGGTGGGCCTGGCCTTCTTCGGCGTTCGCGGATACTTAACACGCTTAACGAGATCTTGGTATTTGATCTGAGTCTGGCTACTGGCCTATACGCACTAACTAACTACGTGGGAAAGTTATGGGCTCTCGACATCGTGGTATCAGCCAAAGCCTTCTTGACGTCAGCGACTGAGCGGCGCGCGCCGGGTTGGACTGCGTTAACGCAACTTCCTTTGTAATGGAGGTTGCTAGGTCTGCTCACCGGCCGCCCTCGCAACATGCAGGTGTGCAATGGGCGATGGGCCCAGACCCCTGCGCGCATAGGATTTAGACTGGCGTGCTGACCTCTCTGTTTTGCCTAGGTGGGGCTGCGACATGTTAATCTTCCGAGGCCGGGCATGACCCAGGAAAGTGTGTCCGGCCAAATGGGATCGAGCGTGTTGGGTTATGTGGTGCACCCCTGCAGGGAAGTTAATCTATTCGAATAGCCGTGATCTTCGGTAACAGGACGACTTGGAGTTGTACCTTGACCTTATGACAACTAGAACCGGATACTTAATAAAACACACCCTTCCAAGTGCCAGATACAACCCGGTGATCACTTTTCTGTAGGGCGACGAGTGGAGGATCGCTGGGTAGGATTATGCTATGCGATGCTACTTGGAGATGCTACTTGGAGGACTTCGGTCTACTCTCTTCTACATGCTGCAAGACGGAGGCTGCCCGAAGCGTAGTCTTCGACAGGATTAGCTATCCCCCTCTTATTCTGGTATTCTGCAGTTCAGTCCACTGATATGGCCTTTACACATATATCCATGCATATGTAGTGTAGCTCCTTGCTTGCGAGTACTTTGGATGAGTACTCACGGTTGCTTTTCTCCCTCTTTTCCCCCTTTCCCTTCTACCTGGTTGTCGCAACCAGATGCTGGAGCCCTGGAGCCAGACGCCACCATCGATGATGATTCCTGCTACAATGGAGGTGCCTTCTACTACATGCAGGCCGCTAATGATGACCGGGAGTAGTTTAGGAGGATCCCAGGCAGGAGGCATGTGCCTCTTTCGATCTGTATCCCAGTTTGTGCTAGCCTTCTTAAGGAAAACTTGTTTAACTTATGTCTGTACTCAGATATTGTTGCTTCCGCTGACTCGTCTATGATCGAGCACTTGTATTCGAGCCCTCGAGGCCCCTGGCTTGTATTATGATGCTTGTATGACTTATTTATGTTTTAGAGTTGTGTTGTGATATCTTCCCGTGAGTCCCTAATCTTGATCGTACAAGTTTGCGTGCATGATTAGTGTACGATTGAATCAGGGGCGTCACAATGCAAGTCGTGATTCCTATTACAAGATTATGATCAATATCATACATCACATATCATTCATCACATTCTTTTGGCCATATCACATCACATAGCATACCCTGCAAAAACAAGTTAGACGTCCTCTAATTGTTGTTTGCATGTTTTACGTGGCTGCTATGGGTTTCTAGCAAGAACGTTTCTTACCTACGCAAAACCACAACGTGATATGTCAATTGCTATTTACCCTTCATAAGGACCCTTTTCATCAAATCCGGTCCGACTAAAGTGGGAAAGACTGGCACCCGCTAGCCACCTTATGCAACAAGTGCATGTCAGTTGGTGGAACCTATCTCACGTAAGTGTACGTGTAAGATCGGTCCGGGCCGCTTCATCCCACAATACCGTCGAAACAAGATTGGACTAGTAACGGTAAGCATATTGAACAAAATCAACGCTCACAACAACTTGTGTTCTACTCGTGCATAGAAACTACGCATAGACCTAGCTCATGATGCCACTGTTGGGGAACGTAGCAGAAATTCAAAATTTTCTACGCATCACCAAGATCAATCTATGGAGTAATCTAGCAACGAGGGAAAGGGGAGTGCATCTACATACCCTTGTAGATCGCTAAGCGGAAGCGTTCAAGTGAACGGGGTTGATGAAATCGTACTCGTCGTGATCCAAATCACCGATGATCCTAGTGCCGAACGGACGGCACCTCCGCGTTCAACACACATGCAACCCGGTGACATCTCCCATGCCTTGATCCAGCAAGGAGAGAGGGAGAGGTTGGGGAAGACTCCATCCAGCAGCAGCACGACAGCGTGGTGGTGGCGGAGGAGCGTGGCAATCCTGCAGGGCTTCGTCAAGCACCGCGGGAGAGGAGGAGGACTTGGGAGAGGGGGAGGGCTGCGCCAGAACTTGGGTGCAGCTGCCCTCCCACCCCCCACATATATATAGGGGCAAGGGAGAGGGGGTCCGGCCCCCTCAGATCCAATCTGAGGAGGGGGCGGCGGCCAGGGGGGTTGCCTTGCCCCCCAAGGCAAGGGGGGCGCCCCCTTTTAGGGTTCCCTCAAACCCTAGGCGCCTTGGGCCCTGGTGGGGGGGGGGCACCAGCCCACCTGGGGCTGGTCCCCTCCCACACTTGGCCCATGCAGCCCTCTGGGGCCAGTGGCCCCACCTGGTGGACCCCCGGGATCCTCCCGATGGTCCCGGTACGTTACCGTTAGCACCCGAAACTTTTCCGATGACCAAAACAGGACTTCCCACATATAAATCTTTACCTCCGGACCATTCCGGAACTCCTCGTGACGTCCTGGATCTCATCCGGGACTCCGAAAAACATTCGTTAACCATGTACATCTATTCCCTATAACCCTAGCGTCATCGAACCTTAAGTGTGTAGACCATACGGGTTCGGGAGACACGTAGACATGACTGAGACAACTCTCCGGCCAATAACCAACAGCGGGATCTGGATACCCATGTTGGCTCCCACATGTTCCACGATGATCTCATCGGATGAACCACGATGTCGAGGATTCAATCAATCCCGTATTCAATTCCCTTTGTCTAGCGGTATAGTACTTGCCCGAGATTCGATCGTCGGTATCCTGATACCTTGTTCAATCTTGTTACCTGCAAGTCTCTTTACTTGTTCCGTAACACATCATCCCGTGATCAACCCCTTGGTCACATTGTGCACATTATGATGATGTCCTAACGAGTGGGCCCAGAGATACCTCTCCGTCACACGGAGTGACAAATCCCAGTCTCAATTTGTGCCAACCCAACAGACACTTTCGGAGATACCTGTAGTGTACCTTTATAGCCACCCAGTTACATTGTGACGTTTGGTACACCCAAAGCATTCCTACGGTATCCGGGAGTTGCACAATCTCATGGTCTAAGGAAATGATACTTGACATTAAAAAAGCTTTAGCATATGAACTACACGATCTTTGTGCTAGGCTTAGGATTGGGTCTTGTCCATCACATCATTCTCCTAATGATGTGATCCTGTTATCAACGACATCCAATGTCCATGGTCAGGAAACCGTGAATATCTATTGATCAACGAGCTAGTCAACTAGAGGCTTACTAGGGACATGGTGTTGTCTATGTATCCACACATGTATCTGAGTTTCCTATCAATACAATTATAGCATGGATAATAAACGATTATCATGAACAAGGAAATATAATAATAATAACTAATTTATTATTTCCTCTAGGTCATATTTCCAACAAATACCGCATGGCGGGGTAAAGTTGGCATAATATTTATGTCAGAATAATCCCGTATGGTTGGAGAAAATTTGGCAAAGGAATTATCCTGTATGACAGGAAAAAGATGTGATGACTCATATGTTTTTAATGAATCCCAATTTGGGAGAAAAGTATGGAGTACCCCTTATGCTATCCTAGTATCGACCGTGCACTTTTAAGTGTCATAGTCATTAAGCAATCAATGAGTCTAAAGATAATAAAAGTTACACGAACCAAAAGATAAGAATGATATGCATGTTTGACTTGCAAATGTAATATTGATAAAGAACTCGGTTGAGTTTTTATTTTGAAATAGAATGAGGAAAGTACTCCCATACGAGTTAACAAATAACTTCATTCCGCACGAAGTACATAATAAAAGTTTCCTCAATTCACAAGAGTTCTAAATGGTTTTCGAAATTGTGGCAGAAAAGTTCTTGCCACATTTCGAGGGGGAGAAAGTATTGTGAATGATGAAACTCCCCTACAAAATGTGCACATGATTCATCTAAATTGATCTATATATGATGAATGTGATCATCGGGGGAGTACGATGGTCACAATAATGATACACAATAACGATACCTCTAAAGTAAAGAGATAGCTATATTCTTTGAATCTTACAGTTTCCGATTGGAAGATAGCATAGTCAACCAGTATTCATACTGAACGAGATTCAAAAGTAAAAGATGGTGCTTATGAGGAAAGTTTTGGCATAGCAAACCCAAAATAAGAAATCTAGGGGAGCTATTTTGTTGGCTACCTAGATAAAGTAAAAGATTATAGAGTATACCATAAGGCTTGTATAGATTGTATCTGGGGGAGCATGTTGTATGACCTATACGACATCTGTTGTTAGCTCTATAAAAGGATGAACGAGTAAATATGGATCTTATGATATAGGACCCTGTAAAATCTATTGCCTCTTGGCAATGAAAGACTATAGAATTAATTGCCGCTTGGCAATAACAGAGCAACAACATCCCCATATGAAAGAAGTACTAGTACCTGAATGAGAAAATCAGATATGTCTGATCACTATAAAGTCTATGTTAGAGAAATTAAAATTAGAGGTTGATTCCAACTCATTTAAAGCTCAATCGAGCTTTTGAGAATTGTCTGCTTATCTAAATGATAAGAGACTATGAGGAGATGAAATGAAATTGGTGAATCCCTACGATGTTTGGAACTCATGAGTAATTTCCAATGGAGCCAAAACAGTAGGTTGTAAAGAGTCTACAAGGACAATGTGACTCCAAAGGAAATACGTAAAGGTGTAAAACGCGACGTAAATCAAAAGGTTTTTGCATGTTTTACACTGAATAGATTACAATGAGTTTTGGTAGCACATCATGATCTGAGTTACATCAGATGAACGATATTATGATTTGAGTTACATCAGATGAAATTAAAGAACACAGGGGATACTGCTTGAATAAGTCTTTTATGGACTAAAGAAATCAAATGTTGTTTTGGGTTAAAGAAAATGAGAGGACAATTGTGTTTGTATAAAGTTATACAATGGAAATTTGATTTACTAAATCATGTACATGCGGATAACATTCTACTTGTTAATAGTGATGTTAATTTGACTGCAGGAGGAAAATAAGTTCTTGCCCTCAAAGTTCAAAAGAATGTTCTTGGTAGAATGTCTCTCGTTATAAGGATCGAGATTCACCGTGAAAAGAATAAAAGGGGTATTAGGACTGTCGCACGGGCATGCTAAGGAAAGTTTCTAAAGTATGCATGCGAGAAAACCTATGCCTATTCTTATAGTAAAGGGTAATGATTTTGGAAACTTTAGTGTTCCAAAAGTCAATACGAAATAGACCAAATGAATATGGTACCATATGCTTCAGCTGTTGGAAGCTTAATGAATGCAAAAGTATAACATTACCGTGACATAGTTCATGTAACCGGGTTGTTTTGGTAATGTCCAGTCCAGATATAAATCACTGGAATGGAGTCAAAAATATTGGCCTCATGCTAAAAGGAGCAAGTGCTCTCAAAAGGTTGTGAATACAGAAATAGAACTTGTGAAATATACAGCGAAATCCACAATTGTCGTTGACTTTCACACTTGGAGTTTTTGTGTGGAAAAACTCTAAAGAATGAATCAATTATCATTAATATGATGTAAAGATAATGTACAACATGATATGAGGCTGAGGGACAGGCAAAAAGGTTAAACAAACATGTACCCAGAGTTGATAATGGTTGACAACAACAATAACCATTAAGTGAATCGCTCCTATGACAACGAATCAAGTGTGGTGCCAAACACATTGACACAAAGTTATACGTTGTTAAGGAGAAAGTCCGGAATTATGTTGAAATGATTGGAGCATGAAAGCAATAGACAAGTATTTGTAGATCTGCTTATTAAAGGCTTACCGTCCAGTGTGTTCGGAGAACACACAGTCGACATGGTTTTTATGGTATAGTCTAAGATTTCTGGACAACAAAAAGGCCAAGGTTAAAGAATCTGTTTCAAAACAGAGGAGTGTGTTGTAGATGTTGATTCTATCGGGAATGAACTGTGATGATGAGACATGCTCTACATGCAAATCTGTGATGGAACAAGTACTTTGAAAAGAGTTATTTCAAAGTATAAAGTTAAAAGTATATGATGAGATCAAGGGGGAGAATGTTAGATTGATCTCTCCTCCAATGGGCCCAACGGCTCATTGGGCCCTTGACCCACGCCCTGATTGGGGGCGTCCAGCCCAAGCATGGCTGGTGGGCCCTTGTCGCGCAGTGCTATAAAGAGGAGGTGGGGACCAGGGCACTTGGTACGAGGTTTGTCACCGCCACCGTTCCCCACTCCTAACCATATCCGATCAAGAGGGAGGCACTGAAGCGATGGGAAGCTCCACCGCCGCCACTCACGCACTCTCTGCCATCACCGCCGTAGCCATCCACCATGGCCATTTCGGCATGTTCATCCACCTATGGTAAAGGTAAACCACTACATATCACCGACCTAATCTAGCCTAGTGATCCACAACATCTATCATTGTGATCCTGATTGCGCGGCACAGGTAGTCGAGCGCCTTCTCCACATCGTCGTGGCTGGCTGCGTGACGGCGCTTGCTACCGGTCTTGGCGGTTGCGGCGGCGGCGACAACTGGGTCGTCGGAGACGTCGACCTTGGCTAGGCCCACGGTGGCGGCGGCAGCAGCGACCGGGTCTGGGTCATCGTCCTTGTCGGGGCTGCTGTCGGGCGAGGGGAGGGGTTTGCCGTGGATGGGGACCCAGCCGCCGACGAGGCACTCGACGCAGCACGGGAGGTGGTGCTCCCCGAGCATATTGGCGGCCAAGAGGGCGGATTCCACGCAGGCGAGGGCCTGGGCCTGGGTGGTGGGGCGGGCCAGGAGCCGCTGCGCGAGCAGCATGTCGTAGAGCTGCTCCTCGGGCATGAGGGTGAAAGCGATGTTGACGGTGGAGACGGCGAGGTTCTCGACGGCGGTCCTGAAGCAGATCGAGAGCATCTTGGCGGCGGCATCGAGCCCTTCGTAGTAGACCCGCCAGATGTCCCCCGGGAGCAACCCGATCTTGGCGCCGGAGTCGGCGTCGGCCTGGTGGCGCTGCAGGCAGCGCTGGAGTGGAGCTCTAGGAGGCGGTCGTGTTGCATGCGCACGTTCTTCATGGCCATTGATACGTCTCCAACGTATCTACTTTTTCAAACACTTTTGCCCTTTTTTGGACTCTAACTTGCATGATTTGAATGAAACTAACCCGGACTGACGCTGTTTTCAGCAGAACTGCCATGATGTTGTTTTATGTGTAGAAAAGAAAAGTTCTCGGGATGTCCTGAAAGTCCATGGGGGCACTTTTTGGAATTAATAAGAATTTCTGGGCGAAAGAAATACACTAGGGGGCCCAGGGCCTATCCACGAGACAGGGGGGCGCCCCCCCTATAGGGCGCGCCCCCCTATCTCGTGGGCCCGCTGGACCTCCACCGACCTCAATTCCAACTCCATATATTCACGTTCGGGGAGAAAAAATCAGAGAGAAAGTTTCATCGCGTTTTACGACGCGGAGCCGCCGCCAAGCCCTAATCTCTCTCGGGAGGGCTGATCTGGAGTCTGTTCGGGGCTCCGGAGAGGGGGATTCGTCGTTGTCGTCATCATCAACCATCCTCCATCACCAATTTCATGATGCTCATCGCCGTGCTTGAGTAATTCCATCATAGACTTGCTGGACGGTGATGGGTTGGATGAGATTTACCATGTAATCAAGTTAGTTTTGTTAGGGTTTGATCCCTAGTATCCACTATGTTCTGAGATTGATGTTGCTATGACTTTGCTATGCTTAATGCTTGTCACTAGGGCCCGAGTGCCATGATTTCATATCTGAACCTATTATGTTTTTATGAATATATGTGTGTTCTTGATCCTATCTTGCAAGTCTATAGTCACCTATTATGTGTTATGATCCGACAACCCCGAAGTGACAATAATCGGGATAGTTCTCGGTGATGACCGTAGTTTGAGGAGTTCATGTATTCACTATGTGCTAATGCTTTGTTCTGATTCTCTATTAAAAGGAGGCCTTAATATCCCTTAGTTTCCGCTAGGACCCCGCTGCCACGGGAGGGTAGGACAAAAGATGTCATGCAAGTTCTTTTCCATAAGCACGTATGACTATTTACGGAATACATGCCTACATTACATTGATGAACTAGAGCTAGTTCTATGTCACCCTATGTTATAGCTATTACATGAGGAATCGCATCCGGCATAATTATCCATCACTGATCCATTGCCTACGAGCTTTTCACATATTGTTCTTCGTCTATTTACTTTTCCGTTACTGTTGTTACAACTACTACAAAACCCCAAAAACTATTATCTTTACTTTTGCCACCGTTACCTTTATTATCATACCACTTTTGCTACTAAATACTTTGCTGCAGATACTAAGTCATCCAGGTGTGGTTGAATTGACAACTCAACTGCTAATACTCAAGAATATTCTTTGGCTCCCCTTGTGTTGAATCAATAAATTTGGGTTGAATACTTTACCCTCGACAGTTGTTGCGATCCCCTACACTTGTGGGTTATCAAGACTAATTTCTGGCGCCGTTGCCGGGGAGCATACCTCTATTCTTTGAGTCACTTGGGATTTATATCTGTTGATCACTATGAAGAACTTGAAAGACGACCGAACTACGATTTTGCCCTCAACTACGAGGGGAGGTATGGAACTGCCATCTAGCTCTGCACTAGATTCTCCTTCCATTATTAGTAGGCATGCGACACCTAAACCTGCTACTGCTATGAATTCTGATATGTCGCTTGTTATTGATGATGCCACTTCTGCTATGCATGATGAAACTACTTCTGTGCGTGATACTACTTTGCCATTAGGTGAATTTCTTGATGAACAACTTGCTAGAGTTAGGGGGAATGAAAATATTGAAGATGCTATTATAGATGATAGTGATGATGAAGGTTCTCCCAATGATTATGTATTGCCTATTGTTCCTGAGGGTTATGTTATGAATGAAGAAGCTGCTAGGGAAATCTTTGCTTGCAATGATAGATATGATCTTAAGAAATTATTAGCTAAATGGAAGCAGCAGTCTCTTAATGCTAGAATGAAACCTGACCCTGCTTTTGCTACTTCACCTATCTGTGTTACTGATAAGGGTTATGAATTCTCTGTTGATCCTGAGATTATTACCTTAGTTGAATCTGATCCTTTTTATGGCCTTGAATCTGAAACTGTTGTGGCACATCTTACCAAGTTGAGTGATATAGCTACCATGTTTACTCATGATGAGAAGTCTCGCTATAATTATATCCTTAAGATATTTCCGTTCTCATTAAAGGGTGATGCTAAGACTTGGTATAATTCTCTTGCTCCTGGTTGTGTGTGTAGTCCCCAGGATATGATTTATTACTTCTCTGCTAAATATTTCCCTGCTCATAAGAAACAAGCCGCCTTGCGGGAAATATATAATTTTGTGCAAATCAAAGAAGAGAGTCTCCCACAAGCTTGGGGGAGGCTTCTCCGGTTACTTAATGCTTTGCCTGATCATCCTCTCAAGAAAAATGAAATACTTGATATCTTTTATAATGGACTAACCGATGCTTCCAAGGACTACTTGGATAGTTGTGCTGGTTGTGTTTTTAGGGAAAGAACAGTCGACGAAGCTGAAATATTGTTGAATAATATGTTGACTAATGAAAATAATTGGACTCTTCCTGAGCCAATTCCTGAGGCAATTCCTGACCCAATTGAGCCAACTCCTGAGCCTATTCCTAAACCCACTCCGAAGAAGAGAGGTGTTTTATTTCTCAGTCCTGAAGATATGCAAGAGGCAAAGAAATCAATGAAAGAAAAGGGTATTAAAGCTGAAGATGTTAAGAATTTACCTCCTATTGAAGAAATACATTGTCTTAATATACCGCCTATTGAAGAACCACATTATCTTGATAACCCGACACACATAGTAAAGGTAAATTCTCTCTATAGATATGATAAAGTTGAGATCCCCTCTACTAAATTTCATAGCCCATGCTTAGATGAATTTGATGACTTTATGGCTAGACAAGAAAGTTTTAATGCTTATGTTGGTAGAGAGTTAAAGAATAATGCTTTCGAGATAGGACGTGTAAGCGATAATATGGCTAGAGTTAAAGGTGAACTCCAACTCGTTAGCAAATATGCTTCTATGGTTGCTACTCAAGTTGAGCAAGTACTTAAAGCTCAGAACGATTTGCTTGATGAGTTAAATAATAAAAATGACTTTGCTGTTAGAGTGGCTACTAGAACTGGTAGAATGACTCAGGAACCTTTGTATCCTGAAGGCCACCCTAAGAGAATCGAGCAAGATTCTCAGACAAATAATTTAGAGGCACCTAGTTCTTCTAAAAAGAAGAAAAAGAAAAAAGATAGAACTTTGCATGCTTCTAGTGAACCTACTGTAGACACACCTGAGAATCCCAATGATATTTCTATTTCTGATGCTGAAACTCAATCAGGTGATGAACATGAACCTAGTGATAATGTTAATGATAATGTTCATGTTGATGCTAAACCTAGCAAAAACAATGAAGTAGAGATTAAACCTGTTGTTGATCTTGATAACCCACAATCAAAGAATCAACGTTATGATAAGAGAGATTTTGTTGCTAGGAAGCACGGTAGAGAAAGAGAACCATGGGTTCAGAAACCCATGCCCTTTCCTCCTAAACCATCCAAGACAAAGGATGATGAGGATTGAGCGCTTTGCTGAAATGATTAGACCTATTTTCTTACGTATGCGCTTAACTGATATGCTTAAAGTAAATCCTTATGCTAAGTATATGAAGGATATCATTACAAATAAAAGAAAGATACCGGAAGCTGGAATTTTCACCATGCTTGCTAATTACACTTTTAAGGGTGGAATACCAAAGAAACTTGGAGATCCGGGTGTACCAACTATACCATGCTCTATTAAAAGAAATTATGTTAGAACTGATTTATGTGATCTTGGAGCCGGTGTTAGTGTTATGCCTCTCTCTTTATATCGTAGACTTGAATTGAATAAGTTGACACCTACTGAAATATCTTTGCAAATGGCTGATAAATCAACTGTTATACCTGTCGGTATTTGTGATGATGTGCCTGTTGTGGTTGCAAATGTCACTATCTTAACGGACTTTGTTATTCTTGATATTCCCGAGGACGATAGTATGTCTATTATCCTTGGTAGACCTTTCCTTAATACTGCAGGGGCTGTTATTGATTGCAACAAAGGCAATGTCACTTTTCATGTTAATGGTAATGAGCATACGGTACACTTTCCGAGGAAACAATCTCAAGTTCATAGCATCAATTCTATTGGAAAAGTTCCAACTATTATTATTGGAGGTTTTGAATTTCCTCTCCCTACTGTCAAGAAAAGGTATGATATTCTTATTGTTGGGGATTTTCATATCCCTGTTGAGGTAACTTAGTGTTATTTAAAATTTCTCCGGTTCCGTGTTATTCGGAATGAGTTTGTTAACAAGACTTGATCAACCTTGTTAGTGGATTCATTTTGATGATCATGAGATGGATGAAACTAGAAGGCACAACCTTCTGTACCCACTTTTTACTTTCTGTTATTTAGAATAAATAAAGCAAAAATAGTATTATCCGTCTATTTTCCGAATTATCCGTGCATTAAAAAATATCCCGAAAATAAAAGTGCTCCAAATGCCCTGCAAATTTAGTATGATTTTTTATGGAATATTTGAGGATTTTAGGCACTGAAAACACTACAGGAGGGGCAAGCACCAGGCCACGAGAGTGGAGTGCGCCCCCCCTATAAGGCGCGCCCCCTGTCTCGTGGGCCCTTGGTGCCCCCCCTCCACTTATGCCAGCACCCACACACTTCATCTTCTACCCAAAAAAATCCCCATCCAGCTCAAGCACGAGTTCTAGCTCATTTTGCTGCGATTTTCGATCTCCTTGCTCAAAGCTCCATTCACAAAACTGCTTTTGGAGATTATTGCTTGCTATGTGACTCCTCCATTGGTCCAATTAGTTTTTCTTCTAGTGCTTTATTCATTGCAAAATTTTGCTGCATAGGTGACCTTGTTCTTGAGCTTGCATGTTAAATTTATGAGGTTCCATGCAATTCTAATGCATGATATAGGCTCTAGGCACTTGTAGGAGTAGTTGCTACCAATCTTGTTTAGTTTTATTCACTTTTATTTTGAAGTTACTAAAATTTCAGAAAATTTCAGAAAAAGAATTATGTTTAGAAGAATGTACCAAGGTGGTTCCTCGGCAAAGAAAGGGCCAAGGATTGCTATACGTGAGCAAGATGTTGAATTGCCGAGGGACGCGGATGTTCGAGCCTGTGAGTGGTCGTCCGATGATTTTATGGTCGAAGCAGGCTTCAAGGAGGAATTTGACACGTATGTGCATAATGCCGAGCTGGAGGACTTCTTACAAGATAAGTGTCCTCAGTACTATCAATTGACTAATTCTTTTGTGCGGAGGTTCAAATATAACTGTGCGCGTAATTCTCCTAGTGTCATATTTGATATTTATGATACATCTTATACCATGGATTTAGAGGATTTCACAACTGCTTGCAGACTCCCGCGGTGGGGTAATATTAATGATCCTCATAAATCTGAATTTAGAGATTTTCTTGCTAGTATTACTGTGGGAGAATCTAGGGACATAGCACAAGCTACCATAGGGAGCATTCATTTTCATGCCATGCATTATTTTGCTCTCTTTATTGGTAGATGCATTAACGGTAAGGACGAAGCATGTCACATGTGTGTTCCTGATCTATGTGTCCTCAAGAGTGCTGTGTTAGGTTATAAAGGTTATAACTTGGGGGCAATAGTTGCACGTAGGTTGCAGAATAATAGTAGAAAGGGAAATTTATTTGGAGGAATTTATGCAACCCATGTGGCTAATTATCTTAATATAGCCCCACGAGAGGGGGATATGATTTTACCTCCTGTTTATTTGGATAAAGAAGCTATGTTCAATCATCAATTTCTTGCGAGGAATGAACAATTCCTCCATTATCGACTAATCTATGACAGACGCAACGTCGTCCCTGTTACTCTTCCTGCTCCCTACCTTTTTGATTATTAGGCAAAAGGAAGATATGTTGTCACCAGGGAGGAAGCCGCTGAACACGAGAGGAGAGCAGAGGCAGCTCACCAACATGCTGCAGCTCAGGAGGCAGTTGCCGTTGCATCTCAGTACGACCCCAGCTTCACTTATGGATATCAGCCAGGCGGTCCTTCATACTAGACCAACTTAGGCCAAAAGCCTAAGCCTGGGGGAGTACGTATTTCTCACCAACTTTACATTCATGTTCACACATTAGTCGTCGATGATCATACTCTTTCATTGTATTATCCATGCTAGTTTAAATTTCTTTTTCTAGTTTTCTTCTTGTGTGTTTGATAAACTTTAAGAAAAAACCAAAAAAATTAGTTAGTTTAATTTCCATGCTTGTAGTAGAAATTAAATTGAAAACCCAAAAAGATTTCTAGTTCTTCTTCTTACTTGTTGGGAGCTTTCCCATGTAAATAGTTTTATTTTCTTCTCTTTCCTTTGGGGGTCGAGAAGACCATATTGAAAATGTTTAGTGGCTCTCATATGCATGATTGTTTATTTAACTTAGAGCCCATATTACTTGTCTTCTCTCTTGAGTTGAATGCTTGCAGATTCCAGCTTAGTCCAATGCACGTGCACTATTATTATTATACACATCGCTTGGTTGTGCAAGTGAAAGGCAATAATGACGATATATGATGGACTTATTGGGATGAGAAAAGCTGGTATGAACTCGACCTCTCTTGTATTTGTAAATATGATGAGTTCATCGTTTTTGAGTCAGCTTATTATGAGGTAAAAATATTTGCAATGACATTTAGAGATTATAGTTGCTTGTGCCATGCTTGATTAGCTGTGAGTTATAATGGTTTAACTTGCGTGCCAACATGCTATTAAAATGATTATGATGTGGTATGATGGGATGGTATCCTCCTTTGAATGAATTGAGTGACTCGACTTGGCACATGTTCACGCATGTAGTTGAATCAAATCAACATAGCCTTCACGATATTTATGTTCATGGGGGATTATATCCTACTCATGCTTGTACTCGGTGTAGATTAATTTTAATGCATGTTTATGACTGTTGTCGCTCTCTCAGTTGGTCGCTTCCCAGTCTTTTGCTAGCCTTCACCTGTACTAAGCGGGAATACTGCTTGTGCATCCAAACTCCTTAAACCCCAAAGTTGTTCCATATGAGTCCACTATACCTTCCTATATGCGGTATTTACCTGTCGTTCCAAGTAAATTTGTATGTGCCAAACTCCAAACCTTCAAATGAAAGTCTATTTTGTATACTCGAGCAGCTCATGTTTCAACTAGGGCTGCCTATATCTTCCATGCTAGGTGGGTTATTCTCAAGAGGAGTGGACTCCGCTCCTCATTCACGAGAAAGGGCCGGTAACCGGGATGCCCAGTCCCATGATCCAAAAAGATCAAAGCAAATCAAAATAATTAAACAAAACTCCCCTAGGGCTGTTGTTAGTTGGAGGCACTCGTTGTTTCGAGCAAGCCATGGATTGATGCTTGTTGGTGGTTGGGGGAGTATAAACCTTTACCATACTGTTTGGGAACTGCCTATAATGCATGTAGTATGGAAGATACAGCCATCTCATAGTTGTTGCGTTGATAGTGAAAGTATGCCGCTCAAAATGTTATTCAATCTCTATTTTAAAATCGAGCTTTGGCACCTCTACAAATCCCTGCTTCCCTCTGCGAAGGGCCTATCTATTTACTTTTATGTTGAGTCATCACCCTTCTTATTAAAAAGCACCCGCTGGAGAGCACACTGTCATTTGCATTCATTATTATTGGTTTATATTGGGTATGACTTGACTGGATCTCTTTTACCATGAATTACAATGTTTAGTCAGTCCTTGATCTTTAAAGGTGCTTTGCATTTATGTTTTGCGGTCTCAGAAAGGGCTAGCGAGATACCATTTTGTTATATCATGTTATGATTATTTTGAGAAAGTGTTGTCATCCGAGTTTTATTATTATGGCTCGCTAG
Source organism: Triticum dicoccoides (assembly GCF_002162155.2). Lineage (NCBI taxonomy): Eukaryota > Viridiplantae > Streptophyta > Magnoliopsida > Poales > Poaceae > Triticum > Triticum dicoccoides. The sequence goes on from NC_041393.1 coordinate 28,217,456, forward strand.
CTGATTATGCTATTGATATGAGTAATTGTGAGACCTAAGTGTTATTGTGAGTATGGTTAGTTCATAATATTTGTTGAAACTTGAATGTTGGCTTTTCATGTTTAGAACAACAAGAGCAATCAGAGTTTGTAAAAGTTTTTCTTTATCACTTTCAGTTTATCAACTGAATTGCTTGAGGACAAGCAAAGGTTTAAGCTTGGGGGAGTTGATACGTCTCCAACGTATCTACTTTTTCAAACACTTTTGCCCTTGTTTTGGACTCTAACTGCATGATTTGAATGAAACTAACCCGGACTGACGTTGTTTTTAGCAGAACTGCCATGATGTTGTTTTATGTGTAGAAAAGAAAAGTTCTCGGAATGTCCTGAAAATCCACGGAGGCACTTTTTGGAATTAATAAGAATTTCTGGGCGAAAGAAATACACCAGGGGGCCCAGGGCCTGTCCATGAGACAGGGGGCGCCCCCCACCCCCACCTATAGGGCGCCCCCCCCCCTATAGGGCGCGCCCCCTATCTCGTGGGCCCCCTGGACCTCCACCGACCTCAACTCCAACTCCATATATTCATGTTCGGGGAGAAAAAAATCAGAGAGAAAGTTTCATCACGTTTTACGACACGGAGCTGCACCCAAGCCCTAATCTCTCTCGGGAGGGCTGATATGGAGTCCTTCGGGGCTCCGGAGAGGGGGATTCGTCGCCGCCGTCATCATCAACCATCCTCCATCACCAATTTCATGATGCTCACCGCTGTGCGTGAGTAATTCCATCATAGGCTTGCTCGACGGTGATGGGTTGGATGAGATTTACCATGTAATCAAGTTAGTTTTGTTAGGGTTTGATCCCTAGTATCCACTATGTTCTGAGATTGATGTTGCTATGACTTTGCTATGCTTAATGCTTGTCACTAGGGCCTGAGTGCCATGATTTCAGATCTGAACCTATTATGTTTTCATGAATATATGTGTGTCCTTCATCCTATCTTGCAAGTCTATAGTCACCTATTATGTGTTATGATCCGACAACCCCGAAGTGATAATAATCGAGATACTTATCGGTGATGACCGTATATTGAGGAGTTCATGTATTCACTATGTGCTAATGCTTTGTTCCGGTTCTCTATTAAAAGGAGACCTTAATATCCCTTAGTTTCCACTAGGACCCCGCTGCCACGTGAGGGTAGGACAAAAGATGTCATGCAAATTCTTTTCCATAAGCACGTATGACTATTTACGGAATACATGCCTACATTACATTGATGAACTGGAGCTAGTTCTGTGTCACCCTATGTTATAGCTATTTCATGAGGAATCGCATCCGGCATAATTGTCCATCACTGATCCATTGCCTACGAGCTTTTGACATATTGTTCTTCGCCTATTTACTTTTCCGTTACTGTTGTTACAACTACTACAAAAACCCAAAAACTATTATCTTTACTTTTGCCACCGTTACCTTTATTATCATACCACTTTTGCTACTAAATACTTTACTGTAGATACTAAGTTATCCAGGTGTGGTTGAATTGACAACTCAACTGCTAATACTCAACAATATTCTTTGGCTCCCCTCGTGTCGAATCAATAAATTTGGGTTGAATACTTTACCCTCAAAAGCTGTTGCGATCCCCTACACTTGTGGGTTATCAGCCATCATGGCCTGCATGAGGACCAACTCCAGGTTCTCCTTGCTCAGCTCTCTCGCCATAGCCGCCGCTCCTCTTCTTTCTCTTTCTCTCTCTCTCTCTCTCGCTCTCTCTCTCTCTCTCTCTCTCTGCAAGGAAGGAATGAGAGGAGAGAAAACTCAGAAAAGGTCGGAGCTTTGGGAGGAGGCGAGTGAGGCAGCTGAAAAGAAGATGGAGGGGGACACATGTCGCGTAGGTATTGAAGAGAAATCCTGCTGCTGGCTGGCTCTGCAGGATGGGCCCACCAGAACGGCCTGTCACTTTGACTCATTTTGACAGGGGTCATGCTCATCCAAAGGTGGTAGCGTGCTCCCTCCGCTGCCATTACAAGACAATTACCATCACTCCTAAGGTGAGTTTTGAAATTTGAAAATGCTGGTAGATAAATACTCCTAGCATAAAATTGGTTGCATGCAACGTAGATTACTACTCCCTCATATCAAGCAGTAGGACCAACGACAAGCACGGGTCCGCCCCTTAGAGGTGGCGGTTGGCGAATTTATGGAGAGGCGATTTCCTGGCGATCCTGATCTCGCTGCGAACCCTGTTCTCCGTAGGAAGATTGCATCGCCACCTCTGCCGATCTTGTGTCCATGGTGCCACCCTTGTGTAGATTGCGCCACCACATCACCACGACCATCCCATCCACCATAAGCCTTCTGCGAGCTAGGGATCCGCAGTCGTACACCACGATCAGTCCTAGGGTTTTGGGTCAGGTTCGTCAAGGTAGGGGTAAGGAGCGATGGAGGATGTGTAGGGGCTGATGAGGGGCTTGAAACTGTTGGCGGCGGAGAGAAGAGGGCTCAAGATTGGGGAAGCGGAGAAGGGGAAGGCTTGTGAGTGGGCACCGGAGGACCCTCAAGCAGTTGGAAAACTGTTCTCGGAGAAGCTGGCACATGCTGGTGTGGTAGGTCAAACGTTGGGACGGATTTGGTGCCCGACCAAAGGGTTAGATTGCAAGGAGCTGGAGATGAATGTCTTTTTGTTCATGTTCCGTCAGCTGTCTGGATGGAGGAGAGCTTTGGAGGAGGGGTCATGGTGGTTTGAAAAGGAACTCCTGGTAATGGAGGAATTTGATCCAGACAAAACGGTGGATGAATATGAATTCAAGTTCATTCCTATGTGGCTCCGGGTCTTTGGCCTTCCTCTTGGTCAACTGAATAGAGTCACGGGAGAGCGGATCGGGGCAGAATTTCATGAGCTGGTAGACGTGGATGTCGGTCCTGATGGGAAGGCTATAGGAAAATATCTAAGGCTGAAGGTCAAATTGAATATCAAGGAACCTCTAATGAGGGGTTTTGTGCTGGATAGGGATAAGAGGGAGGAGGAGAAGGCGGGGGAGGTTGTGATGGAAGAGGTAGAGGAGTGTCAAAAGACAAAGAAGAAGAAGGGCTTACTATGGTGCCTGTTCGAATATGAATATATGCCGGATTTTTGCTATACCTGTGGTGTTATCGGGCACGGGGAGAAGGAGTGCATGATGAAGCCTCCAAAAGGAGAAGCGCCGCAATATGGGCCATGGCTGAGGGTGGAGGAGAACAAGAAGCGGACAGAGGTAGTCACGTACGGGAGAGGTCAGGGCAGCAGAAGCTATGGTGGGAGTGAAGGCAGCCAAGAGAGGAGGAGACAGTATGGATGGGGGAAGGGATCAAGGGGCTCTGATAGTAATGTTGCATCATGGAGGAAGGAAGATACAACATCAAAAGAGAGCGGACAGGGTACGAAGGGTGAGGAGAAGGAGGTGAAAAGCCCACTGAAGATTGCTGCTAACGTGGGAGAGCCAGTAGGAAGCAAAGCTAAAAAAAGCATTCAGTTTATGGAGTCCCGAGCCGAACTACAAGCCCCAAAGTAGAATAAGATGGCCATCGACCAAGTACAAGTGGTTAATAACCCCGGTGGGGAGACTAAAGTAAACCCAGCTGAAGAAGGAGAGGGTGCGGTGACGGAGAATGAAGTGGGAGGAGATGTAATGAAGGCAGGAGGAGAGGTGGCGGAGGGTAGCGGGGGGGAAGGGAAAGGGTGGTAGATTCAAACTAAAGAACCGACTGGAGAGGCAGGAATCGCAGGAGAGCCTGGAGGTGAAGCTGGGAAAGAGATGAGTGGGGGAGATGGATACTGATGAAGAGGCGAGTGCCAAGAGGGGGCGCGGGGAGGGGATCGATGGACAGATGGTTGCTCAAAACATGAAGGGAGGACAGAGTGTGCCAACAAATGCACAAAATGCTAGAGATATATCGGTCGGGCTACCGGAGTAGCCCCGCCGGGCGCAATGAAAATAATCAGCTGGAACTGCCGGGGACTCGGGAATGGCCCGGCAGTTCGCTCTCTTCTCGAATTGGGAAGAGTGGAGGATCCCGATGTTTTGCTCCTTTGTGAAACATGGATGGAGGAGAAGCAGCTGGGGAGGTTTAGGTGGTTGTTGGGGCTCGCCAACATGGTAGCACGGAAGGACGAAAGTAGTGGTAGGGGAGTGGCATTGTTTTGGCGCAAGGAGTTGAATGTTTCTCTCGGATCATACGGTAGGAGGCATGTGGATGTGGATATCACAAGGGAGGATGGGCTGGTGTGGCGTCTCACGGGGGTTTATGGAGAATCGGCCATGGAGAGGAAGAAGGAGACGTGGAAAATGATGCGTATTCTGAAACAGCAACACCAAGGTGGACGCCCGTGGCTGTGTCTTGGCGATTTCAATGAAGTTCTGACAAGTAGCGAGAAGCTTGGAGGAGCTGATCGACCGCAACGTTACCTCCATGAATTTCGCCAAGCATTGAACTTCTATAAGCTGAGAGACATTGGCTTTGAAGGTGACTTGTATACTTGGAGAAATCATAGCAAGGAGATGCGAACATATATATGTGAAAGGTTGGACCGGGCCACCGCAAACAATGACTGGTGCACGGCCTTTCCAAACTATGCGGTGGTGAATGGTGAGCCGCGTCATTCCGATCATAGACCGGTGGTGGTGCATCTTGAGGGTACGGAGAGAGGGTGGAAGGGGGGAGACCGTAACTTCAGGTTTGAAGCACGTTGGCTGCAGGAGGATGGTTGTGAGGATATCATAAGAAGAGCATGGGAGAGAAGTTATCAAGGAGGGGGGAGTGGTGTCACCCGAGGCCTTCAAAGCGTTGCCAAGAATATAAGTGTATGGAGTAGAGAAGTAGTGGGAGAATTAGATGGGAGAATAAAGAAGGCTCGGGGCGACCTGGAGAGGTGTATGAAGGCACCGGTCTCTGAAGGAAAGATCAGGGAGGAAGCAAGACTGCGTGCTGAGTTGGAGGGACTGAAAGAGAAGAAGTATACCCAACTGAAACAGAGGGCACACATGTGGTGGTTGAGGGGTGGGAATAAAAACATTAAGTACCTGCAGTCGGTAGCTTCTGCGAGAAAAAAATCCAACTGATTGAAGGAGATCTGAAGGGAGGATGGCACGGTGGTGGAGGAGGGAGATGCTCTAACTAATTATGTGTGCTCCTTTTTTCAGGATCTGTTCAATTCTTCTAATCCGCATCAGCTAGATGAGTTGATTGGCAAGGTGCAACCACGTGTCTCAAATGCTATGAATGCAGTCCTGGAGGCTGAATATACTAGAGCCGAGGTGAAAGCTGCTCTCGACCATATTGGTGATCTCAAAGCCCCCGGGCCAGATGGTATGCCGGCGATCGTCTTCAAGCGCCATTGGCACTTTATGGGGGACCGAGTCGTGGAGGAAGTTCTGAACGTTCTGAACAGAGGAGACTTCCCGGAGGGATGGAATGATACTATGGTTGTGCTTATCCCCAAGGTGAAGAACCCAAAGAGGATCAAAGATCTTCGTCCCATCAGCCTATGCAATGTCGTGTATAAACTAGTTTTGAAGGTCATAACAAATAGACTAAAGGTGGTACTGCCTGATGTGATCTCTGAAAACCAGAGTGCCTTTGTGCCCGGGAGACTCATCACGGACAACGTGCTAACATCCTATGAAATATCTCATTAGCTGATGAACAAAAGGAGTGGGAGGAGTGGAATCGCGGCAATTAAGGCGGACATGAGTAAGGCATATGATAGGGTTGAATGGAGCTTTTTGGAGGCTATGTTAAGCAAGTTGGGGTTTAGCAGGAGGTGGGTTGCGCTTGTCATGAAATGTGTTCGGACTGTTCGGTACCAGATTAAGGTGAATGGGGATCTGACCCAACAGTTTAGCCCATCGCGTGGTCTCCGACAGGGGGACCCCATCTCCCCCTATCTTTTTGTCATCTGTGTGGAAGGATTGTCGACGCTGTTGTTGGATGCAGAAGAGAAGGGGGTGCTGCATGGAGTGAAGATATGCCCAAGGGCACCATGTGTATCACATCTACTATTTGCGGACGACTCCATGCTTCTAATCAAATCAGACCAACAGGAAGCAGCAGCACTACATGAAGCATTGCAGTTATATGAGGCGTGCTCGGGGCAATGTTTATACATGAAGCATTGCAGTTATATGAGGCGTGCTCGGGGCAGTGTATAAACACCGAAAAATCTGCAATTATGTTCAGTCCTAACACATGTGATAATGATAGAATCGTAGTTAAGGCTGAGTTGGGTATACACAGTGAGGATTGGAATGAAAAGTACTTAGAGCTGCCAGTCCACGTGGGGCGATCCAGGAAGAGAGCTTTTAGCTATATCAAGAGGAACATGTGTGGACGTGTTTATGGATGGCAGGAGAGATTGCTAGCAAAGGAAAGTAAGGAGGCCTTGGTGAAGGCGGTGGGGCAAGCCATACCCACCTACGCTATGTCATGTTTTGATCTGACTAAGACCTTCTGTACGGAATTGAACACACTCCTGAGTAATTTTTGGTGGAGTCAGCAAGATAAACAAAATGCCATGCATTGGCTAAGTTGGGAGAAATTGTCACAGCCCAAGGCCATGGGTGGGCTAGGGTTCCGAGATATGCACCAATTTAACTTAGCAATGTTGTCGCGGCAAGGATGGAGGATTGTGCAGAACCCAACGAGTTTGTGTGCCAGGATACTAAAGGCCCGCTATTTCCCTGACTGCTTGGCACTGGAGGCAGTGGCACACGATGGGATTTCATATTCTTGACGCAGTATTCTTCAAGGGCTGGATATCGTGAAACAGGGATACATCTGGAGGGTTGGCGACGGGCAGAGAATCAATATATGGCTGGACCCTTGGCTGCCTAGGCCTTGGTCGAGACAAGTCATAACGCCGAAGGGTTCTAGTCATCTGAACTATGTGCATGAGCTGATCAGCCCGATCACGGGAAGCTGGGATGAGCGCCTCATTAAAGACACGTTTTATGCGGAAGATGCGTGATACATACTCCAGATCCCGTTGAGAGAGGGGGTAGAAGATTTCATAGCATGGCATTTTGATAAGAAGGGCAATCATTCAGTTAAAAGTGCTTATAAGCTAATAGTGGAGCTGAACAAACAGAGACGGAATGGTGCACCAAGTACGAGCACATCCAGTGCTGGTCAGCTTGATCATTGCCCGGACCAAAGCTGGAAGAGGATATGGAAGATCCCCTGTCCATCGAAGCTACAAATGTTTGTATGGTGCATCCGCCATGAGTCACTAGCTTTATGCAACAACTTGGTAAGACGTGGTATAAATCTTGAATCATCCAGTTGCTTTATGTGCGGTAAAGGCGAAGAGGATGGTGGCCACCTGTTTATTAAATGTAAGGCTGTGAAAGAGGTATGGAGGCACCTGGGGTTGGAAGTAGAGCGGACTCTGCTGGAGGAGATCGGGGGTGTGCATGCAATGCTTGACTCTCTATGGGGTCTAGATGAGAATAAAAGAGTGCTAATCATATCCTTTTGGTGGCATTGGTGGAATAACAGAAACAAAGTCAGAGAGGGAGAGCCCCCTGTGGCTGTGGTGGAGGTTGCAAGGCGAGCGCGTTGTGATGCACTTGAGTATGAGCAGGTATTCTCACTAGCCAAGCCTAAGCAGGCCACTGAGAAATGGTAGCCGCCTGAACATGATGTCACCAAGTTTAACCTTGACGGTGCGTTCACTCCTGGGAAGTCTCACAGTGGGTGGGGGTTGTCGCTCGTGATAGCACAGGGCAGGTCTTAAGCGCCAGGGCAGGGCGGCAAGAGCAAGTTTATGATGCTTTCGGTGCAGAAGTCAATGCCCTAGCAGCGGCAGTAACTACAGCAGCTGAGCTGGGAGCCACCAGGGTGGCGTTTGAGATGGATTGCGAGTTGCTGGTTGATGCGATGGACATCAGGAAAGTTGACGCCTCGCCATATGCAGTGATCATTGAGGACGTAAAGCTTCAACTGAAGTTGTGGTTCTCCAGCTGGAGTGTTAGCTCATGTAGTCGAATCCTGAACTCTGTTGCGCATGAGCTAGCCCAAATCGGTTGTAATTGTCTACCAAACATGTGTGTGGAGTGGGACACTGTTGTACCGCCAAAGTGGCTGCTTGCATGTTGGGCGATATGCTCGTACGTCGTTAATCTATAAAGCTTTGCTTTCCTTTAAAAAAAAGATTACTACTCCCTCCGTCCCATAATATAAGAGCTTTTTTAACGCTCTTATATTATGGGACGTAGGGAGTACTTGTGAACTATGGGTTTTGTGGTGTAACACCTCCTGAGGCGGTCTTGTGCATTCCCATCTCGGCAAACGCCTATTCCAATGCCTTTTTGGAGATTGTTTTGTTTAGAAAAGTTAGTTTGCTAGATCGATTTCATTGAGTGACCAAATCGATTTCATTGAGTTGTGGTAGTTCAAAAAAGTCAGTTTGCTAGATCGATTTTCATTGAGTGAACAAGATAGTCCCTTGCAAGACCAAATCAAAATATGGAATGCAAACATATGAACCTACTTATGTAGAATGCTTTAGGAAATTCACGCATAATCCTTTCTCAGCATGCCTGCTTACGTAAAAGGAGCTATTATCCATGTAAAGACATGTGATTTGATACATCTTAAGACACATTAGGGAATGTAAACAAAAAAACATATATTTGCAAACTTCGGATCTTAGACTAAATATTTGACACAGATGACAAGTCACGCAGAAATTACTAGAGACATTGTCTTTTTATGTCCATAGATTTGTATCGAGCAAGTAAGGGGCAACTAACACACTATGCCTCATGCATTATCCAGCTAACCAACTACCATGTACTCCCTCCGTTTCTAAATATAAGCTCTTTGAAAGATTTCAATACAGACTACATAGAGATGAATATAGATGTATTTTAGAGTGTACATTCATTCATTTAGCTCGGTATGTAGTCTATATTGGAATATCTAAAAATGCTTATATTTAGCTACGGAGGGAGTATGATGCAATCCATGAGTTTCTTGGTGACTATCGATCAACAGTCTATCATTTCAAAAGAAAAAAAAATCAATAAGAACAGAATCCTGTTATGCCTTTCAGGCCAATATTCACAAACCAGGCATCATGCATGTATCATTATGAAAGATTGCTACCAATCCTAGAATTGGAGCAATTGGTATGCCAGAACATGATCAAACATAGCATATGCCCAAAATCACAAATTTGGCATCCATTGCGTGCAGCAATTCAATTCAATATGTTGTCCCACCAATAATATGCCGATATACATTATACTAGATAGTAGGAACCATTTAAAGATTAAGTAAATCCATATACTGGCAGCTGGAAAATTACCAATCTTACGGAAATGAATTCAAATCATAATTATGCATAAGGAACTAGTTAAATTCGCCTTTGACAATTAATGGTGCATTGGATAATTAACCGGCATGTAGGATGCGTGGTTCATGAGGTGCTTGCTGACCACAAATCGACCATCACACCTAGAACAAAATGCAAACTGGAGAATGCAATCGTTAATATCAATTTCCATCCTAGGATCGATGCAAATGACATCACAGGATATGATTAAAAACATAGTAGCATGCTATCCCAAATTTGACATTCGACTCGATTGTCGCACAGATAAGATGCAGACCGATATTACACTACTACATTACCCCTAAACTGATGAAGTGATCCAGAAAGATAGCCACAGCCATCCAGAAAGTTATTGAGCACAAATAGTAGTAGCATAGCAGCAGATTAATCTGACCAAACTGAACTGAAACCATAAGTCTGAATAATAAAGTAGCTACAGATCATCCTAGGTAAATAAGACTGATAGCATGAGCATGGCTAAGATCAACATTTCAATCGCTTGTCGACAGCCTGGATCGATCAGGTGAAGTAGTGAGCTGCCTAATCTGTTGAAGGATATGGCCCGTCCTGCAACAAGATGAATTGGGCAGTCAGATTGATGAATGAATTGGACAGTCAGATTGATCGAAGGAAGGACAGAAGATGAAGGTTTGGCGCTTTGGACAGACCTCGGAGATGTAGGCGACCTTGTCGGTGAAGTCGGCGAGGCTGGCGAGCTCCTTGCGGTCGAGGAAGCGAGAGAGCACGGCGACGGCGAGGTCGACGTGCTTGACGGCGAGGCTCAGGATGGTGCACCCGCGCTCGAGGAAGTCGGACGCCTTGTCCAGGTCGATGGCTGTCCTGAGCTTGCCGTCCGGCGAGGCGGTGTCGTGCTTGCCGCCGGGGTGCGGGGGCCGGGAGCCGGCGAGGTGCTCGATGCAGCGCGGGATGTGGTACTCCTCGGGCAGCTTGACGGCGAAGAGCGCGGCCTCGACGCGGGCCAAGGCCTCGGGCTGGGTGGTGGGGCGGGCCGGGAGGCGCTGCGCGAGCAGCGCGTCGTGGAGCTGCTCGTCGGGCATGACGGCGAAGGAGGGGTTCATGGCGAAGCGGCCGCCGTTCTTGACGGCTAGCTCGAGGCAGGTGCTGAGCATGCGGGCGCCGGCCTCCATGCCGATGTAGTAGACCTTGAAGAGGTCCGTGGCGAGGTCCCGGAGCTTGGCATCGTCGGGGCCCGGGGTGGCGGCCTGGAGGCGCTGCAGGCGGCGCTGGAGATGCAGGAGGCGGTCGCGCTGCGGGCGCAAGTTCTTGGCGGCCATCATGGCCTGCATGAGGACGCTCCGGAGCTCCTCCTTGCTCACCTCTCCCGCCATGGCCGCCGGCGCCTCCTGATCTCTCTCTCTCTCTCT
>NC_041393.1:28229120-28229815 GCF_002162155.2 Triticum dicoccoides
GTCCTGCACCTGGTTGGTCCAGACGTACCTCTCGGCCGGCTCAGACGCAGGCGTCGTCAGGGTTAGCGGTGGTGGAGACGGCAGCACAACGCAGTCGCCTGCTGAGGAGAGGGCCATGGCCTCCGCCATCTCCGCCTCGTACGCGGCCTCCTCCGCTATTGCCGCTTCGGTCTTCCGCCGCTCCAACTCGATGGATTCGGTGAAGGCCTCCGCCAGCGCTTCCTGGTAGCCCGCCTCGGCTTCCTCCTCCTCTGGCTTGACGACGGGGGAGGCAGGGGGTTCGCGTGATGGCGCTGCACGCACAACCAGGCCTCCCAGTTGGGAGAGCCTGTGGCGTACTCGGGAATGGCCCGCTGCGCCGGCCTGAGCTGTGCCCGGCGCCTGCGCACCTCCTTGTCGTGTGCCCGCTGTGTCCGTGGCACTGCCGGCACCGGGATCCTATCCGGATCAAGTTGCCAGTGGTGTGGCAGCGTGACATCCGAGTAGGGCAGCGGCTGCCTGAACTCCCAGTGCCATCGCGCTTGGTGCACCGGAATGTGCAAACGCTGCAGACCTAAGCGGGCATGCGCCGGCGGCGAAGGAGGAGGGGGAGGAGGAACACGGGAAGATGAGGCGCCGGGGATGCCTTTGCCCTTGCCCTTGCCGCTGCCGAAGAGCCCCATGGCTAGGGTTTGGCTTGTCACCGACGAGGAAGC
>NC_041393.1:28230179-28235506 GCF_002162155.2 Triticum dicoccoides
TTAAAAAAGACGCTTTCACTAGCTGACTAGCGGGCCCGGTGTCGGTGGTCGTCATAAATTAGACGACGGGCGGTAGTTGGGCGACTAAGTGAGGTCGTGACGGACACCGAGGGGACGCGCAGCGCATCTGCTTCGCGTCCACGCCGATGTATTTGCGGCCCAAATTTGGGCCGCAGATGCGTCGGCGCGGATGTGAAGCGGACATGTTTTGAGTTTGGGTCAGCTTGTTGGGCCTCCGTTTTTGTCCGCACCGAGCCAAACAGACGCAGGCGGACGATTTGGGTGGCCACGTTGAAATTGCTCTTAAGGAAAAATCGTTGAGTTGGGACGCATGACAAGAATCGAGCGAGCGGCGGACATTGCTATCCTAGATGTCTAAGTAGCAGGCGGTCCGTTAGCGCTGCAGGAGGTGGTTGCATGGCCACTATAAGGGCATATCAGTGGTGCATATGGATACACAAGGCCCCGTGACAAAAAGTAGACTGAGGCATGTGTATTGATTTTTTTTCTTCGTAATGCAAGTTACTACTAGTGGGTCTCATTAAAGAATAAAAAGTAGATTCTCACTGCACATCCATCCCTATTTTCCACTTCAAACTTTTTTAGCTTTATGCAGTGGACCACTCTTTTTCTCATCAAGCACCCGCCTCCTGCAGAGGATCATGCTGCTCCATCCAAACCTATTTTTTTAGACATCCGATTCTACATGCATACGGGACATCACCTTGAGGCTATGCATTGTACATGCCCTAAGTTCCTCCCAGTCAACCTGCATGAGGACGCTCCCTAAATTCTCCTTGCTTACCTCTCCTGCCATGGCCGCCGCTTCGCTTGTCGGCTCTATGAGTTGAGTTCAAGAACTGAGAGGTAAGAACATCTCCAACCCTGCCCCCAACAGGCCTCCCAAGGCGACTTTTTTCACGTCGTTGCCGAAAAAATCCCCCAGTCGCGCCCCCAAGGCACCGAAATCTGCCGGCTCGGCCCGTTTTTGGGCCCGGCGGTTCCAGGCCGAACCCAGCGCATTGGGGGCACCTGGGGGCTCCGGTGGAAGGGAAAAGAGCATCTGGGCCACCACTGTCAGGCAAAAACGCATCTTTGCACGTCCAGATTCACCCACCCCATGCGCACGCCCTCCCACCGCCTTGCCAATCCCGGCACTGACCACCCCCCACCACCGCTAGATAGGCCATTCCCCCGCCGGAAAAGGGAGAGGGTTCCGCCGCGGCATCCTCCACCCCGTTCCTGGGCAAGCTTTCCGGCGCTCGGGCCGCGCAGGTCGGGATACCGGCGGCTGCGCGCCTACCACACCCGCCAGGTGTTCAGCGATTTGTCTGCTCGGCGATGGACTCGGATGACGAGGAGGCGCTCGCGACGCTTCTAGAGGAGGAAGCTGATGCCGACACCCAGCACGAAGAGCATCTCATGGTCATCGCCGCCCTGGCCAACCTGCTCGCGAGCAATGCAAAGCCGCGGCGAGGTGGCCCAGCCCCGGCCTGGCTGAAGGCGAAGCAGAGGCATCGACAGGAAGGCTATTGATTGCTCTACTCTGACTACTTCGCTGACGCTCCATTGCACGGTGACAAAGTATTTCGGCACCGTTATCAGATGAGCCGAAAGCTCTTCCTCAGGATTGTGAAATCCATCCGAGAGTTTGACAACTACTTCAGTGCAAAAAGGATTGCACTGGCACACTTGGATTCACCTCACTCCAGAAGTGAACATCAGCTACGAGGATGCCTGCATATGGAGCTCCCGGTGATTCACTCGAAGACTATGGGCGCATGGCCGAGTCCACGACCATTGAGTGTTCCTACAAGTTCTGCAGGGCAGTGATGGCAGTGTTTGGACCGCAATACTTACGATCACCCAATGCTAGAGACACTGCTCGGATCCTAGCACAGAATGCAGCAACAGGATTTCCTGGGATGCTTGGAAGCGTCGACTGCATGCATTGGAAATGAAAAAACTTTCCATTTGCTTGGCAGGGGATGTACAAAGGCGCCAAAGGCGGTTGCGGTGTGGTACTTGTGGCAGTGGCCACACACAACCTCTGGATTTGGCACTCCTTCTTTGGTATTCCAGGAACTCACAATGACAACAACATATTGCAGTGCTCCCCTGTCTTTGCCAAGCTTGTTGAAGGTCATTCTCCTCCGGTGAACTTCGAGGTCAATGGACGACACTATGACAAGGGATACTACCTAGCAGATGGCATCTATCTGAGATGGTCCACATTTGTGAAGACTATCTAAAACCCTGTGCCAGGAGGCAAGTACTCCAACTTTGCGAAGGTTCAGGAGGCTTGCAGGAAGGATGTCGAGCGGGCGTTTGGTATGCTCCAATCTTGATTTGCTGTTGTTCGGTACCTCGCTTAGACCTGGTCAAAACATCAAATATGGGAAATCATGACTTGCTGTGTCATCTTGCACAACATGATCAATTATAGTGAGCAAGCAGAGCCAGTGTTTGAACACTCAACCATATTACAGGCAGGGTCATCTTGCCCAAGTTGATCACCACCTACCGGCAACCTGGACGACCTTCCTCAATATGCGCCAGGAGATCTGAGACCCACTGGTGCATCAACAACCGCAGCAGGATCTGGTGGAGCACCTACGGACGATCAAGGGCAACGCCTAGCTCGACGTGTGATGAAATATGAGTTTTTATTTGTTGAAGTATGTAATTTGTATTGAACTATTTGTTGTTGAACTATTTGATTTCTATTTATTTTATGTGATGAACTATGTGATAAAAAATAGCTTCTGTTGAATATGGGCTGACATTAGTCAATTTGCACCGATAGCAGGCCAATTTTGCGCCGAAAGTGGGCTGAAAATGGGCAAATTTGCGCCAAAATTGGATTGATATTGGCGCCTGGGGGTGACCTGGGGGCGGCGGCTGGGAACCCAATCGCCTCCAAGCCGATTTTAGCGCCGGTTCGCCCCCAGACGGCGATATTTCAAGCCCCCTCAGAGGGGGCGGGGGGGCTGCGAATGACTGAAGATGCTCTAATGAGAGGTTGGGCTTTGAAGAAAGGTGAGCTGGGAGTGAAAAACATTTCAGAATCTCTCTCCGATATGAAGCTACCATCAAGCGCCCATGACTTCTTGCCGATCATGCCTTCCTTGGCTTAATGGACAATGGAGTCCATAATATATCTTATCTCATATTTAATAATTGAAGGCACCGTTCGAGTCTTCACGTTAATCCTATAAAACGCTCTATAATAACTTTTGGATTTTAATAGATGTCACCTTTCGAGCCTCCACGTTAATCCTATAAAAATCTCGAATAACCGTTAGATTTTAATAAATGTCTAAGATTAAAAGAAAGCGCCGTACCTATATTTCCCACAAGCTCTAGAGTCCTGAACGGCTACAACTACCAAGTAATAACACAACCATTTAAAATAAAGTGATAGTATGGCTTCCAAATCTCAAGGATAGGAAAGGTGTCTTTTATTTCCACGTCATAGACAATTAGCCATAGAGTCCACATATTATCATACGTGGAAATGTGCAGCAAAAACATCACCAAAAGACTAATGTCTTAGTGCATGTGTAAAGCAGCCAGCAACCATGAATCTATTAAAAAAAATATACAGGCATATCAGTGTGTTTTTTTTTCTAAAAAAATCACAAACTACACAACAACCAATGCGTGAATGTATTCATACTTTAGCATGCTCCTTGATAAATCACATGTAGATATATAGGTGATATGTATCTATTTATCTATACCTCTGTACCTATACTAATTAGGCTCTCCCAAGAAATTCCTACATTAATTATAAAATATGAGCCATTTATCTGATGGGACTGACTTATTACGATGTAGATTAATCCATTTAATCCCTTCACGGTTTCTACAGAAACAAAATCTCCCTGTACAAAATGGTACAGTAGAATTGGTCATGATCGGATCAGTTTTCAGAGTAACCTAAGAAAAAAAAGACGATCTTACTCTACAAAAATAGAACTACTATAATAAGACATTATCGGATCACTTTTTATAGTAACATGTTTCCATGAAACAAACGATCATTTTACAAAAAAACAAGAAGAATAGATCATGTTCTGGCCATGAGACAAACGACCGTTTTCCAAAACACTAGGAAAAATTGATCACAGTCCAATAAAAAAAGGTCACAGTCCAAACGCTTAACTTTCACGATTGTGTCCTAAAAGTAACTCTCTCACAAATAATTCAATTCCCATCTTTTTCTATCTAGCTCAACAACTCTACCCAACGTGGCTGCAACAGAGTGACTTTTTTGTTGGGTTAGCCTAAGGTCTATATGGAACTGTTGTTTGAAGTAGCATAACGTAACTGCATAGCCGTTCTTTTGCCCATCGATATGATAATTGTCTCAACGGGTTTTAGAAAGTGAATTTGCAAGGATACAAGATTTTGAATCAAACTACAGGGAGATTTACTATAGTAATATTTTGTAACAAAATAAATATAATATTTTTAGGTTAAGGTATGTTATCTAATAAATATTAATCCTTTTATGAACGGAAACAATAGTAATATTTCTCATGGAGACTCAATTACTAGATATACAGAGAAGTATATTGGTGAAATCATCATCCTGTCGTGCACTACATTCTTCATAATATGCATTAATAGCATATTGGTAGATCTATTGAAAAGAACATATTCTTTCTGCCACGGTAAAATAGGCTAGCCCGTGCAGACGCACGGGTTGACGACTAGTTAATCCATAATCTTTAAGCTCTTATCAACTTTTGAAATATACCATGACTCGGAACTTCATGTTAAAAACAAGAACTCAAATTAAGAGTTGATTACACCTACGATACATGAACTTGCACAACAGGTACGGATTCATACAACAACTTGAAAAATGACACAAATTGGTCATACAACTTGAATTTCGAGTACATGTAGGTACATTTCTTTCTATTGCTCTCAAAGCCCCGTTAACTCTGCCTACATGGCATGTCAAACGTGGCAGTGGGCCCACGCTCTACCTCAGTTCACTGGGTAGGTCCCACCTGTCAGCTACCAAGAGAAATTAGTTGTTTAAAAAAATAGAAGAGGCCAAAATTCGAACCTGAGACAATTCCTCTCAAGGCATCCGGTGCTAACCATTACGCACATGATAGTTTTTCTTCAACTACGGCTTATTATTTGCATTTAGGCCTCATTTGGTTCCTAGGGATCCCGAGGGGATCCCCGCCAATTCCCTGTGCGGCCTCGTTTGACAAGGGAGGTTTTGCTGCCCAAAAGTGGAAGGAGATCTGATGGGATTTGGTTAATCCCTCTCCTCCACCCAATCCTCTCAATTCCTCCCTAAT
>NC_041393.1:28235767-28238497 GCF_002162155.2 Triticum dicoccoides
ATCCCTCTATTTGGTTAAATCTCCTACAATAGCAGCAGCATAGCGAGCGTCCAACTCTCCTCAGTTCCACGAGTGGCTACGGGAGTTTTCTGTACCACGTGGATTGGGAGGGATTCGTGGGGATCAGAGGGGATTGGCCTGCTCAATCCCTGTGTGTCAAATGGGCTGAGAGGCATTTCTAGGGATTTTGGGCCCTGAGTGGCTCCAAACCTCCTCCACCAGACAAGGCCTGCGGGAAATCCATCGGCCGAACTGACCATGGTGAACTCACGACGCCATTTGGTCGCACACGAGGGGTAGAGATCCCTGGGAGCTCCTATGTGACGCTTTTTGCGTCAAGTAGCTACTGTTTCGCACAGAGGCTCTACTTCGCGGGCTTTCTGGGCCTTTTTCTGTTTCTTCCATTTCGCGAGCGAGCAAAGAGCGCGTTTCTGTTCGCTGTTTCTTCCGTTTTGCGAGCGAGCGAAGATGGCGTTTCTGTTTGCGAGCGAGCAAGGAAAGTAAATTGTTTTGTACAGGGAAACCTGATGGTAAGCTGTCTCTATTTCTTCTGTTTCAATGGAAATCTTAAGACTTTCTACTGTGCAGTGCAAAGAAACAAATAGGAAAAAGTTTCTTCACAACTGAAACTATTCTGCAGTTCATGAAAGTAAATAGGAAACTATCATTCGAGCACAAAACTTCCATTGGAAAACTCCAGGAAACAACATAAAAACATATTTCTCATTGACATGAATAAAACTGGAGGAAACATCTTTCGTTGGAACTATTTCTTGTAGTTGGAACTCTTTCTTGGCAGTGGAGTTTTGCTTGCAAAGAAGAGCGGCTGCTAGCTTCAGGATCAAACTCGTGATGCTGCACTAACGAACTCGGGCTACTAGCCACTACACCACTGACACAACAGTAAGAAATGATAGTGGGAAAGGTTTTTAACAATAACCTGACTTGCGTTGCTGTAGCATGCAGATTATTCAATTGTTTTGAACAGATTTTATAAAACATGAACCAAATTTCGGAAAATGTGAATGAAAATTTGAAATTTGAAAATAGTTTTGGAATTAAAGGAACAAATTTTAGAATTTCAACATATTTTGAAAATTTCTGAACATCGTTTGTAATAGGAGAACATATTTTTCAATTCGAACAATTTTTACGAAATTCCATAAAAAATTCTGAAACCGCGAACATGTTTTTAAACAAGAATAGTTTCTGAAATTGTGAACATCTTTTAAAAACGAGAACACTTAATGAAACGCAAAACATTTTTTTCTGAAACTGCGAACAAAATTAAAAAAATGAGAACATTTTTGCGAAACCAAAGAAAATCTGAAATTGTGAACAAAATATGAAGACGAGTTTTTTTTTGAAACGTGATCATATTTTCGAAATTGTGTACATATTTTCGAAAACATGAACATATTTTGAAAACTATAAATTTTTCAAATTACTGGACATTTTCTGAAATTCTAAACAAATGTTGTTCCCAGAACATTTTTTGAAACATGAGCAATTTTTTCAAATATTGAACACAAGAACAATTTTTTTAAAATTTAGAACAAATATTTGAAAATTTCAAACAAAACAAACATGAAAATAACAACAAAAAAGAAAAAGAAAAAGAAAAAGATAAAAAACAGAGAACAATTTTGAAAACGCAAACATTTTATGAAATTACGAACAATTTTTCAAAACGAGCAAGGTCAAAAAAAAATTCAAAACGAGAAATTTTATCAAACTCCCCGAACAGTTCTTTAATTTACAAACAATTTTTGAAAACATGAACATTTTTGCATTTTTGAAAAAAAAATGAAAACAGGAACATTTTGCAAAATTTTTGAACAAATTTAAAAAAAACTACAACATTTTCGAAAAACAGGATCATTGTTTGGAAAACAGGAAATTTCTTGAAACAGGAACATATTTCCAAATTCCAAAACAGAATTTGGAGATGCGAACATATTTCAAAACTCCTGAACAAAATTTGAAAACATGAACTTTTTTGGAAACTTGTGAACAATTTATGAAACTGGGACATTTTTTGAAACTCCAGATAAAAGGAAAGCCTGAACATTGTTTGCAATTTGCGAACAATTTTTGAAAACAGGAATATTTTTTAAACGCCCGAATATTTTTGAAAAGTTGTGAAAATTTGAACAAAAGCTTTCGCAATTTTTGAAAAAACAAGAACATCTTTTGTATTTAGGAACAATTTTTGAGAACGACCATTATTTGAAATTTTGAATGTTTTTTAAAAGCAGGAACATTTTTCAAAAATTAAGAACAATTTCTAATATGAACTTAGTTTAAAAAGATAAAATAACCTTGAAAAGAAAAAAAAGGAAAAAAGAAATAAAAAACGAAAAAGAAAAAAAGAAAAGAAAGAAGAAAAAGAAACAGAAACAGAAAAACAAAAAAACAGAAAAACCGGTAAGAGAAACAAAAAACCGGTTCAGGAAACCTTCTAGAAGGTTTCCAAAATCGGCTGGCGTTGTAGGTGCACTGGGGCAGCCCATCGCGTCGCTGCTCGGTTGGTCGCATGTGCGAGGCGCAGGCAGTTTGACGCAATGTGCGTCCAATAGGATATTTCGGGATCCCTGCCCGACCCACGTCGTTTCCACGGGGAGAAAAGCCGCTGTCGACCAAGATCCAACACCCCGCCCCTGAGCTCCTCCACCGGCGACAAAAGGGACGTGTCGGACCCCCTCCGTCGGCGACCGATGCAATGTCCCT
>NC_041393.1:28238748-28250663 GCF_002162155.2 Triticum dicoccoides
GACGGCAGCACGGTGAGTCCCCCTCCCTCCGGGACTCCTTGAGCTGCGACGTCAAGGCCCGATCTGGCCTGTGTGGCAACTTTGTCACAAGCCCTGTGGGTCTCAAGGAGAAAAGCAGGTGCGCCTCTCCTCTGATCTGCGGTGAAGTCACTAAACTCCTCTTCAGATCTTTCTGGTTGTCTCCGGCATGGCACAGAGGAGAACCAAATTGGGTGGAGCCGTTGCCTGATGTGCGGCGTTGATAGTCATGTTCTGTAGAGCTGCATCTGTGGGAACTCGTCCATCTCTCCCGCGATGGTAGCCGCAGCAACGCACTGGAAGAATTGCACTGGTAATCAGGATACATTATCCCCATCTCTACCAAATGGTAAATTTATTTGATCAAGAACATTCCACCCCGGGCACCTATTCCATGGAATTACCTACCATTGCAACCAAATTAAGGCCTTGGTGCATCTTGTTGACATGGTGATTGTTTGCTAAACAAACATATTCATAAAACGCATTCTGCTTCGGAAAACAAGCCTCATCGTGTAGGTAGGGTAGCATGCTCCATCTTGAATAGCCAAATATTTCGATGTGTTGGGTTTGAACCTTGGCGTATCTCAACTTTTTTCCTAATTTGTTTCTCCTGCAGGAAGGATTTATAAATAAAGCTATCTCCAACTTTAACAGGAAGTAACATGTGCTTAGTGGTTACCAGTGCTTGGCTGAGAGGAATAGTTTCAGGTTCCAGGCCAACGCTTCTATTTTTATGAAAAAACTACTCCTTATAGCTTACAAGTGGGACCTACAGGACGAACTGAGATAGTGCATGGCCCACTGCCACCTTTTACCTGCTAGGTAGGCAGAGTTAACGGGGTGTTAACGGCAATAGACGGAATTGTATCTAAATGTGCTCGAAACTCAAGTTTTGTGACCTATTTGTATCATTTTTCAGGTTGTTGTATGAATATGTACCCGCCGTGCAAGTTAGTGTACTATAGGTGCAATTAACTCTAAAATTAAACAAATATGCAAATATTAATCCGTGAACAACATGTGAATCATAAAAATTTAACCCATGAACTTTATGTCAATCATAAAAGAGGCATCTAGGTTCTCCGGACTGAACACGGTCTTCCTGGCTACATTGCTCCCAAGGCTGGCTCAACACCATCTTTGATCTACCGGCTTATGTGTGGAGTACTTGATAGTGAAGGCTTTCATTTGGAGCATTTGATTGTATCGTACCAGATTTGTTTTATGTATCGTGTTAGATGACCTAACTAGCTAGATACTCTCATTTTATACTCCCTCTGTTTCTAAATATAAGTCTTTGTAGAGATTCCACTATAAACTACATACAAAGCAAAATGAGTGAATCTACACTCTAAAATACATCTATATACATCCGTATGTGGTCCACATGGAAATCTTACAAAGACTTATATTTAGGAACGGAGGGAGTATTTCATTTGCCTTTTATCTGCCCTTGGATAAACTAAAGGCACATAAGTGTCTTCTATATGCGTGCAGATATTCATGGGAGGATGACAAGTTTTGTTATCTTGATTAAATCAAAGCAGATCTGTGGCGTACACAAAAAAGCATATTGACTTGCTACTTTTTAGCACAGTTTTTTTACCTTTTATACGGCAATTTGTTGCATGTAAAAGACATGGGTATGTTTGTTGTACACAATTCAGTTATTTTTCAAAGTGTTCTAAAAAGTTATATTTCAAAGTTTTAACTATTTTTTAATTTTATTATTCTCACGGGAGCACGGGAGCTCAAGAGTAGAAATGAATATCTCATGGCCACCCTAGGTATCCCCCCTCTCCGCATTCCCCTTCCTCTCTAGCGTTGCGCTCATTGATGTCCTTCAGATTCGATTTGATTTTCCTCTGAAATAATCAGGGCATTTATCGGTTCAGTTGCCATGGTTGTTTATGTTTTTGGTCTCGAGGAACAACTAGTTTTGGTATAGTGGTCGATTCTATCTTTGGACACAAGGACTGGGTGAGGATGAAGCAGCACAACGCAAGTGATATCACGACTTGGGACTGAAGTGTGGCAAAAAGTAAAGACTATGATATTGAATTAGCATTCCACGACTACGAGGACTTAAGTGAGTTTCTCACAGGACTACAAACTACGTACAAACGATAACGTAAGTGTATTTAACTCTGATGATCTGAATCACCCTCATTTTTTAAACTACAACATGACCAGCACATGTAGGGTGTACTTCATCATGAGTTTCTCGGTGACTATGGGTCGATCATTACAATTCACAGCCATACCAGATAACCGGTAACGCAAAGCAGAACAAGATTACGATCCTGTGATCAAAGCAAATGCCATCCCAGAAAACAGTTGAACACATTGTATATATAGTAGCATGCCCAAATTCCAAATTTTATCACATTACACTACATGACCCCCTAAGTGATCGATGAAGCTAACTAAGATAGCTACGGTTCTCCGGAACAGCAGAGAAATCTGACTGAACTAAATTGATACCAAACATATGTTGGATGGATCATCAAATTAAACACAAAGTTACGCCATGATGAACTGGAATACAGTTACGACATGCCGAATAAGACATGATAGACAAACCGGGGATGCAAGCCAGGATCCATGATTATAAGTTATAACACATAGTGGTTACATCGATTACCCCAAATTGATGATGAAGCTAAGATAGATTGCTACCGGCCGTCCACAAGTATGTCTGCATGATAAAATAAACGACTGACCAAACTGAACTGAAACCACAAGTACGTTTGCATGACAAACTAAAAGACTGATAAGGAGAGCATGGATTCGATCAGCAATGGCCGACAGCCTCGAATCTCGATCGAGGTGAAGTACTCAACCGGATGATGGATAGGGTCCCTCGCCCCCGCCGCTAGCTACATGACGGGGCTTGCCCTTTCCGTACCTGACGCGGATGGTGGCGGCAGTGGAGAGGTCGAGCTTGGCAAGGCCCTGGGTGGTGGCGGCGACCAGGTCGCCATGCATGTCCGGGCTGCCATCAGGGCAAGAGTCAGGGGTGTCACCGGTGATGGGGGGCTGGCCGCCAACGAGGCACTCAATGTAGCTCGGGATGAGGTACTCCTCGTTGAGCTTGACGGCCAATGAGGCGGCCATGATGCGGGCGAAGGCCTGGACCTGGGTGGTGGGGTGCTACTTCTTGAGCTTGCATTGGTTTTTTGCTTGAAGAGGAAAGGGTGATGTAGCAAAATGGAGATAAGTATTTTCCTCAGTTAAGAACCAAGGTATCAATCCAGTAGGGGGAACACACAAGTCTCCAATGATAGCACTTACATAAGCAAAAAAATACTTGCATTCAACACGATAAAGGGGTTGTCAATTCTTTCACGGTTACTTGCAAGGATGAGATCTGATAAAGATAGGTATACAAGATAAATAAAAGTGCAAAATAAAGTAAAGTTAAATAAATTTCAGCATTTATATTTGGGTTTTTGGTTTTATAGATCTGAAAAATAATATGATAAGAATAGACCCGAGGCCGTGTTTTCACTAGAGGCTTCTCTCTTGAGAGAACGCATACGGTGGGTGAACAAATTACTGTTGAGCAGTTGATAGAAAAGTGAATAATTATGACGATATCTAAGGCAATGATCATGAATATAGGCATCACGTCCGTGACAAGTAAACCGACTCCTGCCTGCATCTACTACTATTACTCCACACATCGACCGTTATGCAGCATCCATCTAGTGTATTAAGTTAACAAGAATGGAGTAACACCTTAAGCAAGATGACATGATGGAGAGGTACAAATCCAATCAATATAAATAAAACCCACCTTTTTATCTTTAATGGCAACAATACAAATACATGCCATGTCCCCTACTGTCACTGGAAATAAGCACCGCAAGGTTGAACCCAATACAAATCATGTCTCCCATTGCAAGAAAATCAATCTAGTTGGCCAAACCAAATTAATAGATCCGAGAGAAATACAAAGTTATCTTAATCATGCATAAAAGACTTCAGAGAAGACTCAAATAATAGGGACCAAAGAGAAAGAAGAAGTCATCTAGCTACTAGCTATGGACCCATAAGTCTGTGGTAAACTACTCACACATCATCGGAAGGGCAACAAGGTTGATGTAGAGTCTCTCCGTGATCGAATCCCCCGCCGGTAGAGTACCGAAACAGGTCTTTAGATGGGATCTCACGAGGACAGAAACTTGCACCGGCAGAAAAGTATTTTTGGTGTGCCCTCTGGTATACAGGGAATATTTGGGTATTTATGGAGCTGAGGTTAGGGTTAGAGAGGCATCAGGGGGGTCACAAGCCTGGGGGCATGCCCCCTAGGGCACGCCTCCCGAGGTTGTCGCCAACCGGTGGCCCCTCTGACCCCCTCCTGCAGGTTCCTGGGCATCTTCTGGTCCAAGAAAAATCCTCAAACAGTTTCATTCCGTTTGGTATTGGTTTTCTATAAAAGACAAAAACTAGACAAAAAAATAGCAACTGAGACTTGGCACTAGGTTAATAGGTTAGTCCTAAAAAATTGATATAAAATAGCGTAATAATGCATATGAAAATCCAAGATGGATAATATAATGCATTGAACAATCAAACATTATATATACATTGGAGACGTATCAAGCATCCCAAGCTTAATTCCTGCTGGTCCCACCTAGGCGATTTCATTGATATTTGTACAAAAATCTAGGCGGTTTCATTGATATTTGTGTAAAAAACTGAAAACATAAACTAAAAAACAACTAAATACTACTAAAAGTAACTAGATACTAAAGCCGCCGCTGCCGCCGCCCGCCTTCTACATGCCAAGCATCTTGTACACCTTGGTGGTGTAGTCACCGCTGACGTTGTCGTCGTCGTTGCCGCCGTCCTGCGTGCCGCTGCCGTCCCTGTTGCACCCCTGCCTAGCATCGTCGATGCGTGGGGGGTTGGACGGCCCAGACGCCTCCTCGTCACTGTCGTCGAGGATGACGATGCCGCCCTCCTCGCTTCCGTAGCACCGAGCAGCAATCTCCTTGAGGGTGCGGCGCTGGTGCGCCATCTCCTCGCGGACATAGTCCTCCCACGCCCATTTGAGGGCGGTCTCATCGTCGGTGGCCATGGCATCGCGCTCCTTCTTCACAGGGAGCAGCCCCGGCTCGGTCTTTGGCCTGACGAGGCGGGAAGAGGGAGGAGTGGGGCCAAGGCCGGCCTCGTTGATGATGAGGGCGCCGCCGCGAGTGTGGCGCCTAAGCGGTGTCTCCTGTGGCTCTGGCTTGACGGGGCATAGCACCAGCAATCCGAAGGAGAGGGAGCCCGACGACGAGGAGGTCGTCATCTCCATTCGCCGCGGCATCCTGGAGTTGTCGTGGTGGCGAGAGAATGAGGGAGGTGCCGGGCACTCGAGGACGGCCTCGAGGGTACGGTCGGGGACGCCCCACCATTGGCGCCGCCCGTCGGAGTTGAGGCAGCCGCGGGGCTCGATGCCATTGGTGGAGGCGAGTTGCTGCTCGTGGCGCCGGTCGTAGTACGCCGTTCACAGCGCACTGCTGTCGGGGGCGTACCTCGGCTGGTCCCGCTTCTGCTCTGGCAGCGAGGGCCGGATGCACGCAATTTCGGCGCGCCGATCAGCTCTGGTGAGCTGGAGGCATCAGGACGCCGCCGGTACTGAGCCTCCAGGAGCCCAACATCCGCATGTCCGGCGGTGCCGTGTAGTTGGCCTCGTAGAGGAGGCATGCCTCGTCCTCATGCATGTGGCAGCGGCCGAAGCCGTTGACCGCCACACCAACGCCTGGCTAGCGCTCGACCATGCTCGTCGTCGGGGGGAGAGAGGAGAGACGTGCGTTGGCGGTGAGAGGTCAAGAGGAGGGAGAGGGTTCTGTGGCGATGGAGTGTGCGCTCACTGGTGAGGGAGCGGCGGCTTTTATAGTCGTGCGTGGGCGGCGGGAGGGCAGCCGTCGTGTGTACGCGTGGCAGGAGGGGGAGGACGCGCGTCGTCGTGCCTTCACTACGCCGCCCTAAGGAATCAATGAAAGGATGACCGGCGTGACAGCCTTGGCATTGATTCTCCGCGGGAAACCGAGGCGATGAGGACAATGAACGCGCCCGGTCGCTGACTCGGCGGGCCCGCCAGGCTTTCGTGCCAAAACTGTTTCCCCCGACACCCCCGGGCGCCCCCAGCACACCGGGTTCGGCTTGGGTCCGCCGGCGCCAAATTCGACTCTAACCGACAAAAAATTAGCTTCTGGGGACTCGACTGGGACTATTTTTGGGCGCCGACGATAAAATAAGGCCTTGAGTGGACTTGTTGAAGGGGTCGTGACCCGCTTCTATTGTCCTTGTTGGACAAGAGGCGTGGAGGGGTGCGATTGTGAGGTCAAATTGAACTCATGGGTTTTGTGCATAATATCAGCCGGACCCATCCCTCCCCCTTCCCCTTCCCTCACGTCAATGTCGCACGGCTGGCCTGTTTTGTGCCACTTAAGCAAGATCGTGTCCCTAGATGTGAGATTTAGTACTTGATTATGAAAGCGAACTTCATGGACAACTTGTATCAAGATTACTCGGAGACCAACCACCGCGCGGCCACGACGGTGGTGTGTATGTGTGTGCGTGCGTCTCCCAATCAGAAATACTCCTTTTGCTAAAAAGAAATAAAAATTACTCTAGTGGTTTCTTAAGAGTCAAAAAAAAAAAAAAACTCCAGTGGTGTCTCGCAAAGTTGTAGCACCTAGTCCTCACGTGACAGTCGCATTGTTGGAAAGTTGTGTTGGGGTTCGAGGGTGGGATCCGGGCGAGGAGAGGAGAGAAAGGTTGGAGGAGGCAGGTGAAAAAGAGAGGAGCGCCAGGCGGATTCTGTCTAGCTGCAGGGTGGGCCCACCAACCAGAACCGGGGGTAGCGTGCCCCCTCCGCTACCGCAACAATTTTTTGAAATCTCAAAGTGGTAGTCGACAGAATAAGCATCTGAAAACATGCGAGTTCAATTATTTTTTTGTGAAAACATGTGACTGCAAGAAAGGTGGAATTTCTTTAGGGAGCTTCTATTTGTCAAGTACTTGAAAAAACGGTTGCATCAATCACTTCTTACCTGGACCGTCAGATCTTCGTCCAACAACACAAAACAGAACGCGTACTGCTCATCGTCTTCATCCCTCCCTTCTTCATCCTCACGCATACCCACACCCCCAGCCTGCCCTTCCCCAACCGCCGGCCTCCACCATCCGCGGCCAGTGGGAGCTACCACACACCGCCCCGCCCTCCCCTCAACCTCCCCCACTGCCACTGGTGAAAACATTCGGCGATCCCCTGCAGATAATGGGGTTGTGGTCCTCCTAAGATACATAATGGGCTGGTGGCGCTTGTTCTTCTCCGGTGACGTTGCAACTTCGCCGACGAAGTTCGGCCAAGAAGGACGGAAGGAAGAAGGAAATGGTGACTGGCTCAAAACAAAATTTCAGGTATTTCAGAAATAACAAAACACCAGCAGAGGTCGACAAGAGGAGAAAACCCCAACGAGAGGGATTTTTTTTTTGTTCAAATGGGGTTTATGTTTGCAAATGAATGAGAAAACTAGCATAGCAAAAAGTTTTGAGAATTAAGTCTACATAGATGGTAGTATATAGAAAAATAAGTTAATGGGGAAGGGTTAGAGATGGTCTAATAGACGGGGTCTCAACCAAACATGTCGGAAGGAGAACGAGCTCCGCAGGCCCGCAATGCAACCAACTAGAGAGAAACATTACAAGAAATCAGGTGGCCCTCTCCCATTGGAGGAGATTAATCTCAATATGGACGCCATGCCATTTGGAGCCTGTGACCGGCGCAAACAATCATGTGTTTTGATGACTTTGCGGGTTGCACCACAAAAACGATTGCGAATGTGTCACATACATTTTGTATTTTTGTGGGGCACATACATTCTTGCCTTGGCAAGAAAACCGTCATTGTACAAATTGTAGCTTCACTTTATGGCCTAAATATAAGTGAAAGGAAATCAAGTTGACCTTCTTTTTGCGCAGGAAATCAAGTTGACCTTGAAGCAAACAAATTTGTTTGAATATGAAATAAGGTCAAGTCGAACGAGCTTACAAATTTAGGATGATTTGTTTACGAATTTAGCTTGATTTGGATGATTTACGAATTTAGGATGATTTTGGTGACATACACACACAATTTGGATGATTTTGATGATTACGATGTCTAATCTAATTTTAATAAAAAAAAGAAAAGGAAACGATAAAGAAGACGGTTCACCTTTCATCACACACACACACAATTTCGGTGGCACCGCAGCCTCCCACCCCTACATTAATGTTTGCCTACATACTACTGTAATCATTAAGATACTTCATGTAATCAGTGACGTCACAATCCCTGTATGCGTACTGATTAATTAAGCACGCATCAGGGATGACTGTGCATAAATGTCATGGCACATGTATGGATTGAAATGCATAGTTCAATGTTGATCCAAATTTAAGAAACATGACTCCATAGCATGTGTTGAGTACTTGACAAATTGTACACTAGCTGGATGCTTTGCTTGGGCAGATTTAACAGTAGTATTACAAGAATATAAATCACTCCAGTGATCACTAGTTCAGGTATGGCATAGCTAGCTCGTTTTTTTGGCAGAGTTTTTCATAGGCATCACCGAGGGTTTAAGGTTTAGGGAACACGCATCGACACGCCATGGTGGTACTCGTGGCGGTAGCGCCAAAAGCTTGCAGCCAGAAAGATCATTGCAGAAGCGTGCTGTGCTGTTGGAGCCATTCCTGAATGGCAGAACGGAGACTGTTATTTGGGATTACCTTCCGGTGTTGAAGTGGATTGTTGGTCATCGGCGATCTATTATTATTTTGAAGCCATTTCCGGATTAAATCACCTTCGTAGGTGAATCCATCTTCTGCGAAGTGAGGATCCTTCATGATTTCCTGAAATGTTGACAACAGATGATTAGTCACAAGATAAGAGAGCTACTAAAATCACACGAGTGCCTAGAAATAGACGAAACAAAAGACACATTCGAGTCAATCAGTGTTGTCATCTATTTATGTGCTCCTGAACAGGGAAAAAGCATAGAGTTCCTTTCTACTCACATGAGATATAGCACAAGTGAAGTGTGATGGTATGATGCTTTCATCTTTCACCAAACTCAAAGATGAAGGTGAGAATAACATTGCACCATCCCTCATGTTCTCAACTGCTGTCCAGAGCTGGCCTGAAAGAACAGGACGAGACCTGCTGCTTTGCTCAGTGCAAATGAGAGCAAGGTCTGCTAATTGCTGGATGTGCCCAACAGTCACCGGCCGAGGAATCAACTATAGAGTTAAGGTCACCTTGCTGCATCGCATCCTCCACAATCTTCTTTATACCGACAGGTGGCTTTCCAGTTAAAAGACGCAAGACTACCATTCCAAAAGAATAAACATCGGAGTGAGGTGTCATCTTCTGAGTGGCAACACATTCTGGGTCCTTGTATGTAGGGTCATCCACGGGATGCTTGGTGCTTTTGCTGTTGGACTGGATTGACAGATGAGAAATGCCAAAATCACTAAGCTTACTGACTAAGTTGGCATCAAGTAGAATGTTGGCAGGCTGAAGATCGCCATGAACAATTGGGTCAGGTTTGTTCTCGTGCAGAAAGATCAAAGCTGAACATATCTCTGCAATAATACGGATGCGAATCTGCCAGGTCAGAGTTTGCCTCTTATCCTCACATGAAAGGAAATCTTCAAGGCTACCATTTGGCAAGGACTCGTAGACAAGCGTCGATGCCTCTTTGCATGCTCCTAGAAGAGTTGCAAGGTTGGGGTGTCTCACTTTGCTATGGATAGCAACCTGCAAAATAAATACAAAATCAATTATTTACAACAAGTCGTTTTGGAAACACTAATTTATTCAAGTTCCAGCTTTGAGTGAAAAGAAGCAAGAAATCACCAACTTTTTCTAGCATGACATCGGAAAAATAAACTTCAGAGCGAGTTCAGTAGAACTACCTCTTGTTCAAACTGTGAGCGTCCTTGACCATCGTGTCTCAGCACCTTTATTGCAACTTTCATGTTCCGGAGGACACCTCGGTACACAGAGGCAACCCCACATTCTCTGAACTTCATTGAAGTACTGAAATTTTCTGTTGCACGTTCTAGTTCAGCTAATGAAAACACGCAGGGCATCGCCGTACTTTTCCGGCGTAACTTTTCCACCTCTTTGAGTGCAGTATCTCGTTCCTTTAGCAAGACGTCATGCTTGGACTGAAGCTGATTATACCGCTCTTTGGACTCAGTGAGCTGATGTTGCAGATTCAAACTATGCTCATTTGCCTTCTGAAGTTCCTCACTATGGAACTTTTTCGATTCCAAAAGCTGATTTTGAGCATGTTCGTTATGCTTATTAGCTTTCTGTAGCTGATTAGCAACCTCATCCTGTCGAGCTTTGACTTGTTGCAACTCTTGTTGTATTTTGGACAGATGCTCCTCAGTTTCTTTCTGTCGTTGCACCTGGTTTGCCTCTGCTGTCCTAGCCTGCATAATTCACACACTTTCATTCATATTTATCTGTGATAGATGGCTTGATTAATATGGTTTCATTTGGCATAAATAGCATCGAGTCCAGATAAGTTGTAGTAGTAAGAATGGTTTAATCTAGAGAGTGCACGCATAAGCCATAGGGCTAATTTGCAAGTGCGGCCCTCCAGTTTAGATAAGATAGCTTTTTTGAAAAATAAATGCTTATCATTTATAATTTTTTAGGACATCATGATATTAACTTACTGTTTGTTCAGATTCAATCCGCCTCAAGCGCTCATCAGAAGCTTCTTTCTTGAATACTGCAACTTCTTCCATGTACTTTTTAAGTTCATTAGACAGAAATATGTCTGAATGCCAATCTCTCTGTTAGGATCAGTGAGAGCAAATAATTAGTGACTTAGGGTAATAAAACTCAACCAGATTGTTTGGAAGGGGTAAAGTTTAACTACTAATTAGCAGGTTTTTATTGAGTTGTGCTTCATGTACACCATAAGTGGTACTTTTAAAGTTTAACTACTCTCTTCGTTCCGATTTACTCGTCGTGGTTTTAGTTCAAAACCACGACGAGTAAATAGGAATGGAGGGAGTACTAATTAGAAGGTTTTCAGTACAGTTTCTTTGTTTCCTGTTGCACAAGGATTGCCACAGTGATGGTGAACCATGCATGCAAGAAATGTGTGTGGAAAATTAAACAGAAACAAATAATGATGGAAGGGACTAACCAAAATGTCTTCTAAATCCTCAGGCCCAACGTCACCACTTTTAGACCTCTCAATGCATGTCTTACATCTAGGCCAACAAAAACAAACGTCAGTCCATGTTATAATTAATGTGAAGAATTCAAACTAATCCAAAAAAAAGGCAAACAGAGGGCTGGAAAGCTACCTCTTAAAGCCATCAATTACAATAGTACTGTTTGGATCACACTTCAAACCCTCTATGTATGTTGCCATAGCACTTTCATAATTCTGCATCAGTGCTTGAACCTTCGCTTTACACACGTAACCCATCAGATAAGTAGGATCCAGCTCAATACAATTTTCTGCATCTTCCAGACCTTCAGGCAGAGCTCCTAGAAATATGTGACACTGAGCTCTGTTTCTGAAAACCTGGATGTCCCATAAAAGTAGCACTATCATCATAGTAAGTATTACAGTAATCAGGGTGTCAAGATAAAACGATGCCCTGTGTCACATAAAAGTAGCACTACCATCATAGTAAGTATTACAGTAATCAGGGAGCCAAGATAAAACGGTGCCCTGTGTCACATAAAAGTAGCACTATCATCATAGTAAGTATTACAGTAATCAGGGTGCGAAGATAGAACGGTGCCCTGTGTCACATAAAAGTAGCACTACCATCATAGTAAGTATTGCAGTAATCAGGGTGCCAAGATAAAA
>NC_041393.1:28250952-28261786 GCF_002162155.2 Triticum dicoccoides
ACAGAGCATGCCACAGCTAACGATGTAAAGCAAACAAGGCAGATCATAGATAATATATGCTATGTGACAGAAAAATTAGTAGTCAGAGATCCATCCAACTTGAATGGAGAAACAAATTTAACCAATGTATTATACAAAGTACGACAGCTGAGAGAAGTGTTGTGACAGAATAATAACAGATAAAACAGCTCATAGAAGTTGGTTTCAGATGTTATATATAAGGTATAATCGCTCTAAACCAAATTCTTACTGCGGGTTCATTCGGATTCTTTTTCAGAGCTTCGGTATAGTGAGCTGCTGCTTCCTGATATTTTCTGTCGTAGAAGAGCTCATTGCCTGCAACATGCATAGTGGGGTACATTCAGATTCTAGAAGCTGTCATTCTACATCACAACAGCATGCACCACTAGATGGAAGTGAATGTATCATGCTTGAAGAAAGGAAATAGATTGCTGGCAGGCTGTGTCACGCAGTATTACCGATCCATGGCGTGGTTTTTGAAACAAAGCATGGGAAGTATTCAATTCCATCCATTGCATGACACGTTTTTGCAAAGTTATAAGCCATAGTCCTCCTATGGTATTTCCTGTACAGACACAAGAAGTACTGTATATATACAACATGAAATGCTCACATAACATATTTTTAACCTACTACTTCCTTACGTCTAAGGCGTTTTCTCAATTTGATTCCAAATGTAGGCCTTTCTACACTCCCAATCAGAACTGCTCCCAATGCAAATTTTCTCATGTTGTTCCAATTCAGCCCCTAATTAGTTTCGTCGACAACTGGACCTATAACTTCAGTATTTATTGGCTTATTGTAGTTGGGAGGAAACAGAAAAGGTGTTTGAAATTGGCGAATGGTGAATTGGTGATACTGGTATTTTACCAACAGCAACCTTAAAATCTTGCGCCCAACTCTAAAAGGGACCTACATATTCGATGGAACGAAGTACGTATCTCTTTTTGCAGGTAAAAACCCTGAAATTCACAAGAACGTCAACACTCAGTACAAACAATCCATCGAGAAATTCCTTCGATTGAGTTAATTGCATTCAGATCCAAATAATTTAGCAGGATTTGTGCGCGATTCTATATGATTTCATTCTCAACTTTTCTCTCTCACACACACACTGACACAGAGAGAGAGAGAGAGAGAGAGAGAGAGAGAGAGAGAGAGAGAGAGAGAGAGCAGTGGTGCATGAGGGGGCCGAACGAACCTTGCTCCCAGGAACGGCGGTAGTCGGCCTCCTCGGCGTCGAGCCGCTCCTGCTCGTCCCTCTTCCTCCTGGCGCTCTCCGTCTCGCGCCGCTTGCCCTTGGCGCGCGCGGAGTTAATTGCACAGAAGTACCACAATTCGGGCATCACATGCAAATTGGTACCACGATTGCTAATTTTTGCGTGTCAGTACCAACATTGATCCAAATTTTTGTAAAAAAGGCTAAAACGCTGATTTATACGTATTGACAGTGTATCTGACCGTTGGGGCCCGTCTGTCAGGTGCCAACGTGGCATATTTTTTGCAGAAAACCCCTTGGCTTTATATGTAATCACATAAATGCCCATTTTTTCGCAGGAAAACCGCCATTGAGAAGGATTTTTTTTCGTCCGCGACCTCCAGGTCTGCGGCTGCGCGCGCTATCCACTAGGCCGCAGCGACGCTGTTGACGGGATCCAGGTGAAACATTTATTATACTAGCACACACACGCTGGGCCGGCAGCTGGGCCAAG
Source organism: Triticum dicoccoides (assembly GCF_002162155.2). Lineage (NCBI taxonomy): Eukaryota > Viridiplantae > Streptophyta > Magnoliopsida > Poales > Poaceae > Triticum > Triticum dicoccoides. The sequence goes on from NC_041393.1 coordinate 28,252,686, forward strand.
CAAAGCCTGCCATATTTTACAAAAAAATTAGTAGATGCAAAATGATCATTTTTAATAGATGCAAAATGATCATTTTTTCTTATTTTTACACAGGCTGTATTAATAGAATTATCTTTGAGAAAAATATTAGTTTGGTAAACATGCAGACTACTACATGTGTTATTTTTTGACAAATAGAAATATGAACCCGAGAATGAAACTTTCATCGTTTTAAAAAGGTTCAATATATAGGTGACAAATGGTTTTATAATACAAAAAAAGTTCATCGTATATTTATATAAAATCATTGTATATAAAAAAATGTTCAATGTTCAGTGTGTATTTACAAAAAATATGGCAGAATAAAAAGTTCACTATAAACTTAAAAAATGTTATGGTCATTTTGCATCTATTATTTTTTTTACATAATGCGCGGTGAATATTTATTACAAAAATGATCAATATAAGTTAAAAAAATCTTAATATATGTTGAACAATTTTTGTAACATATATTAAGAAAATTGTTCAACATATATTACAAAAATGATCAAACTTCCATTTTCAGAATATCTTGAATTTGAGGAGATGACACCAAACTTCCATTTGAATAATGTGGAGTATAATACAAATGTTTTTGGATTTCAGAATATCTTTGAACAAAAGGTGTTAACCAGCTTAGAAAGTAACCTTGTTTGAACTGAATGTTCATACTATTGTACCATATTTTCTTATCCTTTTCTTTTGTTCCCTGTAGGCTGTCCAACTTTCAAGTGAAAATATGGAGGTTATTTACAGAGTTGTTTCTCCTGATGCATGATTAATCAAAACTGATGGTGATATCACCATAGCATAGCCAAACTCTGCCAGAGATTTACAAAGCAAAGGGAAGGCACTCAACACCCATAGTTACCTCCCTTGTGGTACGGAACATCTTTGAGAAGCAAAGCCAAATGAGCTTGCTGGACTTGTTATGTTTGAATTTGTTGGTTTGGTTTTTGAGGACACCTGTACACGCAGTGTAATTTGTTTGTTCGTTTTTTAAACAAAGCAAATGTTTTTTTGTTGTCGCTGCATTAGTCTCTTTATCCTGTTCTGGCAAGGACAGACAGAAACTTCTGAATCTCAGTCATTACCATTGGCAGCCCTATCTTTCCCCTTCTTTTTTGCTCTGCTTTTTTACAAGTGCCCTGGCCATGTAAATCGCTTCTATCTTCACCTTGGAGGTCCCTTATTTTCAACACCGTTCCGCTGCAATCTGTTGAACCGTGATCGGATCTGTACACAGATGTTGAGGACCAATGCCTTCTTTTTTTCCTTGCGGGAAGAAGACCAACGCCCTTCATCAGTACCAGTACTGATACTACCTGAATGTCAAACTACCTGAACTGTCTTGCACCTGGTTATTTCAGACGGACGGGCAAGTTCAGCACTGCGTTTTAACAACTTCGCGCGACGTCAAGCTAAACCACTTCACACATCCCTTTTGCAGACCAATGCGTTGCAGTGATGGCAGTGACAAGTCCACGGCATGGCGCCCTGCTGCCAAGGCCACGAATGAATGCAGCAAGGGTGGATAGACGCAAACGGCAACGCCGGGCGCCGGCCAGTTCCGCACCGTCACTTCAGGCGTCCAGAACACCGTCACTTCCGCAGAAAACAGAAAACAATATCTTTGCTTGGCCCAGGTGCCGGCCCAGCGTGTGTGTTCTAGTATAACAAAACTTTCTCCTGTATAACGTCAACAGCGACGCTGTGGCGTAGTGGCTAGCGCGCGCAGCCGCAGGCCTGAAGGTCGCGGGTTCGAATCGCCCTCGGGCGCGTTTTTTCGACCATTTCGGTTATTTATTTGTTCAATTCGCCGGAAACTTTCGAACAAGTCCGTGAAAAACTTGCGAACGAAAAAAAATCCTTCTCAATGGCGGTTTTTCTGCGAAAAAATGGGCATTTATGTGATTACATATAAATCCAAGGGGTTTTCTGCAAAAAATATGCCACTGACAGGCGGGTCCCAACGGTCAGATACACTGTCAATACGTATAAATCAGCGTTTTAGCCTTTTTTGCAAAAATTTGGACCAATATTGGTATTGACACGCAAAAATTAGCAATCGTGGTACCAATCTGCATGTGATGTCCGGATTGTGGTACTTCTGTGCAATTAACTCCTTGGCGCGCGCCCGCGCGGCCACCTTGTTCTCGCAGCGGAGCTCCCTGCCGCTGTCCGCCCCCTCGCCGGCGCCGCCGCAACCCCTCAGGGGTCGGGGCGAGTGCACACTGAACATGCCGCCGCGGCGAGGATGGACTAGACTAGAGGATCGGCGTCGGGGAAGTGCCGCCTCCTCGACTGGCCGGACGGTGGTGCTCGTGTCGTGCTAGCAGTGCGAGTGGAATGGCACACCAGCTTTTGAATTTCAGATTGCCCCTCGTGACTCTGCTACTAGTACTCCTCCGGAAGCTCTACCCCGCCCTCGGGAAGCCAAAAGTCCAAAGACGTGTGCATGCAAAGCGTAGTTAGAGCATCTTGCCTTCCCGAGGCACCCTTCCAAGAGCAATGATGAGCAACCAGTGAATCGCTGCTGGAAGAGCAGCGGCGCTAGCAGTAAATTTAAGTTTGGCTCGCCAACTGCCATCAGCTAGCCACCCAACACATTTATCTCTTGATGCATCTCCCGATCTCCGGCTCCGGGCTCCTACTCTACCTCCACCGCAAAATCGACCCTGCTCCGGCGAGGCGCAGGCGTGCGCACGGTGGACAAAGAGCCCCACGCCATGCATGACTACGGAGATTTTCGTTCGTTCGTTCAAATCCTAATAATCTTTGGGGAGGATGTACAAATATGAAATATGGTGGCGTGTAGTACGTCATATTAAGTTCGTACCGGTGCATGTGATACGTACGTCGACGCGTGTGTTTATCTACTTCCTCCGTTTCATAATATAAAAACGTTTTTCAAACTGTTTTAGATTAATAAACATTCTTATATTATGGGACGGAGGGAGTATTTTTTTAGAATGAAAAGGACTTGGGCGCTCCCCCTCCCCGCGCCGCCAGCCACTCCGGCCGCGGCGGCCACCCAACCCCGTCCTTGCCCGCCCGGGCAGGTGTGCCACCCTCCGCAGCCATGCGCTCGCGCTCCTCCATCGACGGGCCCTCTGGATGGGGCACGCTGGTATCCGTGCCGGATCTAGCCCGATCCTCCAGTTCGTCGCAGGTCTCGGACTCTCAACCGCCTCTCCTAGCGTCAATGGCCAGCCCCGCGCCTCCGGCGCGAATCCTACTGCGGGGAGTGCTCCAAGGTGGCTCCTGCGTTCCACAATGGTCCAAGCCGTGACCCCCCGCTTTGAGAAGAGCAAGCTGAAATCCATAGTGATAGTGCCATCCTCCGCGCCGAGCGTCTCCTCTTTGGGCGATGGGGATGGGTGGACGGCGGTCAAGTCGCGCAAAGACCGACGCGCTGAGAAGAAGCTTGCTGGTAGCTCGGGGCGCCCCATCTCCAGGCGGTCCGGCAGGCGCTCCGCCATTAATGGCCACAGGGGGAGACACGCCTTCTTAAGCCGCTTCGACGGGCTCTGTTTCCGGTGCCTCAACTCTCACCATCATAGGATAGACTGCCGCGACCCGCTGCGTTGCATTATCTGTAAGGAGCAGGGGCACTACCGTCGTGAATGCCCACTCAACCCCAAGAACAAGGGGCGGGGCGGTCGGCCAATCCGTCTTCTCCAGCACGGCGCCACCACCCCTGCCGGCCACCATGGATCGCCGGGTGTACCACACCGACGCGTCGCACCACCCCAGGTCAAGCCTCAAGATGGTGATCAGTACGCCGGCCATCGAGCACCAGGAGTTCCTTCTCCGCAAGCACACTGTGCTGCTGACGGCCTCGGTGGCCCGACACGCGGCCAACCCCATGTCGGCGGGCTGGGCCATCGAAGACCAGCTGCGCAAGCCACCACATCTGTTGTGTGTAACCAGCCACGATCCAGAAGACTTCTTCGTCCACTTCGAGCTCCCCGCGCACAAGGTGAACGCAGTGCGCCGCGGCTCCATCAAGGTCGACTACATCGAGTTCACGATCAAGGGATGGCACGAGGACGACCACGACCTGCCCCAAGACTGCAAGCTGCACGTTCGAGTCGTCATCGAGAGAATGCCGATGCAGCTGTGGTCGCTAGAGGGGGCAGGGAAGGTGCTCGACGACCTCTGCATTGTTGACAGGCTAGATAGCCGCACCCACGAGCGCGGCCACACCTACTCCTTCGCTTGCTGGGTGTGGGTCGGAGACATCGCATAGATCCTCACCAAGCGCACGATCGGGCAGGCGGTGCGGGGGGCTGGCCACGTGGAGGCGATGCTGGGCTTCTCGCTGCCCAGCCGTGAGGTCGCGCCGCCCCCAGGAGTCATGCAGCTGGAGCTGCTTGTGCACGTGGACCACATTGAGGACTGGACTCCTCCATCGCCGCGCTCGTCCCACTCGCGCCAGAGTGTGCTTCCTTCCTCCGAGTCCAAAGATGACACCCCCCTTCCCCGCGATCTACATTTGGCGTTTGGACCCGACACGTTGAATACTGCTAGGGCCGGGCAACCTGCGGTGCCCTCCACTGGCTGCCAGGGGCTGTAGTTGGGCGGACGGCGGCGCGACCGCGACGACCATGACCAAGACAGAGACCGGGGCGGTAGACGCACATGGAAGGACACGCTCCTTCGCCGCGGCCACGGTGCTCGGGACAAAATATAAAGTGCAGTTGCTGATGACAATCACAATCAACAATCAGGTGAGCAACATAAGGTGCTCGTGCAAAATCGATTGTGTTGAATAAAACACAAGCTAACGACCTATCGAAGACCGGATAGGCGACTTAGGTTGTTGGCTAGTTTAGGCGAGGAGTAGTTTTTTTTGGTTGATCGGGATGCCGAACACGTCTCCGCCACGCCTCCCCTTCGTGTCCGTGCTGAACTTTTGCACGGCGGTGCCGGTGCCTCACCACGGCCACGTTCGCTGGCGAGGGCGGCGGGTGGAACTCCTCGACGACGAGGGAGTGGTGGTGGATGCATGCAGTGGAGAGGGCGATGCGGCGTGGCGGGTGGGCCAGGAGGTGGTGTTCCCGTGCCACGTCGCAGAAACTGCGGCAGCTGACCGGTGGGGCGAGGTGGGGGTGAATTTCGAGGTGAGTAATGGCGAGCGGGGGGCGGGAGGGGGGTTATTAGACCGACGCCTCGGCTCTCTCCCTCCCCACACCTCACAAATCTCGCCCGTGGGAGCCACCGCCCGACGCCGCTGTGACAGCTAGGGTTCAATGACGACGAGGGAACAGCAGATGTGGGCGCTATCCGACGGCGACGAGATCCTGATGGGGCGGCTGAAGGAGATCGACCGATGGTTCCCGACGGCGAAGTCATTCAACGACGCATCGGAGGTGGTGCGGGACAAGCTGCGCGGGGAGGAGATCCTCAGGTGCTTCCCCAATTACGACCGCCAGCCGGCGATGGGGGTGCTCCTGTGGGCGATGCTCGAGGCGGAGTCGCTGGTCCCGGAGCAGAGGGAGAAGTGGAAGGTGTTCCGCTCCCTCCGCTACCGCCTGATCCAGCCGAGGGCGCCGCCTCCGGCGCAACAGGAGCTGCCGAGGGAGGTGGTGATGGGGATTCCTGCCCCCGGATCCAGGTGGCTGCCAATCCAGATCGAGGAGGACAAGGAGCTCGAGGAGATGGAGGAGGAAGCGACGGTGCCGCGGCGGAGGGTCAGGGCGAATCCGACCTCTCTTCCTCGCCGCTCCCCGCGATTCCAGAGGCGTTCACCTCGCCTCCTCGCTCTCTCCCGCCGCCAGTAGGGTGCTCGCCAGCTGGCAATTGTTTCTGGTTGCTGGCCGGTGAGAACTCCGAGGAGGAGGGGGGAGGCCCTCATCTCCGATCCAGGTATGTTGAAAGCTGTGAAATATCTGGTGTCTACTACTCCTATTGAAGTAGATGATGTCAGTTGTGGTAATGTGTTTGGGAGATTAAGGCCTGGCAACAGAAATAGGATTAGGAGAGGGTCGAATTCTCAAAGGGATAAGGGTTCTTGATTTCCTATGCGGACATTAGTCCAAAACATTGGGGATTTGGGGATAAAAATAAGGATGGAAGGTTGAGCAACATGACTCATGGGATTGGGGTTGATTCTAAAATTGTTCAAAAACATATGGAGAAAGACAATGTTCATCCCATAATCCCTGTATTTGGGGAAGAGGATGTGGATTTTGGGGAAATTGAGCTGCAAAGTACCCCAATTGCAGATTATTTAGATGCAAAAGGGGAGGAGCTGGAGGAATCTGATAAAGGAAAAAAAGTGAGACCCCTGATGATTTTTGGGGGCTCAGTTGGGAGGGATCTTAACATGGATGTGGAGGTGGGCCTGCGGTGGTGGAGGCCTGGTAAGCTGGAGCCCGGCCCAACCCAACAAAGGGACAAAGATGTGGGGGATATAAAAGAGGGAGTGGAGGAGGCTAGGGAGCAATCCCACTCTCTAGGGTTTCTTCCTCCCCTACTCTCGCCGCCACAGGAAGAAACTATGTCAGAGAATTTTGGTAGAGGGTTTGGAGCTCAGAGATTCAATAGAGGGGGAGGAAATGGCAATTTAGGAGGAAGATCCAACAATATTGAGAGAGGGGGAAGATGGACTGGAGGGAGACATGCCTTTCCAGGGGGATCTGGGGGGTTTGGAAGAGGAGGTAGCCGTTTTGGTCCTGCAAATGGTATGGCAAGAGATTCAGAGGATGAAGACCTTGGATCTGAGAGGAACGAAGAGAATTTGGTGTGGCAAGCTAAGACAGGGAAAAGAGATGAAGGGGGAGAGACCGCAAGGATGGCCTGTGGTGAAGTAGAGGGTGCTGTGCTGGAAAAAGAGAGGAGCAATAATCAGACATCTTAGCCAGATCAGCAGCAGCAGCAATTGCTTTTGACTTCACTGCTCTCTAAGTTGGTGCAGGGGATGCAAAACAGTGATAGGACCCAGATGGAAGGGATGGTTGGAAATCGAATTGGTAATCTGCTTGGGAAAGAAAGTCAAAGGAAAGAGGAAGGAGGTCCTGATAGACAACAAAGAGTTGACAAGGTGGTTGAACAAGGATTTGGACTGGAAATGAAGAAGCAGGGAGGTAGAAGTGGTTGGCAGCAAGGCTATGAGGAAAACAAGAAAAATGTTGATAGGTTTAACAAGCAGGTGTGTGGTAAATGTAAAGATCCTAGACACACCACTAAGGACTGCAGGGTGGGACATTGCTTGATCTGTGGCAGAGAGAATCATATTACAGGGGAGTGCAACTTGCTGAAATAGGTTAAACGAGTCCCAAAATATGTAGGATATGCAGCTAAAGGGTTGGGAATTCTTTTGGTACAGAGCTATAAGGATGTCTTGATTGCAGAGCATACCAATCCTTTGGGGGTGGTGATCATAAGAGAAGGGAGTATTAATGAGAGTGAACTTGTGAAAGCTATGGGGGAAAATGTTTGATTGGGGCTGGCAATGGAGAGTGGGGGAATTTGGAAAGAATGGATACATGATGAGATTTCCCAATAAGGCAAAGTTGGTGGAGTTGGCCAAGTTTAATGACTTTAAATTGTTGGGGACAGGGGTGATGATCAAGGTTCAACCCTGGTCCCTTGACCATCAGGCTGTTGGGAAGATGCATACCGTTTGGGTCAAGCTGGCCAAAGTACCAGATTGTTTCAGACATTTTTTGGGCATTTGTGAGGTGGCTGCTGCAGTTGGACCTGTCTTGGAGATTGATATGGATACTATAAATAAGGAAAAGATTAGAGCAAAGTGTGGAATTAGAGATGTGGAGAAAATACCAACTCAAGTAGAAATCACTTCGCCTGATCTTCTTATGTTTAGAATTGGGGTGGAAGCTGAGAAGGTGGTGGAAATTGGCTGGTACAAGGAAGATAAGAGGAAAAATGACAGTAGTAATTTCTCAGAAGTGGGAGAGGAAGAGATTGACAACAGGAAGAGGACTAAAATGGAGGATAATGAACATAGAGGGGTTTCTTTTGGATGCTTATCCCTGAAACAGAGTGAGGAAGTTGATAGAAGAATTGAAAAGATGAAATCTCAGATGGAAGAAAACATGATTCAGTGGCAAAGTGAGATGACTTTGGAGAGAAGAAAATGGCAAAAGGAAAGTGAAATCATGTTCAGTAAAATAAAGGCTCTGGAGGAAGACAAGATCAGAAACAATGCATTGTGGGCAAAAAATGAAAACAGAATCAGAGAATTAGAGAGGATTCAGACAGAGTTGCAGGAGATCAGTAAAAAACAACTAGAAGAAATCCAGAAATTGGCACAAGAGGCTGCCAATAGAGAGGAATATGAAATGGAATTAGCAAATATGGACCTTGAAGATTATGAGAAAGAGACTCAACAGAAAAAGGAAGATACAGAGTCTGGGAAATACAATGAGCCCACTGATTGTAATGCTAGCCAAGAATCTATTGGGACTTTGGGGGAGAAAATGGCTGAAATACATGGAAGTGGGATCCTGGATAAAGAAGGGGAGGAAAAAGATGTTGAAATCAAGAGAAGTCTTAGAAACAAAGGGAAGGAAAACAAGAAATTGAAGATATGGCTAAAAGCAGGGCTGAGGAGAGAGATAATTATGGTAAGAATCCTGAACTGGCTATTGCTAATGCTTCTTTACTTCATATTAGTTCTCTGGTGGGGATTGATTTAGGTTGCTCAATAGAGATGATTGATAAAAATATAGATATCATTAATAAGATGGAAATAGCTAGAAGAGAGTTATACTTCCAGAATATTAAAAGAGAAGAGAATGCTAAAGCAGGGGAAGTATGTGAGGGGAAAGGAGAATTTGAAAAAGAGGTCCCAGTATATATTAATACTGGAGACATAACACTTGAGGAACTTTGTTCAGATTATGAACATTCTGATGCTGATATTGAGGAACAACAGATTAAAAAACTGAGGGGAATGTTCTCAGGGGGGAAAAGTGGTAGGAAAAGCTCACCAGCACTTGACTGTGTGAAGCAATCGGTTGGGATTGGGGTCTTTCGAAGAAGGAAAAAATATAAGAGATTTTAGTCGAGAATTCTCTCTGTTTTTGCATCAGATATAGATTTGCTTCTGTCAC
>NC_041393.1:28262151-28293615 GCF_002162155.2 Triticum dicoccoides
ATGTAAGAGGTATAGGACAAGATCACAAAAAAAGGTATATTAGAGAAATGATTATGGATCAGAAGCTGGACTTTATTGGACTCTCTGAGACCATAAAGCAAGACTTTACAAAAAATGAGTTACACAATTTGTGTGGAGGGAGAAATTTTCAATGGAGCTGGAACCCACCCAGAGGCATGTCAGGGGGGATCCTGATGGGGGTCAACAAAGATGTGTTTAATGTTGAAAACATTGAAAAAGGACAATATTTCTTGAGAATGTTAGTATTTGATAAAAATATTAAAATGCACTGGAATTTGGTCACTGTATACGGGGATGCACAGAAGGAAGGAAAAGCCAGTTTCCTTACTGAATTGGCAAGGTTATATCATGATAATCCCCTGCCTTGCTTGGTTGAGGGGGATTTTAACATTGTCAGAAATGGGAAGGAGAAAAACAAACCTATGCTTAATGAACAGTGGTCCTTCATGTTTAATGCTATTATTGAACAAGCAGGGCTTAGGGAACTACCTCTGAATGGGAGGAAATACACATGGGCTAATAATCAGGAGGACCCTACTTTTGAAAAGCTAGACAGAGTGTTGATGTGCCCAGCTTGGGAGGAAAAGTACCAATTAACCATGCTGCAAGCTTTTGCTAGAGAGATTTCTGATCATACTCCTCTGTTCCTGGATACAGGGGAAGCTCATAATCATAAATACATCTTTAGATATGAAAATGCTTGGCTGCTAAGAGAAGGATTTAGAGAGCTGGTATATAACACCTGGAATGAGAGATACTTAGGAGACATTTTGGATAGATGGCAATCTAGGTTGAGAAGGCTGAGGAAAAAGGCTAAAGGATGGAATAGAAATATAGATGCTTGGTACAGGAAAATAAAAATGGAAATAATAAAAGAGCTTGATGATTTAGATAAGAGAGCTGAGATCATGGGTTTAAGTGCGGTGGATAGAATGAACAAAAAGAGCTTAGAGCACAATTGAAAAGAGTAATGTTGCAAGAGGAGATGAAATGGTTACAGAGGTATAAAGATTCGGAGATTAAGGATGGAGACAGAAATACTAGATATTATCATGCTAAGGTGAATGGGAGGAGGAGAAAAAACAAAATTGTTTCCTTGGAATAGGAAGAAGGGATTATAGAGGGGGATGAGAAGTTAATGGAATATATTACCAAATTTTATAAAGAATTATTTGGACATCCTGAAGAATCTAGTATCTGTTGGAAATATGCCCTAGAGGCAATAATAAATAAGTTATTATTATATTTCCTTGTTCATGATAATCGTTTATTATCCATGCTATAATTGTATTGATAGGAAACTCAGATACATGTGTGGATACATAGACAACACCATGTCCCTAGTAAGCCTCTAATTGACTAGCTCGTTGATCAATAGATGGTTACGGTTTCCTGACCATGGACATTGGATGTCATTGATAACGGGATCACATCATTAGGAGAATGATGTGATGGACAAGACCCAATCCTAAGCCTAGCACAAAGATCGTAGTTCATATGCTAAAGCTTTTCTAATGTCAAGTATCATTTCCTTAGACCATGAGATTGTGCAACTCCCGGATACCGTAGGAATGCTTTGGGTGTACCAAACATCACAACGTAACTAGGTGGCTATAAAGGTGCACTACAGGTATCTCCGAAAGTGCCTGTTGGGTTGGCACGAATCGAGACTGGGATTTGTCACTCCGTGTGACGAAGAGGTATCTATGAGCCCACTCGGTAGGACATCATCATAATGTGCACAATGTGATCAAAGAGTTGATCGCGGGATGATGTGTTACGGAACGAGTAAAGAGACTTGCCGGTAACGAGATTGAACAAGGTATCGGTATACCGACGATCGAATCTCGGGCAAGTATAATACCGCTAGACAAAGGGAATTGTATACGGGATTGATTGAGTCCTTGACATCGTGGTTCATCCGATGAGATCATCATGGAACATGTGGGAGCCAACATGGGTATCTAGATCCCGCTGTTGGTTATTGACCGGAGAACGTCTCGGTCATGTCTGCATGGTTCCCGAACCCGTAGGGTCTACACACTTAAGGTTTGATGGCGCTAGGGTTATGAAGGAAGTTTGTATGTGGTTACCGAATGTTGTTCGGAGTCCCGGATGAGATCCCGGACGTCACGAGGAGTTCCGGAATGGTACGTAGGTAAAGATTTATATATGGGAAGTCCTGTTTTGGTCACCGGAAAAGTTTCGGGTTTTATCGGTAACGTACCGGGACCACCGGGAGGGTCCCGGGGGTCCACCAAGTGGGGCCACCATCCCCGGAGGGCTGCATGGTCCAAGCATGGGAGGGGACCAGCCACAGGTGGGCTGGTGCGCCCCCTCACAAGGCCCAAGGCGCAGGAAGAGTGGGAGGGAGGCAAACCCTAGGGCAGATGGGCCCTAAGGCCCACCCCAGGTGCGCCTCCCCTCTCTCCCCTTCTGGCCGCCACCCAGATGGGATCTGGGGGCTGCCGCCACCCCTGGGGAGGGAACCCTAGAGGGGGCGCAGCCCCCTCCCCTCCCCCTATATATACTTGAGGGTCTTGGGGCTGCCAACACATGAGTTTCTCTCCCTCTTGGCGCAGCCCTACCTCTCTCCCTCCTCGTCTCTTGCGGTGCTTGGCGAAGCCCTGCTGGATCACCACGCTCCTCCACCACCACCACGCTGTAGTGCTGCTGCTGGATGGAGTCTTCCTCAACCTCTCCCTCTCTCCTTGTTGGATCAAGGCATGAGAGACGTCACCGGGCTGCATGTGTGTTGAACGCGGAGGTGCCGTCCGTTCGGCACTAGGATTATCGGTGATTTGGATCACGACGAGTACGACTCCATCAACCCCGTTCACTTGAACGCTTCCGCTTAGCGATCTACAAGGGTATGTAGATGCACTCTCCTTCCCCTCGTTTCTGGTTTCTGCATAGATAGATCTTGGTGACACGTAGGAAAATTTTGAATTTCTGCTACGTTCCACAACAGTGGCATCATGAGCTAGGTCTATTGCGTAGATTCTTTGCACGAGTAGAACACAAAGTAGTTGTGGGTGTTGATTTTGTTCAATATGCTTACCGTTACTAGTCCAATCTTGTTTCGACGGTATTGTGGGATGAAGCGGCCCGGACCGACCTTACACGTACTCTTACGTGAGACAGGTTCCACCGACTAACATGCACTTGGTGCATAAGGTGGCTAGCGGGTGCCAGTCTCTCCCACTTTAGTCGGAACGGATTCGATGAAAAGGGTCCTTATGAAGGGTAGATAGCAATTGGCATATCACGTTGTGGTATTGCGTAGGTAAGAAACGTTCTTGCTAGAAACCCATAGCAGCCACATAAAACATGCAAACAACAATTAGAGGATGTCTAACTTGTTTTTGCAGGGTATGCTATGTGATGTGATATGGCCAAGAAGAATGTGATGAATGATATCTGATGTATGAGATTGATCATGTTCTTGTAATAGGAATCACGACTTTGCATGTCAATGAGTATGACAACCGGCAGGAGCCATACGAGTTGTCTTTATTTATTGTATGACCTGCGTGTCATTGAACAACGCCATGTAATTACTTTACTTTATTGCTAACCGGTAGCCATAGTAGTAGAAGTAATAAGTTGGCGAGACAACTTCATGGAGACACGATGATGGAGATCATGATGATGGAGATCATGGTGTCATGCCGGTGACGATGATGATCATGGAGCCCTGAAGATGGAGATCAAAAGGAGCAATATGATATTGGCCATATCATGTCACTATTTGATTGCATGTGATGTTTATCATGTTTATACATCTTATTTTCTTAGAACGACGGTAGTAAATAAGATGTTCCCTCATTAAAATTTCAAGAAAGTGTTCCCCCTAACTGTGCACCGTTGCGAAAGTTCGTCGTTTCGAAGCACCACGTGATGATCGGGTGTGATAGATTCTTACGTTCACATACAACGGGTGTAAGCCAGATTTACACACGCGAAACACTTAGGTTAACTTGACGAGCCTAGCATGTACAGACATGGCCTCGGAACACAAGAGACCAAAAGGTCGAGCATGAGTCGTATAGTAGATACGATGAACATGAAGATGTTCACCGATGATGACTAGTCCGTCTCACATGATGATCGGACACGGCCTAGTTGACTCGGATCATGTAATCACTTAGATGAGTAGAGGGATGTCTATCTGAGTGGGAGTTCATAAGATGAACTTAATTATCTTGAACATAGTCAAAAGATCTTTGCAAATTATGTCGTAAGCTCGCGCTTTAGTTCCACTGTTTAGATATGTTCCTAGAGAAAATATAGTTGAAAGTTGACAGTAGAGATTATGCGATCAGTAGAAAGCTTATGTCCTTAATGCACCGCTCAGTGTGCAGAACCCCAAACGTCGTCTGTGGATGTTGCGAACATCGGACATACACGTTTTGATAACTACGTGATAGTTCGGTTAAACGGTTTAGAGTTGAGGCACCAAATACGTTTTCGAAACATCGCGGAACATATGAGATGTTTCGAGGGATGAAATTGGGATTTCAGGCTCGTGCCCACGTCAAGAGGTATGAGACCTCTGACGATTTTCTTAGCCTGCAAACTAAGGGAGAAAAGCTCAATCGTTGAGCTTGTGCTCAGATTGTCTGAGTGCGACAATCACTTGAATCGAGTGGGAGTTGATCTTCCAGAGATAGTGATGTTTCTCCAAAGTCATTGCCACCAAGCTGCTAGAGCTTCGTGATGAACTATAACATATCAGGGATAGATATGATGATCCTTGAGGTATTCGCGATGTTTGACACCGCGAAAGTAGAAATCAAGAAGGAGCATCATTTGTTGATGGTTGGTGAAACCACTAGTTTCAAGAAGGGCAAGGGCAAGAAGGGATACTTCATGAAATGGCAAATCAGCTGCTGCTCTAGTGAAGAAACCCAAGGTTGAACCCAAACCCGAGACTAAGTGCTTCTGTAATAAGGGGAACAACCACTGGAGCAGAATTACCCTAGATACTTGGTAGATGATAAGGCTGGCAAGGTCGATAGAAGTATATTGGATATACATTATGTTAATGTGTACTTTACTAGTACCCCTAGTAGCACCAGGGTATTAGATACCAGTTCGGTTGCTAAGTGTTAGTAACTCGAAATAAAAGGCTACGGAATAAACGGAGACTAGCTAAAGGTGAGCTGACGATATGTGTTGGAAGTGTTTCCATGTTTGATGTGATCAAACATCGCACGCTCCCTCTACCATCAAGATTAGTATTAAACCTGAATAATTGTATTTTGGTGTTTGCGTTGAGCATAGACATGATTGGATTATGTCTATCACAATACGGTTATTCATTTAAGGAGAATAATGGTTACTCTGTTTATTTGAATAATACCTTCAATGGTCTTGCACCTAAAATGAATGGTTTATTGAATCTCGATCGTAGTGATACACATGTTCATGCCAAAAGATATAAGATAGTAATGATAGTACCACCTACTTGTGGCACTGCCATGTAAGTCATATTGGTATAAAACGCATGAAGAAGCTCCATGTTGATGGATCTTTGGACTCACTCGTTTTTTAAAAGTTTGAGACATGCGAGCCATGTCTATTGGTGTATATGCATGAAGAAACTCCATGCAGATGGATCATTTGGACTCTCTTGATTTTGAATCACTTGATACATGCAAATCATACCACATGGGCAAGATGACTGAAAGCCTCGTTTTCAGTAAAATGGAACAAGAAAGCAACTTGTTGGAAGTAATACATTTTGATGTGTGCAGTCCAATGAGTGCTCAGGCACGCAGTGGATATCGTTATGTTCTTACTTCACAGATGATTTGAGTAGATACTGAGTATATTTACTTGATGAAACACAAGTCTGAATTATTGAATGGTTCAGGTAATTTCAGAGTGAAGTTGAAGATCATCGTGACAAGAGGATAAAATGTCTATGATATGATCATAGAGATGAGTATCTGAGTTACGATTTTGGCACACAATTAAGACATTGTGGAGATTGTTCCACAACCAATACCGCATGGAACACCATAGTGTGATGGTGTGTCCGAACATCATAACTGCACCCTATTGGATATGGTGCATACCATGATGTCTCTTATCGAATTACAACTATCGTTTATGGGTTAGGCATTAGAGACAACCACATTCACTTTAAATAGGGCACCACGTAATTCTATTGAGATGACACCGTATGAACTATGGTTTAGAGAAACCTAAGCTGTCATTTCTTAAAGGTTTGGGGCTGCGACGCTTATGTGAAAAAGTTTAAGGTTGATAAGCTCGAACCCAAAGCGGATAAAATGCATCTTCATAGGACACCCAAAACAGTTGGGTATACCTCCTAATTCAGATCCGAAAGCAATAGGGATTGTTTCTTGAATCGGGTCCTTTCTCGAGGAAAAGTTTGTCTCGAAAAGTTGAGTGGGAGGATGGTGGAGACTTGATATGGTTATTGAACCGTCACTGCAACTAGTGTGTAGCAGGGCACATGAAGTTGTTCCTGTGGCACCTACACCAATTGAAGTAGAAGCTTATGATAGTGATCATGAAACTTCGGATCAAGTCATTGCCGTACCTCATAGGGTGACAAGGATGCGTACTGCTTCAGAGTGGTACAGTAATCCTGTCTTGAAGGTCATGTTGCTAGACAACAATGAACCTACGAGCTATGGAGAAGCGATGGTGGGCCCAAATTCCGACAAATGGTTAGAAGCCATGAAATCTGAGATAGGATCCATAGCATGGACTTTGGTGGACTTGCCCGTTGATCGGCAAGCCATTGAGATAAATGGATCTTTAAGACGGACATGGACGGTAATGTCACCGTCTATGAAGCTTGACTTGTGGTGAAGAGTTTTTCACAAGTTCAAGGAGTTGACTACGATGAGATTTTCTCATCCGTAGCAATGCTTAAGTCCGTCGGAATCATGTTGGCATTAGCTACATTTATGAAATCTGGCAGATGGATGTCAAAACGAGTTTCCTTACCAGTTTTCGTAAGGAAAGGTTGTATGCGATACAATCAGAAAGGTTTTATCGATCCTAAGGATGTTAAAAGGTATGCTAGCTCTAGTGATCCTTCTAAGGACTGGAGTAAGCATCTCGGAGTTGGAACGTACGCTTTGATGAGATGATCAAAGATTTTGGATTTATACAAAGTTTATGAGAAACTTGTATTTCCAAGGAAGTGAGTGGGAGCACTATAGAATTTCTGATGAGTATATGTTGTTGACATATTGTTGATCAGAAATGATGTACAATTTCTGGAAAGCATATAGGGTTATTTGAAAGGTGTTTTTCAATAGAAAACCTGGAATAAGCTGCTTGAACATTGAGCATCAAGATCTATGAGGATAGATCAAAAACGCTAAATGGTACTTTCAAATGAGCACATACCTTGACATGATCTTGAAGGTGTTCAAGATGGATCAGTCAAAGAAGGAGTTCTTGGCTGAGTTGTAAGGTATGAAGTTAAGACTTAAAGCTCGACCACGGCAGAAAAGAGAGAAAGGACGAAGGTCGTCCCCTATGCTTTAGACGTAGGCTCTACAGTATGCTATGCTGTGTACCGCACCTGATGTGTGCCTTGCCACATGTCTGGCAAGAGGGTAAAAAGGTGATCAAGGAGTGGATCACCAGATAGCGGTCAAAATTGTCCTTGGAGTAATAAGGACATGTTTCTCGATTATGGAGGTGATAAAGAGTTTGGCGTAAAGGGTTACGTCGATGCAAGCTTTAACACCTATCCGAATGACTCTGAGTAGAAAAATGGATACATATAGTGGAGCAACCATTTGGAATAGCTCCAAGTGGAGCGTGGAAGCAGCATTTACAATACGACCTAGAGATTTGCGAAGTACATGCGGATCTGAATGTTGCAGACCCGTTGACTAAAACCTCTCTTACAAGCAAAACATGATAAAACCCTAGAACTCATTGAGTATTAATCACATGATGATGTGAACTAGTTTAGTGACACTAGTAAACTCTTTGGATGTTGGTCACATGGCGATGTGACCTGTGAGTGTTAATCACATGGCGATGTGAACTAGATTATTGACTCTAGTGCAAGTGGGAGACTGTTGGAAATATGCCCTAGAGGCAATAATAAATAAGTTATTATTATATTTCCTTGTTCATGATAATCGTTTATTATCCATGCTATAATTGTATTGAAAGGAAACTCAGATACATGTGTGGATACATAGACAACACCATGTCCCTAGTAAGCCTCTAATCGACTAGCTCGTTGATCAATAGATGATTACGGTTTCCTAACCATGGACATTGGATGTCGTTGATAACGGGATCACATCATTAGGAGAATGATGTGATGGACAAGACCCAATCCTAAGCCTAGCACAAAGAGCGTAGTTCATATGCTAAAGCTTTTCTAATGTCAAGTATCATTTCCTTAGACCATGAGATTGTGCAAATCCCGGATACCGTAGGAATGCTTTGGGTGTACCAAACGTCACAACGTAACTGGGTGGCTATAAAGGTGCACTATAGGTATCTCCGAAAGTGTCCGTTGGGTTGGCATGAATCGAGACTGAGATTTGTCACTCCATGTGACGGAGAGGTATCTCTGGGCCCACTCGGTAGGACATCATCATAATGTGCACAATGTGATCAAAGAGTTGATCGCGGGATGATGTGTTACGGAACAAGTAAAGAGACTTGCCGGTAACGAGATTGAACAAGGTATCGGTATACCGACGATCGAATCTCGGGCAAGTATAATACCGCTAGACAAAGGGAATTGTATACGGGATTGATTGAGTCCTTGACATCGTGGAACATGTGGGAGCTAACATGGGTATCCAGATCCCGCTGTTGGTTATTGACCGGAGAACATCTCGGTCATGTCTGCATGGTTCCCGAACCCGTAGGGTCTACACACTTAAGGTTCGATGACGCTAGGGTTATGAAGGAAGTTTGTATGTGGTTACCGAATGTTGTTCGGAGTCCCGGATGAGATCCCGGACGTCACGAGGAGTTCCGGAATGGTCCGGAGGTAAAGATTTATATATGGGAAGTCCTGTTTTGATCACCGGAAAAGTTTCGGGTTTTATCGATAACGTACCGGGACCACCGGGAGGGTCCCGGGGGTCCACCAAGTGGGGCCACCATACCCGAAGGGCTGCATGGGCCAAGTGTGGGAGGGGACCAGCCCCGAGTGGGCTGGTGCGCCCCCCGCAAGGCCCAAGGCGCAGGAAGAGTGGGAGGGGGGCAAATCCTAGGGCAGATGGGCCCTAAGGCCCACCCTAGGTGCGCCTCCCCTCTCTCCCCTTCTGGCCGCCACCCAGATGGGATCTGGGGGCTGCCGCCACCCCTGGGGAGGGAACCCTAGAGTGGCCGCAGCCCCCTCCCCTCCCCCTATATATACTTGAGGGTCTTGGGGCTGCCAACACATGAGTTTCTCTCCCTCTTGGCGCAGCCCTACCTCTCTCCCTCCTCGTCTCTTGTGGTGCTTGGCGAAGCCCTGCTGGATCACCACGCTCCTCCACCACCACCACGCCGTAGTGCTGCTGCTGGATGGAGTCTTCCTCAACCTCTCCCTCTCTCCTTGCTGGATCAAGGCATGGGAGACGTCACCGGGCTGCATGTGTGTTGAACGCGGAGGTGCCGTCCGTTCGGCACTAGGATCATCGGTGATTTGGATCACGACGAGTACGACTCCATCAACCCCGTTCACTTGAACGCTTCCGCTTAGCGATCTACAAGGGTATGTAGATGCACTCTCCTTCCCCTCGTTGCTAGTTTCTCCATAGATAGATCTTGGTGACACGTAGGAAAATTTTGAATTTCTACTACGTTCCCCAACAGTATCTCGTTGAGAGAGAGGGAGATGGATAAAATCAATGAACAATAAAGAGAGGAGCTTTTGACACCTTTCTCCCTGAAGGAAATTCATCAAGTGGTCTTTGGGATGAAAAGAAATAAAAGCCCTGGCCCTGATGGGTTCCCTGCTGATTTCTACCAAGATTTTTGGGAGGTGGTCAAGTGGGATCTGAAAAACCTAGTAGATGGTTTTGCAAAAGGAGAATTTAACATTGCCAGACTCAACTATGGCATAGTTACTCTAATCCCGAAAACTAATGATGCTAAACAAATTCAGAAGTTTAGGCCCATTTGCCTGCTTAATGTTAGTTTCAAAATTATTACTAAAATCCTTATTAATAGGTTGGCTAAGTGTGTGGCCCCTGTGATTTCCAGAACCCAAACTGCCTTCATCAAAGGCAGATATATAATGGAAGGAATTGTGATTTTGCATGAGGCCCTGAACTCCTTTCATAAAAATATAGAAGATGCCCTAGTTTTTAAAGTGGATTTTGAGAAAGCATATGATAAAATCAAATGGCCCTTTGTGATACAGATGTTGAAAATGAAAGGGTTCCCTGATAAATGGTGTAACTGGGTGATGGAAACCATGAGAGGGGGACATGTTGGAATTAAAGTGAATGATGAAATTGGCCCGTATTTTAAAACCTTTAAAGGATTAAGGCAAGGAGATGCCATGTCACCTTTGTTGTTTGACATTGCTGCTGATGCCCTAGCCTTTATAATGAGTAATGCCCTGAAGCATGATTTGGTTAAGGGGGTGCTAAACAAAAATGGGGGGAAGGGAATTAATATGTTACAGTATGCTGATGATACTATATTTTTGATCAAAGATGAGGTAGAAAGTGTGAAAAATCTTAAACTCATACTAGGGGCTTTTGAGCCAATGTCTGGACTTAAAATAAATTTTCATAAAAGTGAATTGCTGTTATTTGGCAAAGCTAGAGAGAAACAAATGACCTACCAAGAAATACTAACATGTAAGATGGGGGACTTGCCCCTGAAATACTTGGGAATGCCTGTTTCTGAGAACAGAATCAGGAACACACACTGGGGGTGTGTGACTGACAAAATTGAAAAAAGGTGTGGGTGTTGGCAGGGGAAGCTACTGGGCTCCATTGCGGGGAGAATTACCTTGGTGCAAGCGTGCCTGACTAACATACCTTTGTTCATGATGTCCTTTTATGCTGTGCCTAAAGGGATCATAAAGAAGGCTGATTTCTTTAGATCTAGGGTGGTATGGCAAGAAGATGAGAATGCCAAAAAATACCACCTAGTGAATTGGAAAGATTGTTGTTTGCCCAAAGAAATGGGTGGTTTAGGGATACTGAACCTGGAAATTATGAATATTGCACTTCTTTCCAAGTGGTTTTGGAAAATGGAGAATGAAAAGGGTTTGTGGCAGGATATTTTGGATGGAAAATATAGAAAGGGGGGTTGTTTGGCTTTAGTAAGTAAGAAGCTTGGGGACTCACAATTTTGGGCTACCTTGCTTAAAATTAAAGAAATTTTCTACAAATTTGTTAAGAAAAAAGTGGGAGATGGGAGAAAAACTAGGTTTTGGGAAGATTCATGGGTTGATGATAAGCCTTTGAGGGAGGCTTACCCTAGGCTATATGATATATGCTTTGACCACAACATTACTGTGGAGGAGGCCATACAAAAAGGGTGGCATGGGTTTAGATTTAGAAGGTCCTTGCATGGGGAGACTTTGGAGCTTTGGAACAGTCTCAAAAAGAGATGTGAGGAAATTCAAATGCAGGGAGGGGCAGACAAAGTTCTCTGGACCGTCACTGCTGATCATAAGTTTTATGTAGGGTCCTTGTATAGGAAACTGATAGCTGTTGGGATGAAATTCCCACAGAAATACTTATGAAAGACCAAGGTGCCTGCAAAACTGAAAGTGTTTTTATGGTTGATTAATAAAAAAAGCATCCTAACTAGAGATGTGCTGCTTAAAAAAGGTTGGAAGGGTGAAAAAATGTGTTTTGTGTGGGAAAGATGAATCAATTGATCATTTATTCTTTTCTTGCTCTGTTGCTTCATTGTTATGAAGTTTGGTCAGATGTGTGGGTGGATTTAAAACTATTCCATCAAATGTAAAAGACTGCTTTGGAGAATGGATTAGGAAATTTAATAAAGATGATAGGAAACTGGTGCTGGTGGGGATTTCAGCCCTGCTTTGGTCAATTTGGAAAAGCAGGAATGAATTGTCTTTGAAAATAAAAGGATAAATGATCCTTTATATGTTGTCAAACTGATGTGCAGGTGGTTAATTGACTGGTCTATTATGCAGATAAAGGAGTCGTCAAGAAAAACGTTGGAGCTGGGAGCAAGGGTGCTAGAACAGGCAGCAAATGAAGTGTTCACAGCCAAGCAGGGTTGGAGAATCAACGTTGCAAGATTGGAATGAAGACTCTCCTGCGGTGGTGAACCTGATGTTTGGCATTCCTGTAGATTAGATCCTTGGCTCCTTTTTTGCTGCTTTTGCTTTGGTCTGATGTGTTGGGGAACGTAGCAGAAATTCAAAATTTTCCTATGTGTCACCAAGATCTATCTATGGAGAGACCAGCAACGAGTAGAAAGAGAGTGCATCTACATACCCTTGTAGATCGCTAAGCGGAAGCGTTCAAGTGAACGGGGTTGATGGAGTCGTACTCGTTGTGATTCAAATCACCGATGATCCTAGTGCCGAACGGACGGCACCTCCGCGTTCAACACACGTACAGCCCGGTGACGTCTCCCACGCCTTGATCCAGCAAGGAGAGAGGGAGAGGTTGAGGAAGACTCCATCCAACAGCAGCACAACGGCGTGGTGGTGGTGGAGGAGCATGGCAATCCAGCAGGGCTTCGCCAAGCACCATGGGAGAGGAGGAGTAGGGAGAGAGGTAGGGCTGTGCCAGAAATTCGTGTGTAGATCCCATGTGCCTCCCCACTATATATAGGGGTGGAGGGGCTGGTTTCTTGCCCTCCAAGTCCATTGGGGCGTTGGCCAAGGTGGGAGGAAAGAAATCTCATTATTTCCTTCCCCACCGATTGTTATCCCCCCTTTTTAGGGATCTTGATCTTATCCCTTCGGGATATGATCTTATTCCTTCTAAGGGGGGATCTTGGTGCGCCTTGACCAGGGATGTGGGGCCTTGCCCCCACTACCCACGTCCATGTGGGTCCCCCCATACAGGTGGGCCCCACTCCGGAACCTTCTAGAACCTTCCCGGTACAATACCGAAAAATCCCGAACATTTTCCGGTGGCCAAAATAGGACTTCCCATATATAAATCTTTACCTCCGGACCATTTCGGAACTCCTCGTGACGTCCGGGATCTCATCCGGGACTCCGAACAACATTCGGTAACCACATACAAACTTCCTTTATAACCCTAGCGTCATCGAACCTTAAGTGTGTAGACCCTACGGGTTCGGGAGACATGTAGACATGACCGAGACGTTCTCCGGTCAATAACCAACAGCGGGATCTGGATACCCATGATGGCTCCCACATGTTCCACGATGATCTCATCGGATGAACCACGATGTCAAGGACTTAATCAATCCCGTATTCAATTCCCTTTGTCTATCGGTATGTTACTTGCCCGAGATTCGATCGTCGGTATCCAATACCTTGTTCAATCTCGTTACCGGCAAGTCACTTTACTCGTTCTGTAACACATCATCCCGTGATCAACTCCTTGGTCACATTGCGCATATGATGATGTCCTACCGAGTGAGCCCAGAGATACCTCTCCGTTTACACGGAGTGACAAATCCCAGTCTCGATCCGCATAAAACAATAGATACTTTCGGAGATACCTGTAATGCACCTTTATAGTCACCCAGTTACGTTGTGACGTTTGATACACCCAAAGCACTCCTACGGTATCCAGGAGTTACACGCTCTCATGGTCGAAGGAAGAGATACTTGACATTGGCAAAGCTCTAGCAAATGAACTACACGATCTTTTGTGCTAGTCTTAGGATTGGGTCTTGTCCATCACATCATTCTCCTAATGATGTGATCCCGTTATCAACGACATCCAATGTCCATAGCCAAGAAACCATGACTATCTGTTGATCACAACGAGCTAGTCAACTAGAGGCTCACTAGGGACATATTGTGGTCTATGTATTCACACGTGTATTACGATTTCCGGATAATACGGTTATAGCATGAATAAAAGACAATTATCATGAACAAGGAAATATAATAATAATACTTTTATTATTGCCTCTAGGGCATATTTCCAACAGTCTCCCACTTGCACTAGAGTCAATAATCTAGTTCACATCGCCATGTGATTAACACTCACAGGTCACATCGTCATGTGACTAATACCCAAGAGTTTACTAGAGTCAGTAGTCTAGTTCACATCACTATGTGATTAACACTCAATGAGTTTTATGTTTGATCATGTTGCTTGTGAGAGAGGTTTTAGTCAACGGGTCTGAACCTTTCAGATCCGTGTGTGCTTTACAAATCTCTATGTCATCTCCTAGATGCAGCTACCATGCTGTATTTGGAGCTATTCCAAACAACTGTTCTACTTGGAGCTATTCTAAATTATTGCTCCATTATATGTATCCGGTCTCTCTACTCAGAGCTATTCGGATAGGTGTCAAGCTTGCATCGTCGTAACCTTTACGACGAACTCTTTTACCACCTCCATAATCGAGAAAATTCCTTAGTCCACTAGTTACTAAGGATAACTTTGACCGCTGTCCTGTGAGCCATTCTTGGATCACTCTTGTACCCCTTGACTGACTCATGGCAATGCACACTTCAGGTGCGGTACACAGCATAGCATACTGAAGAGCCTACGTCTTAAGCATAGGGGACGACCTTCGTCCTTTCTCTCTATTCTGCCGTGGTCGAGCTTTAAGTCTTAACTTCGTACCTTACAACTCAGGCAAGAACTCCTTCTTTGACTGGTCCATCTTGAACACCTTCAAGATCATGTCAAGGTATGTGCTCATTTGAAAGTATTATTAAGCATTTTGATCTATCCTTATAGATCTTGATGCTCAATGTTCAAGTAGCTTAATCCAGGCTTTCCATTGAAAAACACTTTCAAAATAACCCTATATGCTTTCCAAAAATTCTACGTCATTTCTGATCAACAATATGTCAACAACATATACTCATCAGAAATTCTATAGTGCTCCCACTCACTTCTTTGGAAATACAAGTTTCTCATAAACTTTGTACAAACCCAAAATTTTTGATCATCATCAAAGCATACATTCCAACTCCGAGATGCTCACTCCAGTCCTTAGAAGGATTGCTGGAGCTTTGCATACTTATTAGCATCTTTCGGGATTGACAAAACCTTCCGGTTGTATCACATACAACCTTTCCTCATTAAAATCGTCGAGGAAACAATGTTTTGACATCCTATCTGCAAGATTTCATAAATAATGCAGTAATCGCTAATATAATTCCAACAGACTCTTAGCATCGCTACGAGTGAGAAATCTCATCGTAGTCAACTCCTTGAACTTGTCGGAAAACATCTTAACGACAAGTCGAGCTTTCTTAATGGTGACATTTACCATCATTGTCCGTCTTCCTTTTGAAATCCATCTGTACTCATTAGCCTTACGACCATCGAGCCGTTCTGCCAAAGTCTACACTTTGTTTTCATACATGGATCCTCTCTCGGATTTTATGGCCTCAAGCCATTTATCGGAATCCGGGCCCACCATCGCTTCTCCATAGCTCGTAGGTTCATTGTTGTCTAGCAACATGACCTTCAAGACAGGATTACGTACCACTCTGAAGTAGTACGCATCCTTGTCATCCTACGAGGTTTGGGAGTGACTTGATCCGAAGTTTCATGATCAATATCATAAGCTTCCACTTCAATTGGTGTAGGTGCCACAGGAACAACTCCCTGTGCCCTGTCACACACTAGTTGAAGAGACGGTTCAATAACCTCATCAAGTCTCCACCATCCTCCCACTCAATTCTTTTGAGAGAAACTTTTCCTCGAGAAAGGACCCGATTCTAGAAACAATCCATATTGCTTTCGGATCTGAATTAGGAGGTATACCCAACTGTTTTGGGTTTCCTATGAAGATGCATTTTATCTGCTTTGGGTTCGAGCTTATCAACCTGAAACTTTTTCATATAAGCGTCGCAGCCCCAAACTTTTAAGAAACGACAACTTAGGTTTCTCTAAACCATAATTCATACAGTGTCATCTCATCGGAATTACGTGGTGCCCTATTTAAAGTGAATGTGGTTGTCTCTAATGCCTAACCCATGAACGATAGTGGTAATTCGATAAGAGACATCATGGTACGCACCATATCCAATAGGGTGCAACTATGATGTTCGGACACACCATCACATTATGGTGTTCCAGGCGGTATTAATTGCGAAACAATTTCCACAATGTCTTAATTGTGTGCCAAAACTCGTAACTCAGATATTCATCTCTATGATCATATCATAGAAATTTTATCCTCTTGTCACAATGATCTGCTACTTCACTCTGAAATTACTTGAACCATTCAATAATTCAGACTTGTGTTTCATCAAGTAAATATACTCAACATTTACTCGAATCATCTGTGAAGTAAGAACATAATGATATTCACTGCATGCCTCAGCACTCATTCGACTGCACACATCAAAATGTGTTACTTCCAACAAGTTGCTATCTTGTTCCATCTTACTGAAAATGAGGCTTTTTAGTCATCTTGCCCATGTGGTATGATTTGCATATCTCAAGTGATTCAAAATCAAGTGAGTCCGAACGATCCATTTGCATGGAGTTTCTTCATGCATATACACCAATAGACATGGTTCGCATGTCTCAAACTTTTCAAAAACGAGTGAGTCCAAAGATCCATCAACATGGAGCTTCTTCATGCGTTTTATACCATTATGACTTACATGGCAGTGCCACAAGTAAGTGGTACTATCATTACTATCTTATATCTTTTGGCATGAAAATGTGTATCACTACGACCGAGATTCAATAAACCATTCTTTAGGTGCAAGACCATTGAAGGTATTATTCAAAAATAGAGTAACCATTATTCTCCTTAAATGAATAACCGTATTGCGATAGACATAATCCAATCATGTCTATGCTCAACGCAAACACCAATCTCGGTGGTAGAGGGAGCGTGCGATGCTTGATCATATCAACCTTGGAAACACTTCCAACATATATCGTCAGCTCACCTTTAGCTAGTCTCCGTTTATTCCGTAGCTTTTATTTCGAGTTACTAACACTTAGCAACCGAACCGGTATCCAATACCCTGGTGCTACTAGGAGTACTAGTAAAGTACACATTAACATAATGTATATCCAATATACTTCTATCGACCTTGCCAGCCTTCTCATCTACCAAGTATCTAGGGTAATGCTGCTCCAGTGGTTGTTCCCCTTATTACAGAAGCACTTAGTCTCGGGTTTGGGTTCATCCTTGGGTTTCTTCACTAGAGCAGCAGCTGAATTGCCGTTTCATGAAGTATCCCTTTGTTCCCTTGCCCTTCTTGAAACTAGTGGTTTCACCAACCATCAACAATTGATGCTCCTTCTTGATTTCTACTTTCGCGGTGTCAAACATCATGAATATTTCAAGGATCATCATATCTATCCCTGATATGTTATAGTTAATCACGAAGCTCTAGCAGCTTGGTGGCAATGACTTTGGGGAAACATCACTATCTCATCTGGAGGATCAACTCCCACTCGATTCAAGTGATTGTTGTGCTCAGACAATCTGAGCACAAGCTCAACGATTGAGCTTTTCTCCCTTAGTTTGCAGGCTAAGAAAATCGTCGGAGGTCTTATACCTCTTGACGTGGGCACGAGCCTGAAATCCCAATTTCAGCCCTCGAAACATCTCATATGTTCCGCAATGTTTCGAAAACATCTTTGGTGCCTCTACTTAAACCATTTAATTGAACTATCACGTAGTTATCAAAACGTGTATGTCCGATGTTCGCAACATCGACAAACGACGTTGGGGTTCAGCACACTGAGCGGTGCATTAAGGACATAAGCTTTCTACTGATTGCATAATCGCTACTATCAACTTTCAACTATATTTTCTCTAGGAACATATCTAAACAGTGGAACTAAAGTGCGAGCTTACGACATAATTTGCAAAAGGTCTTTGGACTATGTTCGGGATAATTAAGTTCATCTTATGAACTCCCACTTAGATAGACATCCCTCTGGTCATCTAAGTGATCACATGATCCGAGTCAACTAGGCCGTGTCCGATCATCACGTGAGACGGACTAGTTATCATCGGTGAACATCTTCATGTTGATCGTATCTACCATACGACTCATGCTCGACCTTTCGGTCTCCGTGTTCCGAGGCCATGTCTGCACATGCTAGGCTCGTCAAGTTAACCCTAAGTGTTTTCGCTGTGTAAAACTGTCTTACACCCGTTGTATGTGAACGTAAGAATCCATCACACCCGATCATCACGTGGTGCTTAGAAGCGACGAACTGTAGCAACGGTGCACAGTTAGGGGAGAACACTTCTTGAAATTTTTTAAGGGATCATCTTATTTACTACCGTCGTCCTAAGCAAACAAGATGCATAAACATGATAAACATCACATGCAATCAAATAGTGACATGATATGGCCAATATCATTTTGCTCCTTTTGATCTTCATCTTCGGGGCTCCATGATCATCATCGTCACCGGCACGACACCATGATCTCCATCATCATGATCTCCATCATCGTGTCTTCATGAAGTTGTCACGCCAACGACTACTTCTACTTCTATGACTAACGCGTTTAGCAATAAAGTAAAGTAGTTTACATGGCGTTCTTCAATGACACGCAGGTCATACAATAAATAAAGACAACTCCTATGGCTCCTGCCGGTTGTCATACTCATCGACATGCAAGTCGTGAATCCTATTACAAGAACATGATCAATCTCATACATCACATATCATTCATCACATTCTTCTTGGCCATATCACATCACATAGCATACCCTGCAAAAACAAGTTAGACGTCCTCTAATTGTTGTTGCATGTTTTACGTGGCTGCTATGGGTTTCTAGCAAGAACGTTTCTTACCTACGCAAGACCACAACGTGATATGCCAATTGCTATTTACCCTTCATAAGGACCCTTTTCATCGAATCCGTTCCGACTAAAGTGGGAGAGACTGGCACCCGCTAGCCACCTTATGCACCAAGTGCATGTCAATCTGTGGAACCTGTCTCACGTAAGAGTACGTGTAAGGTCGGTCCGGGCCGCTTCATCCCACAATACCGTCGAAACAAGATTGGACTAGTAACGGTAAGCATATTGAACAACATCAACGCCCACAACTACTTTGTGTTCTACTCGTGCAAAGAATCTACGCAATAGACCTAGCTCATGATGCCACTGTTGGGGAACGTAGCAGAAATTCAAAATTTTCCTACATATCACCAAGATCTATCTATGGAGAGACCAGCAATGAGTAGAAAGAGAGTGCATCTACATACCCTTGTAGATCGCTAAGCGGAAGCGTTCAAGTGAACGGGGTTGATGGAGTCGTACTCGTCGTGATTCAAATCACCGATGATCCTAGTGCCGAACGGACGGCACCTCCGCGTTCAACACACGTACAGCCCGGTGACGTCTCCCACGCCTTGATCCAGCAAGGAGAGAGGGAGAGGTTGAGGAAGACTCCATCCAACAGCAGCACAACAGCGTGGTGGTGGTGGAGGAGCGTGGCAATCCAACAGGGCTTCGCCAAGCACCATGGGAGAGGAGGAGTAGGGAGAGAGGTAGGGTTGTGCCAGAACTTCGTGTGTAGCTCCCATGCGCCTCCCCACTATATATAGGGGTGGAGGGGCTGGTTTCTTGCCCTCTAAGTCCATTGGGGCGTTGGCCAAGGTGGGAGGAAAGAAATCTCATTATTTCCTTCCCCACCGATTGTTATCCCCCCTTTTTAGGGATCTTGATCTTATCCCTTCGGGATATGATCTTATTCCTTCTAAGGGGGGATCTTGGTGCGCCTTGACCAGGGGTGTGGGGCCTTGCCCCCACTACCCACGTCCATGTGGGTCCCCCCATGCAGGTGGGCCCCACTCCAGAACCTTCTAGAACCCCGGTACAATACCGAAAAATCCCGAACATTTTCCGGTGGCCAAAATAGGACTTCCCATATATAAATCTTTACCTCCGGACCATTCCGGAACTCCTCGTGACGTCCGGGATCTCATCCGGGACTCCGAACAACATTTGGTAACCACATACAAACTTCCTTTATAACCCTAGCGTCATCGAACCTTAAGTGTGTAGACCCTACGGGTTCGGGAGACATGTAGACATGACCGAGACGTTCTCCGGTCAATAACCAACAGCGGGATCTGGATACCCATGATGGCTCCCACATGTTCCACGATGATCTCATCGGATGAACCACGATGTCAAGGACTTAATCAATCCCGTATTCAATTCCCTTTGTCTATCGGTATGTTACTTGCCCGAGATTCGATCGTCGGTATCCAATACCTTGTTCAATCTCGTTACCGGCAAGTCACTTTACTCGTTCCGTAACACATCATCCCGTGATCAACTCCTTGGTCACATTGCGCATATGATGATGTCTTACCGAGTGGGCCCAGAGATACCTCTCCGTTTACACGGAGTGACAAATCCCAGTCTCGATCCGCATAAAACAATAGATACTTTCGGAGATACCTGTAGTGCACCTTTATAGTCACCCAGTTACGTTGTGACGTTTGATACACCCAAAGCACTCCTACGGTATCCAGGAGTTACACGCTCTCATGGTCGAAGGAAGAGATACTTGACATTGGCAAAGCTCTAGCAAATGAACTACACGGTCTTTTGTGCTAGTCTTAGGATTGGGTCTTGTCCATCACATCATTCTCCTAATGATGTGATCCCGTTATCAACGACATCCAATGTCCATAGCCAAGAAACCATGACTATCTGTTGATCACAACGAGCTAGTCAACTAGAGGCTCACTAGGGACATATTGTGGTCTATGTATTCACACGTGTATTACGATTTCCGGATAATACAGTTATAGCATGAATAAAAGACAATTATCATGAACAAGGAAATATAATAGTAATACTTTTATTATTGCCTCTAGGGCATATTTCCAACATGATGTAATGGTGATCGAGATAGTTTGAACTCGGTTGGCCCTGTGTTGGTCGTTGGGGATGCTGTATGATCGGGTTGGCTCTGGTTCGATCTTTTCGTTCCTATTTAAACTCGTTTGTAGAACTTTGTGGTTTTCAGTAATGAAAATCAGAAGGGGCAAGCCCTTCTTTGATAAAAAAAAGGTGAGCAACATAAATCTGAGAAGATCGGCGGGACAAAATACGCCTCCTGACGAGGCTTAGCATAACAACAGAGTTAAACCGAATAATATTGCACGTAGGAGCTCCAGCGAGATCACAAAAGTTGCTGATGTGCACTACAAACAGATAAAGCAGCATATAATTAACGACGCATAACAAAGGATCGATCACACGAGACAATCTTTTCATGGCCGGGTTCAAGGCATAGCATTTCCTCGTAGTCCCCGGGAAGCTCGTAGCCGCAGACCGGGCACAGACGGTTAACGCTGAGCACCCTGAAGATGCACCGCTGATGGAAGGCGTGGGCGCACGGCAGCGCCCTCAGCCTGTCCTCCTCGGGAAAATATCTAGTGCTACCATGCTTTAGGTGCTACCATGATACAAACTTCTGAGCCGTTGGATTCTCAGATCTGATGGCTCTCAATAACTCTGCAACATTTGCAAAAACACCTACGAGGAGTTCAAAAATTGCGCATCGGTGCAGCAGATCCAACAACTCCCGGATGCCGTCCAATCTAAGAATCCGACGGCCCAGATGCCCGTATCACGGTAGCATTTAAGCCTCGGTAGCACCAGATACTCTCCCTGCCCCCCTCCTCGAAGTCGTCGTGGCAGATGTGGCAGTACCGCTCCCTCGTGTCGCCGACCTCAGGGTGGCCAGTGTTAGGAATAGATTTACATGTTAGTTAATTAACACGGGTTAATTAACGAACCGTCATTAGTTGAATATAGGTGTGTCCAACACTGAACAGACACCTCGTACGGATGCATGTGTCCGTACGGACACATTCTTTCCCTTCTCATCTCTATTTTACGGAAAAACTAACGCCCACACGTGTGGGCGTTTGCAGATCGCCCACACGCCTTCATCACCACTCATTTTGCCACGTATGAATAGATGACATCAACAGAAATCTTTTTGGTTTTTGGCTTAAAAATATTTTATCTCCTAAATAAAAAAGCAAACCAAAAATCCGTTTTCACCATTCAATCCGTCTCGACGAGATCTTCAAAACTAGACCCCATGTTGATATGTTTCGACGAATTTTTTTTGCCCAGAAGTTCCCATGATGTTTACACTATAGTTGCCATAGTGCTTAAGCTAAAGTTGCCATGTGGCAATTTTAGTTTGTAGATCATGGCAATTTTAGTTTTTTGATGATGACAATTCCAGTACTTTGACCATGAAAATATTTTTTATGGAACCATGGCAATTTTAAGTGCATGTATCATGGCAATTTTAGTTTATGGTGCATGGCAAGTCTAGTTTTTTAATTCTCCATTTTATAATATGTTAAAATTTATTTTTTAATGTAAAAGAAAATAGTTAAAATATACCATGGCAACTTCAGTGTAAATATCATGGCAATTCATGTGCAATAGATATGGCAACTTTTAACCAATTTTTTTTTGCCAAAATATATAGATATAAGATCTAGTTTTGAAGATCTCGTCGCGAGGGATTTAATGGTGAAAATGGATCTTCAATCGAATTTTTCATTTAAGAGATAAAAACATTTTAAAAATTGAAAATCCAAAAAAATTCTCACATGCATGCATGCGATGATGTGATAATCTATTTGCATTAGAGACGTGTGGTGCGTCTCCTTTGCTGCCACACGTGTGGCAGTTATCAACGTCCCTATTTTAACTACGGTCTCTACAAGGCATCTCTTCGGAGTGTATATATATCTTGAGAATCAATGAAATCATAAGCTTTTCCTTCATTCAATCACTTTTATATTCAACACGTTATCACGCACTCTGCTCTCGGTTAGAGAAATAGGCCACAACGGAAGAAAAGCGGCGGATGCACTCGCGCATCGCAGCGAATCGCCGGTGACACAGTCAAATCTCTGTCCGTCGATGCGGCACCAAGGCCATTGCTCACGGCCCACGGCCGGCCCTCCCCAGCGACGCCTCCGCGCGCGCGGCGTCCTCCTCGTTGCAGCCCCGCTCTGGGACGGGAGGCAGCAGGGAATATCCTATGTGATGCACGTTGCGGCAAACTGTCGAGGAAACGCACAGGGTTCACGCGCGAGCGACGCAATCTGGGCCGGCCCCTTAGCGGTTAGCATTAGTACGGGCGGTTGGTTTCTCCCGGTTGTGGGAACCTTCAAATCCTTTTTTTTCTGTTGTTTTTCTGGCTTGTTTCCTTATAGGTTTTTTTTCTGTTATGTTTCTTTTTTAATTTCTGTTTTGGTTTTATCTTTCCTGTTTCTTTCTTCTTTTTTCATTCCTTTTCCTTTTTCTGTTTCTTTCTTCAAAAATTCGGAAATTTTAAAAATGTATAGAATTCAATATTGTTCACTAATTTGAAAATATGTTCAGGATTTTCAACAAAAATGTTCAAAAATTTGAAAATATGGTTCTTGTTTTCAGAAAATGTTGGCTTTTAAAATATAGTTTGGGATTTCTGAAAAATGTTCCAGTTATTCTAAATTCCAAAAATTGTTCATGTTTTCATTTTTTAGGAGTTTCAAAAAAATGTTCATGTTTCTAAAATTGTTCCCGTTTTCACTAAATGTTTGGGTTTTCAACATTGTCCATGTTTTTGAAAAAAAATCAGAGTTTGAGAAAATGTTTCCACTTTCAAAATTTGTTCCGGAGTTTAAAAAAATGTTTGTCTTTTCAAATTTTGTCCGCTTTTTGTTATTTTGTTCGGGAGTTTAAAATGTTCCCGTTGTCAATAAATGCTTGTGTTTTCAAAATTGTTCGTGTTTTCTAGAAAACCTGAGGAGTTTCATAAAATCTTCCCATTTTCCAAATCTGTTCCGAAGTTTAAAAAAGTGCTCGTGTTTTGTAATTTTTTTCGCTTTATTACTTTCTTCGGGAGTTTAAAATGTTCCCGTTTTCAATAAATGTTTGTGTTTACAAAATTGTTCATGTTTTTTTAAATAACTCAAGAGTTTCATAAAATGTACCCATTTTCCAAATTTGTTCAGGAGTTTAAACAAATGTTCGTGTTTTCAATAATTGTTCGCATTTTTATATTTTGTTCGGGAGTTTAAAATGTTCCCATTTTCAAGAAATGTTTGTGTTTTCAAAATTGTTCTCGTTTTTGAAAAAAAATCAGGAGTTTTGGAAAATGTTCCCATTTTCAAAATTTATTCTGGAGTATAAAAAAGATGTTCGTGTATTCCTCGTTTTAATATATTGTTCGGTAGTTTAAAATGTTCCCATTTTCAAAAATTTAAAAAATGTTTGCGGTTTGAAAATTTGTTCACGTATTCAAAAAAATATTCCTGTTGAAAATGTGTTCTCAAATTCATAAAATGCTTGCGCATTTTGAAAATAAACACTTTTAAAAAGTACACTGTTTTCAAATCACCTTCACAAATATTGTTCTTGTTTTCCGAAATTTTCACAAAATTTTCAAAATCTGTTTGAAAATTTACATTTTGTTCACATTTCCTCAAAAAAAATCGTGTTTTCTAGACTCGAGAGTGTATTCAATTTTCAAAAATCTATATGCTACATTACGCGGTCAGAAAATAACATACAAGGGGGATATCCCGCAAGAGTAAGTTCTTAAATTTTATAGCGATGCGTCATATTTCACGTTCGCAGCCTTTCTTTGGTGGCTAGCAGCGCTGGTTGTGGAGAGCGATGTCGTGGGTTCGATTCCTCGCTGCTTCACTTTCTGCTTTTGCGATTTTTATCGATGTTGACACACCTCGCGTTGCCTCTTAGTGGGCCGGCACAGCCGCACGCCTTCTGTGCGTCGCGCTGGTTATTTGCCGCACGCCTTCTGTGTGTCAGGAAGCACGTCCCTCGGCCGTAGTAGATTGTAGCTACCAACTCCGAGCAGATCTTTGCCTCTTCCTTGGATTCGTGTCTGTGTCGAACTCGGGGTCGGATCTCATCTCCCCCGTCTGTATATACCCCTGTGAGCTCTCTCTATCCTTTTTTTATCAAGAGGGGTTTCCCCCACCCCATTTTTATTAAAAACGGGGTACAGCGCCCAGGCCAACATTTCAAAGCTCTTGCATCTAGCTAGAGTAGCAGGTTCGGATACGAAAATGAAAAATGATTTTTTTTAGCAAAAGCGATAGCAGAAGTCCTGCCATACAAGCCCCAGCAACATAGTATTCCATTTTTGTTTTTGCAACTATTGAGAGCAATGCAGGGGAAGACTAGGACCAATCATATCATCCCGCACCCCAGGGAGGGAGAGTCGATCACCCCGAGTGCGCGCTCAGCATGCATGAAGCCGCCAAGTCCACCCTATGGGCCAACTCCGAACTTCCGGTCCACGCGATCCGCAACATCTCTCCTCTTCGACGGTCCAGGAGTAGGAGACAACGCCCTAGTAACACTGACCGTGCGCCCACACACAGGATTTTCCATTGATGAAGTAAAGAGCTGGCCCTTCCCAATATTGCACGAGTACTTGTCCATGGCACGCCCTGAAAACACATATCATTACGCATGGTCCAAACGCTCCAAATGGCAGCAACACAAGAAATATTTACTACAGACTTCTTATTATTAATACTCCGAAGATTAGATAACTGAATCATATTATTGGGGTACTGGAAATCAAAGGATTCAGCAATATCTTCCCAAATGTTTTTAGCCACTATACAATAAAAAAACAGGTGCTGAACTGATTCATTTTCACTGCAAAATAGGCATGTCATGTCATTAACAGGACGTCTCTTACACAAATTATCTCTAGTAAGAATTTTATTGTACTAAGCTAGCCATAAGAACACCAGATATCTATGTGGGACCACAATTTTCCAAGAATTCTTCCATAAGGGGTACATAACCCACCCCAGTTGACCACATTATAAAAGGAACTCATAGTGTACATTCCTGATGGTTCTAACATCCAAATGGGCTGGTCTTCCTCATAGTTTGGTTTTTTGGTAGCTATTACCTGGATTAGACCCTACCATTTAGTAAGGAAACCCCCATCAACACATATGTTAAAAGAGCGTTTCAAAGTTTTCCCATCCCAAACTTGGGCAACCACACAGTTTTGTTGTTGGCAAATACTATAGAGACATCCCAGAATTGGGTCTTGAGGGAAGAATCCCCCGCCTAGATATCGTGTCAAAAACTAATTTTCTCCCCATTCCCCAATGTCCATCGTTAGAAAGGCCTTACACCAGCAAGAGCCTAGGTTACATGTACCCTTCTAGAAAGGGGAACCCGTGCCCTGTTTGGACCAAAGAAAGTTAGGTTTATTATTCCTATATTTATGGTCCACCAATCTAATCCAATCCTTATCACTGTCTTGAAAGTATTTTTTAGCCCATGAGGCCAACAAAGCCATGTTGAATTCTCGCAATTTGGGAACACCCAGACCACCAAAGTCCTTTTTTAGAGATAAGCCCCCAATCATCTAGGTGACACTTATGCTTATCATAAAGGTTCCACCAGAAAAAATGCGCCATCTATGACGTAATGGCTTTGATGGCACATTTAGGAAACTTGATAATTGGCATCAAGTACATAGGGATACTAGCAATACACGACTTGAGCAAGACCAGCTTAGCTTCATAGCTGAGCAGCCTTCCTTTCCAGCCACAAAAGCGCTTAATTATTTTATCAATGATGGGTTGGATATCCTCTCTTCTCAGCTTGAGGTAGTGTAGTGGGACCCCAAGATATTTAAGTGGGAAATCCCCCACTTTGCAGCAAAGATTTGAGATAAAACTTTACCATCCACAGCATCTAAGTTTACAGGAACTAATTCACACTTATCATAATTGATTTTCAATCCAGAAAGTCTTTCAAAGCAAGCAAGCAACCATTTAATTTTTTTTGCATACTCAGAATTTGAATCAAAGAATACAGGATCGTATCATCGACATACTATAGGCTAATAAGCCCTTGAGGGATGATATGAGGAATAATCCCCGAAATAATATTTCCATTAACAACTTTGGCAAGCATTTGAGAGAAAACATCCGCAACAAGGTTAAAAAGCATGGGTGAGCTCGGGTCGCCTTGTTTCAGACCTTTCCCTCCCACAAAATATGGACCCAAGACATCATTGATCTTAACACAAAAGGAGCTTTGTTGTAGAGTGGAAAAGATCCACCCTATCCATTTAGACCCCAGTTCACTCTATTGTATATTTTGGGGAAATCCCAGTTCAGTCTATTGTATATTTTATCATAATCTATTTTGGGGACAACCCCAGGTCTACCTGACTTGTGCACCTCATGGATTGCTTCATGAGCAGCAACTACGCTCTCTAAAATGAATCTCCCTCATACAAACGCAGTTTGACATGGGGACAACAGCCTATGGCCTAACAGAGAGACCCTATTAGTCATGGCTTTACTGGAGTTTTTTATTGAGCAATTGCTCAAGCAAATTGGTCTGAACTTCCTCATATGCTTGGCATCAGGCTCTTTAGGAATAAGCGTAACAATAGAATAATTAAGTATCTAGATATCCAGGGTCGCACGCTCAAAATTTCTCACAGGGGCCATAAAATCTCCCTTAATCACCTCCCATAAATGTTAGTAGAATAAGAAGGAGAGCCCATCTGTGCCAGGTGCACCACTAGCATATGACCCCATCATGGCATCCTTGATTTCTTCCTCCGAGAAGGGTTTTTGTAGCAGCTCATTTCCAACATCAGTAACAAGTTCATCAACAGACCAAAAATGGTCACCCAAGTGGATATTAGGTTTAGGCTCAAACCCAAAAAGTTTCTTATAAAAGTCAGTTGCTACATCCGGCTCTTTAGTGGAGTAAACAGGTCCTTCAGCACCTTCCAGAACTGAAAGCTGTTTTTTCCTCCACATTCGTTAGCAACAACATGGAAGTATGCCGTGGTTTTATCACCCTCAAGAATTTTTCTATCCCTAGATCTTTGCCACATGGCAGTCTCCTCTTTCTTCCAAATTTCCTGAAGTTCTTCTCTAATTTCTTTCATCCTAGGGATATCCTCAGCCCCAATCCTATATTTTCCAGAGAAAACATCCAAGATGTCAAACTCTTGTACTAGATCTTTTTTTATTTTCTTCATAGCAGCCTCCAGGTTAATACTCCATCCTTTCACCTGCTTCCTAAATAATTTAGCTTTGAACTGCCAAGTGCCAATAGCAGATTTGAAGGGTGATGGAGTAGCCCAAAGTTTTTCAACCAGGGCATAGAAATCAGGTTGCCCTAGCCACCATTTTTGAAACCTAAAAGGTTTGTTATTTTTGCATCCACCACTCCTGAATCAAAGAGTGGGGGGCATGATCACTGCCCACCCTAGGTAGGGCACCCACAGTAGTTAGGGGGAAGTGACTATCCCAATCAGTTGAAGAGAAAACTCTATTAATAGTTGCAAAAAGAGGATTTTCTTCATTATTGCTCCAGGTATAGACCCTATTAGCTAACTTATTTTCCATGAGCCCCCACTTATTTATCTAATCGTTAAATAAAAAGGCCCATGAGTTGTTGACATTGCCAGAAGATTTTTCCTTGGCCTCTCTAACCAAGTTAAAATCTCCTCCAGATAGAACGGGATAGGATAACCCACCCATAACTTCGTGTAGTTCAGCAATAAAATCCACCTTATCCACAACATAAGTTGTACCATAGACTACTTTCAAGTGCCAGCAAAACCCATCGCTTTTGCTCTTTAGAGTACTGATCATACAATATTTTTTGGAAATGACACCAATAAGCTCAAAGGAGCAGGAATTAATCCCCATAAGTATTCCCAAGCAGATACTACAACGGGTATATATGCCACATATATGGAGTAGAGCCAGCTAGGACATTTAAAAAAGAATCAGATATAGTTTCTCTGTTTATTTCTTGAAACCCTATAAAATCTGGTTTATACTTATTAACAAGATCAGACAGGCACTGGAGTTTTCCTTTTTGGCCTAAACCTCTTATATTCCAAAAGACACCTATCATGGAATTTTGAAAGGATGAGAAATGATATAAATCCCACCTTTAGCAGCATTTCCAGGACCACCAACAGAACCAGCAGTGCCCACTAGTCTGTTAGAGCCAGAACTGTAATTTTTTGGAGTACAAATTCCATTTAGGTCACATAAGTTATCATCTAGATCATCTGGTAAGGATATTTCAGGATTTTGAGAAGCAAATTCCATGCATTTTTCAGTTTCATCTCTGATAATATCATTGATAATGGCATTTTTATCAGTATCAGGGTTACCAATTCTAAGATCAATAGCAGAGACATAAGCCTCTAACGTAGAACATGCTTCATTAGTAAAAGACTTACTTTTTAAGGTGATAGGGATCTCCAGGTTCTTCCTCATTTTATACGCAACAACTTTCTCAATCATATTATGTCTGTTTTGTGTTCTGGTACTAGGCCTTGGAGCAACCACTAGACCCCACTTGTGGTACTAGTTTTCTTGCCAGGAGGAGGGGGAGGTCTGTTGGCAGTAGCCATAGTGTCTGTCCTTAGTCCCATCATCTTCAAGCAGTTGATTACAGGAGCTTCAAATGTGTCCATCTCATTTTCCGAGTCCTCAACTTCACTGGCAGTATCAGACCCAGAGCTATCCATATCTCTCAGCAGTTTGGAGCAATATGTTTTCTGCATTGAAACAAGGAAAATACCACTGAGAGGAGCTTTATCGGTTTTTTCAATAGGGGAAGGAGGAGTGGTTAAACAAACACTCCCCTCACAAGGCACACCCAGAATTTTGATAGCTTCTCTGAAGGGGATGGGTGCATCAACCACACATGTCACTGCCCTGTTATTATCAGCAACAACTTCTTTCTCAGGGGAGGAACAAGCTTCCAGAAGTGCAACAAGATGAAAGGTGATACTATCCTCTATTCTTGTTGCTTTATATGTCGACGAGTTCTTAGAGGTGGTAGCTTTATTAGCAAGGTCAAGATCATCTCTCCATCTTCCAGAAGATCTTTATCAAGTTTCTCGCTCCCCAGTTCCTTGTTATCCTCATCCACAGAGATGTCAGCAGGTCACTTGTCATCATTAGGGTCATCAACTCCTATCTGTTCAAAGCCTTCCACAGTGAAAGATATAATGTATAATTTCTTCCTCATCTTCATAATTCTTTCAAACGGAATTTTAGCTGGATTTTTGCAGGCAATCTTGATCCTTACTTTCTCATAGAAGCTTTCCATTAGACCATTCCAGTCAACATCTACTAGGATACCAAAACATGAAGCAATA
The DNA here is from genome assembly GCF_002162155.2 of Triticum dicoccoides. Classification (NCBI taxonomy): domain Eukaryota; kingdom Viridiplantae; phylum Streptophyta; class Magnoliopsida; order Poales; family Poaceae; genus Triticum; species Triticum dicoccoides. The sequence continues at coordinate 28,292,477 of NC_041393.1, forward strand.
TGTGAGAACACCTTCCATGTACACCATTTAGAAGACAACCCTTCAATGACAACCCAAGCTTCAGTTAGTTCACTGAAGGGGTCAATAGCTCCAGTCCACTTCTTCACTGTCACAAATACCCCATTAATAGGCAGATCAAAATCAGGGAATTCTATCAGCTCATCCACATTTTCCATGGGGGAAATCTCACCAGAAACCTATTTTCTGACAGAGTCCTAACTTGCCACGGCCATTGCTTATTCTTACAAAAGATCCCAGACAGATTCTTGATCAGGGTTTAGGGTTTGCACGGCTAGCGCAGGGAGAGCAGGCGGCGGAGGTGTAGCTGCAGTAGGTGGAGCTTGGCGCGACGCAACAACCTTGGGAGGGCTAGCCGTAGGGTTGTTGACACCACCCCTCCTCCCCGCACCCCCTGTTGGAGACAGGCATGGTTTTTGCATAGTGGAGGCGTATGCTAGTTCTGCATCCCCGCTTGCGGTGCCTTGTCCGCCATGGCCACAGCCTTGGTGAAGGACTTGGAGCCAACTCCGATCCCTTCTTTGAGGATCTCGAGGTTAACTGCGGGAGGATCTAAGGGGCAAAGTTTTTTGACTGGAAACAGATCAGATGGGGTGAAACAACCAGAGCGAGAAAGATCTTTTTAGAGCAATCAGAGAGTGGAAGCAATAGGGCGAGGGGGACGAGAGTGGTGGCATGGGGGAGGGAATGGACCAAAGCTGTCAAAGAACCCTAGCTACGACTTCATCAATGTCATCGAAGGTGGAAGACGGTTTTTGTGAAGGCATCTTCACTCTCTCACATTTGATTGGATGAAGTCACGTGGTGACAGGGCCACCTGTCTGTATACCAGAGGGGCACACGCCCGACGCAGAAGAGACCACAACAGTGTCAATCACCAAAGAGGATCTCGCTGACGGTGAGCAAAGAGGAGATTCAGAGCATAAGCTCTGTTTAATGACAGATTCAGCATAATTTGTTGTTTTGGATACTGAGTTCTGGGGTAACCTAGAGAACTTGTGGTCGACATGGACAGAATCCTACCGCAGAGTTTCCCATGAGCACCTGATGGGACCTCGCCGCGGTCACCCAACGAAGGAGGCTCAAGGTCGTCGTGATGAGGTAGAGTGCCATCACGGCGG
>NC_041393.1:28293927-28314274 GCF_002162155.2 Triticum dicoccoides
GGGGGGGGGGAGGGGGTCCACCCCGGGCGGGAGTGCACCTGGAGGAGGGAAGGCCAGAGCTCCCACCCGAGGACGACGAACATTGAGCCGGATGGGCCTCTCCGCCTTGAACTCGTGCCACTTCCACGTCGTCGCTGGATCCATCGAATCAGCCTCCACCATGGCCCAGAATATGAACTCCATGGCGTCACAGCCGTCCTAGCCCAAGAACCGTGCGTGCTCCGCAAACATTGTGGTCTGGATGACGCGCACGCTGATCTCCCCCACTAGGAGGGATCAGGGAACTTGGCGGCGACCACCCTCCTCATCTCTAGACGAACCGCCGGGAGGGCTGGATCGAGAAGCGGCCACTCCAATGGCGGCGCAACCCCTAACCCAATTCTCACACTCCGTGGACGTGCGTCGCAGCAATGAGATCCGCCCAACATCTCTCAGCAGATTTGGTGCAACAGTGGAGGGGGATTAAGGTGCGGAGGTGAGAGTGGGGGCAGAAACGATCTCTAATGGTGAGGAAGCAGGAATTAATGGCGGGGTAGGTGGAGGTTCGGCTTCCGCCTGCTCCTCAAACATGGCTTCCGTGAGCATTCCAACTCCTAACCTCCTGACACCCGTACTCTCTGGACCTCACCCGCCACTCTCTAAATATTATAGGAGAGAGATCTCCCTCTCTCTCTATCCTCATCCATTCCCAATCCACTCGTCGGATCTCTAGATCGCTGAAATCTTTGTTCATCCCCACCTCCACCCCAACAAATGGAGCCACGGAGCGGCGTCGCTCGTGATCATCATCTATAGGAAAACAAGCGGACAAGCCTCAACCACGATATTGAAAACGCTTGAAGAAAAATGATGGAGGAGTACGAGGCCGGACTCGACGGGCTTCTGGACCTCCAGAGATGCACAAGCTTGTCCCCGCGGCACCAGTGGTTTTGCAGTATGTTACAACATTTAGGAAGTTCCTTTCTGCATAGACAGTGTACCAGAAGATAGTGGTCTTTGTTTGGATTGGATCAATCAATTTCTCGCAAGTATTGCTTGCAGTGAAAAGTTGAAGTTCTAAATACAAGGTTCATTGCTCAAGATATCACAAATTTTAGGGGTTTATCTTCTCTCTCAAAATTGAAGAATATGTGCAGCTAGCATACAAATTTCTCAAAATCAATAAGAGATAGCATAGTCAAAATCAAATAGATGACTAAATGCTCTGGTCTCGCACTTCCAAGATAAGATGATTTGGCTAGGTCAAGTAGAAATGTGATATGTTTAATTGCATATGGTGAGAACATAAACTTGCTAGCTGCACATATTCTTCAATAAGCCCGGCTTCTGTACAACCCCCTTCACTAAATGTATAAAGGGCAATATGGACCTTTGGCACTCAAACTCTCAACCTTCTGGTGTACTTACACACCATCTAACCAACTAGGAAAGCAACCTTGCTATGCCTAGTTACTTTGTTTTTTCTTCTTGTTGTGAGTCTTCTGTGAGGTTTCTCCCTTTTTTATTTTCATTTTTGTCTTATCTTTTCCACAAGCTTAAATCTGTCATTTTTCAAATCATGAACCTTTTCAAATTCGTAAAAATCCATGAACATTTCCTTAAAATCGTGAACTTTTTCAAATTCCATGTTTTTTCTAAATCGTTGAACTTTTCCAAATTCATGAACTTTTATTAAAATAAATGAACTTTTTCTAAACTCATTAACTTTTTTCAAATAGATGAACCTTTTTGAATTTCATTACCTTTTCCAAATTCATGATTTTTTTCTCAAATCGATGAACATGAAATGGCCCCATTTTGCGAAATTTTTCTTTGGCATTTGCTTAAATTCACAATTTTTATAAAAAATATGTAGAAATTTCAAAACAAATGTTTGTGTCTTTCAAATTGTTCAAAGTGTGAACATTTTCTGAAAAGGGAACACTTATAAAAACCTTGATCAAAATTTGACAACGCAAACATTTTTTCGAATTGCTGAACATTTTTTGAATTGTTTACCATAGGTCAATAAATATGAAAAATTGGAACCTGAACAAAAGTTAGAAATGCTGAACATTTTCTGAATTTTTAAAGCATTGACTTATAATTATGGAAAAAATCCAAAAATTCCAAATATTTTGAGCATGATCTTTTTTTGAAAATTCGAACATGAAATATTTCGAAATTATGAAGATTTTTTTTGAAATTCTATTTTTTCGAATTTATGGAGAATAGAAATATTTAACGAATAGACAAAAAAATTCAGAGTAAATGAAAAGTAACAAAAAAAAGAATATAGGAGAGAAGATAAAAATAAAAAGGAAAAACAAGGTTCGGCAACCTCCTAGAAGGTTCCCAAAACCGAGGATGCTAATTTTTGCAATATTTTTAGTGAACTCTATATACCAATACTAATACCAATGCCAATGCCAATACCAATACCAACTATAATAAAGCAAGGTGCATTTCTTCAATTTTTTCATCCGTTCACTATCGAAAAGATTTTGTTCTATCCAAGGTGGTACTAAATTTTTGTGTGTTTGTCTGTTAGATAAGAAAAACAGTTTTGTTCTGAATTTTGTTCTATCCAGTAAAGCAAGCCCATTGGTTTCCTGCGCATGCATCTGAGAAACACTATTTACCACATCGGGCCGCATACAGTTATAATTTCGCACATGGTGCCAAAGAATGGGGCGGCCCATCTTCATTTTTACTCTATACTGTTTCAAATTTTTTATTTTTTTATTTTATCCTTCTTTCTTATTTTATTGTTTTCCAAGTTTATTTTCATTTTTCCTTTTTTCATAAATTCTAATTTCCAATTTTTCCAGCCATTTTTTTCCTAAATTTTCATAAAATCAGTAGAATTTCAAAAAAAAAAATCCCATTTTGAAACATATTTGAACCTTTAAAATTTTTCTTCTCCTTCCAATTTTTCTTCAAAACTAAAAAAATGTTCGCATTATTTATAAAATGTTTACATTTCCCAATTTTTTTGAGATTTTCAAAATTAATTGTATTTTAGAAAATGATACAAAAATCGAAAAATATTCATTGATTATTGAAATGTTAAAAAATTTGAAGTATTGTTTGTCTTTTAAAAAAATGTTTTGAATGTTCAAAACATGTTTCCATTTTCACAAATTGTTCACAAATTCAAAAATAATTGTTTTATTAAAAAGAGGTTCATGTTTTCAAAAATGTTTGTAAATTTCAAAAAAACCATTTCAAGTTTTGTTCGTCTTTTTCCAGATTTTATGAATTTTAAAAAGAATGCTCGCATTTGTTAGAAAAAGAATTAGGATTTCAAACATCATTCACGTTTCAAAGAATATTCTGAATTTCATAATTATTAAGTAATTTATTGAAAAGCTCAAAAAAGATCAGAAAAATGAAAAAAATGTTTTGAATGTTACGCTACATTATGTTCTTAAACATTCGTGTTGTCCATTTTTTAGCCGGAGCTGTTTTTTTGAATGGCTATCAGCATGTGGTCGAGATATTGAGGTCATGAGTCTAATCCTTCAACTCAACGGTTGTTTTGGATTTTTATGAAATTGAGGTCAGATATTGAGGTCACAAACACACGTTGTTTTGGTAACTGCCAGTGGCCTAGCCCAGACGTGAACTGTTGTGCATCCCACATGTCATTTGATGATAAAAGAGAATATGTTGGTTGGCTATAATTCAAAGAAATTGTAGGCACATACCAATAAAAGAGTATACACTGGTTTGGCTCTGAATAAAAAAATATAGGCAAGTAAGCGCTAAAAAAGAGAATAAACCTTGGTAAAGCGGGGCTACCTGGCTATGCGCTGATTATGGCAACGAATGGGATTCACTGAATTAGTAATCCATCCGGTTACACCATCGTAGGAGAGAGCGGTTGAAGCAACTATGCCCCGAAGGTCACCGTGCAGCCACAAAATGACGAGGCAACCATAACCTAGAGCCGGAGGCGGACCCGGAGGAATAAAAGGGCACGAGTTGAGTGGTGGCCACCACACCGACCAACCCCGCCACTATCAAGATCTCGCGGGCCAAACATGACCCGTGAGAACACCACAACTCCTCGCTCTGCCGCCCCACCGCTGCGGAGACCGTTTTGATGGATACATCAATTTCCTCTCCCGATGCTTCTCACAAAAAAAGAATCTCCCGTTGCAACGCACATGCATACGTGCTAGTTATTTTAAAATTTTGTAAAAATTTAATAAAATCATGAATATTTTTCTCAAAATCAGTGATTTTTTTTCAAATCCTTTGGTGCTTGGGCAGGCCCAACAGGCGCCCAACGGGACCGTTATCGTCGCCTAGTTGGGCCAATGCCCAAGTTTTTCTTTTCAAAATTTTCATTTATTTTCCTTTTTTTCATTAATTCAGTTTTCTCCTTTTTGAAATTTATTGTTATTTTTGAAACTTGTTCAAAAATTCCAAATATTGTTCGGAATACCAAAAAAGTTAAGTAACTGTTTTAAATATGTTTTTAAATTATTTTTGCCTTCAAAAATTTATTGAACTCTTTTAAAAAACATTTACTCGTCTGAATTTTATCTCTTTGTATTTATTAGTTATGCTAAAAACTTAGAATAATAGTTTCAAATAACCGTTTAAATTATAATTTTTAAAAATGTTCTTCAAATCATGCATGGATGCCTATGAAGGGCATACCCACCTGCTGGTAAAAGTTAGGGTCATTTCAAGAATTCCTAAAAAATCCCATGTTCAACGTAGAGTGTACGGGTAGGCCAAAAAACTCTGTTTGAGAGCATGTTGTCTCTCGACATCCATCAAATGACGTCATTTATTTTATTGGCTTGGATGACCAATTCAAGGCACCTTGCCAAGTTGTTTTAATTTTCAACAATTTTCCCATTTTCTGGAGTTTTCTAGGTCAGAAAGGCTGGACTTGTCGCAACTTATATAAGTTGTCGGAAATCATTCAAATTTGGCATGTATGCCTATAATGGCATGCCCACTTTCTTGAAGAAGTTGGGGTCGTTTCAAGAATGTTTAAAAATAGACCATGTGTCAGCGCAGGGTGTTGGAGAGCACATTGTTTCTCGACATCCTCGAAATGACACTCATTTTTAGTTGCCTTCTGTGACCAATTCAAGGCACCATGTCAACTTGTTTGGGCTTTTGATTTTTTTTTTTTGCATTTTTAGGAGTTTTCTCGGTGAAAACGGCGGATAAATGGCTAGACTTGTCGCAACGTGCATATCGTGTCGGAGATTATTCTAAACTGACATGAATTCCTACCATGGGTATGCCTACCTAGTGAAAAAAGTTGGGGTCATTTGAAGTATGTGCATAAAAAATCATGTTCAATGTAGATTATCCGGCAAAAAAAAGTTGGACACCTACTATGAGATATGCTGAAATAGGTTTGATGAAGAGATGGCAAAGTCCCCGGTCCAGCCGAGGTGATGCGGTAGATCGGCAGGGTGACACCAGTGTTCCTGGCCGAGTATTTTTATGAAGCGACGGTCAAGCCCCCTGTATAGCCGAGGTGATAAAGCAGGTCAGTAAGGTGCCGACGGAGACCCCACGTCGGCATGTCGATACTTCGAGGTGACAATGCTTCCCGATCTAAATCATTTACCTACACACATAAAATAGTGCAAGGCAGAGATAATAATAATAATAATAATAATAATAATAATAATAATAATAATAATAATAATAATAATAATAATAATAATTTGTTGCATATTTAATAGCTTATGCAAAAGTGAATAGTAAAAGAAATATGGCCCGTGCGCCGAAGACCCGATGAGGTAGAGCTCTCTCGGCGATGCTGAAGCCCCCGAGGCAACCGAATATGTTGGTGTGGTAATTTGACCAACAAGGTGATCATGCATGCCGATTTGCTCTAATTGGGATGACGGCGTCGGCTGCCGAGGTGACGGCATAGCATGAGCATAGTTAAATTTCCTGCATACATAAAGCAGCACAAGATGGAAAATAAAACTCCCTTTGTATAATTTATCTATGCCAAATAAATAATTTAATAAATATAGCCTGGCGCCAAAGTCGAATCAATATCACGGAGATGTTGACGCGATGAAGTCTGAATTTGCAATGCAGGCTGTATCACACACGAAGTGTCCGTTGGCGGCCGACGCATAGAAAACCGGGCTGACAAGGAGATTATGATGCCCTCGATTCAAGCGTAGACTAATCATACACGCAAATGTGTACGATCAAGATCAAGGACTCACGGAAAGATATCACAACACAACTTTAGACACAAATTAAAATAATACAAGCTTTATACTACAAGTCAGGAACCTCGAGGGCTCGAATACATCAGCTCGATTACAAATGAGTCAGTGGAAGCAACAATATCTGAGTATAGACATAAGTTAAACAAGTTTGCCTTAAAAAGGCTAGCACAAAAGCAACAACGATAAAAAAGGCAAGGCCTCCTGCTTGGGAGCCTCCTAACTACTCCTGGTCGTCAGCGGCCTCCATGTAGTAGTAGGCACCCTCAATGTAGTAGCAGTCATCGTCGAAGGTGACGTCTAGATCCTGGGCTCCATCATCTGGTTGTAGCATCCGAGAAGAATGGAAAGAGGTGGAAAAAGTGGAGCAAAGCAGCCGTGAGTACTCATCCAAAGTACCCGTAAGAAGGATCTACACTACATATGCATCAGTATCAATGAAATGGGTAGTATCTGTGGATTGAACTACAGAATACCAGAAGAGAAGGGGAAAGCCTAGCCTATAGAAGACTAGCATCTTCAAGCAGCTCCAAGCATCTTGCAGCAATCAGAAGAGTATAAAAAAGTAGTTTAACTTTAAAAAACATGTTGTAGAAATAACGCCGAGAGATCCTTCCCCGACTCCCTGCGGGAAAGCAATCTCGGAGCCACATATCCATTACATGCCTCAACATTCAGTATCCAGTTCTTGTTGTATCGATCGGGATACAACTCTGAGCGTCTTTTACCGTGGACCCGACTATTCGAATAGATAATACTTCCCTGCAAGGATGCACCAACTTACCCAACACGCTTGATCAACTCCGGCCGGACACACCATCAGGTCATGACCGCCCTCGGCCGATCAAGACGCCATAGTCCTACCTAGGCTCAACAGAGAGGCCAGCACGCGCGGTCTACATCCTAAATGCGAATGGGTCATGGGCCAATCATCCTTTGCAATCCTGCGTGTTGCGAACACGGCCGATGAGCAGACCTAGCCCCCCTTATGCAAGGCGAGCCGTTCCAGTCCAACCTGACGCACGCCGCTCAGTCGCTGACGTCAGTGAGCTTTCGGAAGAATCATACGACACAGAGTGCCCATACTTATTCCCGCGTGGTGGTTAGTGCGAAAAAGGCCAGAGGCCTACTCGGATCAAATATCCAAACCGTTAGTGAATTAGAAGCTCGTTGTAACGAGCAGAGACTCGCGATCGATGTGACCCCGTCGCCCCGTCTCGTGGACTTGCAGCAAGGGCTAAGCATGCCCGGCTACACCACATAGTTATCTTGCGGGCACCTTCCAGGTCAACCCGACTCCACATTACTCGCAAAAATGCTCACGCGGGTACCTCAGGGCCGACCCGACTTTAGTATCACTAGTCGTGAACCCGTGCAACTGCACGGGCTAGGAATTTTCGAAAATTAATAACATTGCACATAAAAAAAGTTCCAATAATTATTAACTTAAAATCTCATACAAATTGTAAATATGAAATATTTATAATTACTTGTACTGCTTATTTTCGTATCATACGAAATATTATATTGATTTATGTCATATACATAAAACCTAGTGGATCATCATATATCTTTGCAATTTTTATATATCATTATGCGTTTCCCCGTAATATCTTATAAATACAAACTTACACCCTATGTCCAAACGTTAGAAATCATCAGTTTCTAATGCACTCGCACGGTTTACCAATTTTATTAAATACATTTGTTACGTAGATTTATAATGTTTTCTATAATTATTTCTTTAATTTTCAGAAAACATTATGCGTATATCATGTGCTAATTTGGGAAAATATACCCTGTGTATGAATTTCTAAAATCAGTCTGTTATAGATGCACTCCCGTAATTTAGCAATTTTAGATTTTTTTTGAAGGTTTCTTATGCACTTGAGTTGTTTTGCAATTTTGGATTTTTAAAATGTAATCTAGGATATACTAATTAAATATATTTGTGACATAGATTTAGAACTTTTCTGTACTCTTTTTTTATTTTGGGAAAGCATTATGTGCAATATTGAAATATACTCTAAATGTGCCTTCAGGACGGAATTAGTATAATACATGCATATGTGGATTGTGTGCGTGCTGATTTCCAAATGAGAAAAATTAGTTCACATACTTAGATTTACGCACAACACTCAAGTGGTGTACGTAGATTTTTAGAGATGAGAACATCATCCGTCTTTGATGTACGCATATATATTTTTTTAGTTGAATGAACGTACTTCATCAGTTCGTTTCCAGAAAGAAAAAAATCATTAACTTGTTAGCTCATTTGCTTGTGCACTCAAAGGGAAAAGCATAAACTGATTGTAATGCCCAGGCAGAGCCTACAAGATATTGTTTTAAAATTTGGGAGATATCTACACGTATAGCATTTGGACTGAAAAGTCCAAGACAGAATTATGCCTGTCTTTTTTTTCCTGTGGGATTTTGCATGTACGTCAAACTCTTGGGTCTATCCTTCAAAGCATAATATTCATGGACTCTTAGGTCCATCGGATCTCTCTTGGAAACTCCCTTGTAAACTCATGGGAATAAAGTTTTCGTATGATCGTATCTCATTTAATTCTAGACGTAGGATTAAGATCTAATGATTATTTATAAGTAATTTTTAGGGATTAACGTGGAGGCTCGTATGGTGCTTCCAATTAGTAAATATAAGATATAAGATATACGATGGTTATGTGGTAAAGCCATAGTAACCATGTGTCCGAAACACCAAGGAGGAACCCTGAGGAATCACCCTCGATGAAATTCCACATGATGTAATCGTCAAGGTGAACCTAGGAGGAATCACCCTCGAGGTCCACTCTTGAGGGGTTGCACGACATTGTCGTTATCGGGGTGGTGAAGGAGCAATCACCCTCGATGACCACAACCGATGAACGAACCTACAAGGTTAACTTCAGAAGTGCTGACGAGGTATCACCCTCGGCACTCGATAGTAACCCAGTAGTGTCGTACAACAAAAGGGGGGTGAAGCGTGGTGTCGGGGCCTGGACGTCGATCACGTTGACCGAGTCATCGAACATAAAGCATGGCAACTGGGACAAGGTGGGGGGGTCACTGATGGATCTCTGACCAACCTATACTAAGCAGTTTAGAATAAGCAGGTAAGGTATGAAAGCAGGTAACAAAAACAGGCTATGCATTAGAATAGGATCATACAAAAGCGGTAGCAGTTCTAATGCAAGAAAGGGAGGGAAAGAAATGGGCGATATCAGAATGAACAAGGGGGGTTTTCTTGCCTGGAAGCTCTGCTGAAAAGGAAGAAGTGTCATCATCGATGTGGTCGATCATAGTGGCATCAACAACATTCTCAGGGTCTACCAGAGGAGAAGAGGGGGAAGAAACAGGAAATACAAGGCACACAAATGCATGACATGGCGATAAGCGATGCTAGGGGTGTTCTAATGTAGTGCTACACGATAACGTCGAAGGGGAAAAACATCCGGGAAAGTTTTCCCGGGGTTAGGCATTTTCGGACAGACGAACCGAAGGAGGAAGGTTCGATGTCCCTATGCTAGGGACGTGTGGCGGACAAACGGACCGCGTATTCAGATTTGTCTCATCATTCTGAGCAACTTCCATTTATTAAACTCTTTCACCTGAGTTACGGATTATTTTATAACAATTTTTAAAAGTTTTAAACATTTTCTAGAATTGTTTTAATTAACTAATTCAAAAAGGGGCCGGGTGCACCCGGTGCAGTGCACCCAAAGGTACACCAGTAGCCGATAGGTGGGGCTAGTCAACTACTCACGCAGCAGTTGACTGGTCAGCCTTTGACTGGCCAGCTGGTCCAGTGGGACCCGCATGTCATTGACTCTGGCCAGTTAAGACATTTTTAAACAAAACTTAACTAATTAGTTAGTGGCCTGGGTTCCACTGTCATTGTCTGATTAGGGATTTTAGTTAGAGGCTAACGATGCCATGTCAGTTGGTTTAATGCACTACAAAAAATACACTTCTGTGATGATACGTGTTTGTCACAGTAGGTCACGTTTTCTGTCACGCATGTACATCCATGACGATTTTATGCCAGAATCAAGATAGTCATACATGTGGTGTCGTAGAAGTGTTCCATGACATTACCAAAATTATCATCACGGAAGTGTCCACTTCCATGACGATAAATCGCCTGTCATGGAAGTGCTTTCATCAAGGGCGACCAACAGGTGGCATCCACCGTAACGGGTCACCGTTAAGCTATCGGGTCTGGTTTTGGATCCGATAACCCGCTACCAGCCCGGACCAATGCGGATTTTCGACGTGTAAATTTCTCATTGGCCAGAGAAACCACGTGTCGGCTCACTGTTGGGATAGATGGCATGCACTCATTGGACCGAAGGTGCCTATGATACGTCGACACGTGGCACGGCCCAACATAGGCCCATTCTGATGAAAAGGCTGGCCCATTTGACTTGGTCAAAAGGTAGCAGGCCAGCCCACGGAAAGCCTGTTAGCGGCATGTTCGCATATAGCTCATTTACAGCCTGTGAAGTCACGGCCCGTTATGGCCTATCTGAATTAAGCCTAGTAGCGTCACCTGGGCCGTCCAATATGATTCCAGCTCGTTGTAACTTCCGACCCATGTATGGCCCATGACGTCTTTCGGCCCATATGAGGCCCTTTGTAACTCTTGCCCCATTAACGGCCCGTGGTGACACTACTAGGGAAAACCTCAACACAGAATCTTACCAGCAGCGCTCTTTAAAATATAGCGCTACTGCTATTTAGCAGCAGCGCATGTAACCAAAACGTGGTGCTGAAAGAAAAATAGCAGTAGCGCGTCTGTAGTAAACAAAGCTACTGATATAATTGCCATGAGCTCGCCGCCAAGCTAATTATAGCAGTAGCACCTTATTCCATACCGCGCTACTGCTATTTGATATTAGTAGTAGCCCCTTTTGATAAAGCTCGCTACTGCTAATTAAGTTCAGTCCACCTAAGTTTAGTCCCACTTCGCTCCGCGAACAAGGTGTTTACCACCTTAAATATGTTATTTCTCAAACTATCACAACCACCTGGTCTTCATTGAACTCTATGTGTAGAATTTGTGGCCGCATATGAGTCTTCACATGTTCCTAAACCGGTGAAGACTCATATTGACAATTCAGATTGTACACAAAAAGATCATTGATGACCAATGTATTTTTGCATGCTTACACTTAGCAGTGGCACGTTTTATTAGACGACACTACTGATAGGGCGTTTAGCAGCAACGCGTTACCCAGAAATGCACTACTACTAAAGCCATCCTTGTGACGCCCGGATAATTAGACTACAGTAATCCCCTGCTAATGATACCACGTCACCTTGATTACTGTTGATAATCTCGCGTTAGTTCAAAACCGATTCAAATTCAAATTGAATTAAAATCAAAGATCAAAAGTTTTCAAACTTTAAAACTAAAATGTTCAAGTTGTAGAAAATAAATCATAAATAATATTGATGCAGAAACCACATTTTTGTAAAGTGTTTAGATGCACTAAGGTAATTAAAGTAGCAACAAAACATTTAATTTAATACATTTTTCAAATTAATAAAATATTAAACTATTTTATTTAGCTGTCCAAATTAATGTGGCAGTGTTGTATTCCTAAATACTAATTTAGGTGTTGAAATTAAATTTTACAAAAACTAAATTAAATTAATTATTAAAAGAAACAGAAAAAAAATTATGAAAAGATAAAAAGAAAGCAAAAAAAAAAAGAACCAGCAGCCCCGGCCCAACTGGGCCATGTCCCAGCCAGGCCGGCCCACCCCGGCGCCCTACTAGGCTACCCCGACCCCCTGGTCAAACCCTAACCCCATCCCACTCCCCACTCACCCCCACGTCTCTCTCTCGTCCCCCTCCCGATCCGATCTGGATCGGGGCGACGACCCCGACGACCGCGCCCGGTCCGCTGCTGCTCGAGGGCCTCCTCAACTCGACGGACCGCTCCGCCGTCGTCGGAGCCCTTCCCCGCCGAACTGCATCCCCTGCGTCGCGCCGTCTCCATCCTCCTCCTCAACCCCCATTGCCTAGACCCCACGACCCGTGGTGAGGCCCCGATCTCCTCCTCTGTCGCACTTCGTGCCCCACGCCATCAAACTGCGCTCACTGTCCGCTCGAGCTCCCCCCGCGCACACGGTTGCCTGCACCGCATGCAGCTCGCGCGCGTGCCCCTGACGCGGCCGCGCCCGCCGTGCTGCCGCCTCTGCTCACTCCCACCGCCATGAGCTCGCTCCTGTCAAGCTCCGGCCTCGACCCGCGGTCCCCGCTCTGGCTCCGTCGTGCTCGCTCACTGCCAGCCCCGCGGCCGTCGTCCCAGCTCGCGCGGACCGTCGCCGCCCCCCGCGGCCAACTCCGGCGCCCCACTGCGCCTCGCCACCGGCCTGATGCTGCATCGCCTCGCCTCCCCTCTCTGCAGCCCTGCTCCCTGGTCGCCCCTCCCGTTCCCTCTTGCCGTGCTCTGGAGACCACCTCGCCTCTACCGCATCGAGGCCGCAGCGCGCCTGCTGCTGCCTCCGGCGACCCCTCCTGCGCCGGCTTCCTTCGCCGAAAGCGGCCGGCCGGTGAGCCCCGCCCTGGCCGCCGGCGCCAGTGCTCCCGTCGCGGCTCGCTTTGCCCCTCGTTCGGGCGCCCGCCCGTAACCGCTAGCGCGAGCGCCCGCTAAGACCCCCCTGTGACAATGACAGATGGGGCCCACGCCCCTAGAATGTTTTTTTTAAAAAGAATTAAAATTAGGAAAAATAAAAATGAATTAATAAAAATAATCAATTAATTAGTAAATTAATTAATCCTATTTAATCAATCTAATTAACTTGTTAGGTTAATTAAACATTAATTAGATTAGTTAGATCATAATAAAACAAAACAGAGTATGACAGGTGGGTCACATTGGACCCACACGTCAGTTTGACCAGTCAACGCGCTGTTGACTGCTGACCTCATGCTGAAGTCAGCATACACTATTCTGGATAATGTTGATTTAGAATAGTTAAATAAATTCTAAAAATGATTAAATCTTTTAAAATTAATATAAAATAAACCATAGCTCGGATGGAAAAACTTTGTACATGAAAGTTGCTCAGAACGACAAGACGAATCCAGATACGCAGCCTGTTCATCCGCCACGCGTCCCTAGCATAGTGAACCTGCAACATTTCACCTCCGGTTCATTTGTCCGAAAACACGAAACACCGGGGATACTTTCCCGGATGTTTCCCCCTTTCGCCGGTATCACCTACTACCGCGTTAGGGCACACCGAACACCGCGTATTGTCTTGTTACGCTTTGTGATGCTTTGGTTGCTCTGTTATTTATTGTGTTCCCCCTCCGTTACTTCTTTCTGGTAGACCCCGAGACTGCCGGCGACCCCAGTTCGACTACGGAGTTGACGACCCCTCCTTGTTGCCAGAGCAACCAGACAATCCCCCCCTTGATCACCAGATATCGCCTATTCTTCTCTATACTGCTTGCATTAGAGTAGTGTAGCATGTTACTGTTCGGTTACACCTATTCTGTTGCATATCCTGTCATTGTTGCTACAGTCATTGATACCTTACCCGCAATCCTAAATGCCTAGTATAGGATGCTAGTTTATTATCATTAGCCCTACATTCTTGTCAGTCTGCCTTGCTATACTATCGGGCCGTGATCACTTGGGAGGTGATCACGGGTATATACTATATACTTTATATACATGACACATGTGGTGACTAAAGTCGGGTCAGCTCGTTGAGTACCCGCAAGTGATTCCGATGAGGGGGCTGAAAGGACAGGTGGCTCCATCCCGGTAGAGGTGGGCCTGGGTTCCTGACGGCCCCCGACTGTTGCTTTGTGGCGGAGCGATAGGGCAGGTTGAGACCACCTAGGAGAGAGGTGGGCCTGGCCCTGGTCGGTGTCCGCGGATACTTAAAAATAACACGCTTAACGAGTTCTTGGTATTTGATCTGAGTCTGGCCATTTGGTCTATACGCACTAACCAACTACATGGGAAAGTTATGGGCACTCGACGTCGTGGTATCAGCCGAAGCCTTCGTGACGTCAGCGACTGAGCAGCGCACGCCGGATTGGAACGTAAGCCTGCTCTTGTATTAAGGGGGCTAGTTCTGCTTCTGGCCGCGTACGCAACGTGCAGGTGTGCAATGGGCGATGGGCCCAGACCCCTGCGCGCATAGGATTTAGACCGGCGTGCTGACCTCTCTGTTGTGCCTAGGTGGGGCTGCGACGTGTTGATCTTCCGAGGCCGGGCATGACCCAGGAAAGTGTGTCCGACCAAATGGGATCGAGCGTATGTGGTGCACCCCCGTAGGGAAGTTTATCTATTCGACTAGCCGTGTCCCTCGGTAAAAGGACGACCCGGAGTTGTACCTTGACCTTATGGCAACTAGAACCGGATACTTAATAAAACACACCCATACAAGTTCCACAGACAACCCAGTGATCGCTTTTCCACAGGGCGACGAGGGGAGGATCACCGGGTAGGATTATGCTATGGGATGCTACTTGGAGGACTTCAGTCTACTCTCTTCTACATGCTGCAAGACGGAGGCTGCCAGAAGCGTAGTCTTCGACATGATTAGTTATCCCCCTCTTATTCTGGCATTCTGCAGTTCAGTCCACTGATATGGCCCTTTACACATATACCCATGCATATGTAGTGTAGCTCCTTGCTTGCGAGTACTTTGGATGAGTACTCACGGTTGCTTTTCTCCCCCTTTTCCCCCTTTCCCTTCTACCTGGTTGCCGCAACTAGATGCTGGAGTCCAAGAGCCAGACGCCACTATCGACGAGACTCTTACTACACTGAGGTGCCTACTACTACGTGCAGGCTGCTGACGACGACCAGGAGTAGTTAGGAGGATCCCAGGCAGGAGGCCTGCGCCTCTTTCGATCTATATCCCAGTTTGTGCTAGCCTTCTTAAGGCAAAGTTGTTTAACTTTTGTCTGTACTCAGATATTGTTGCTTCCGCTGACTCGTCTATGATCGTCCACTTGTATTCGAGCCCTCGAGCCCCCTGGCTTGTATTATGATGCTTGTATGACTTATTTTACTTTTAGAGTTGTGTTGTGATATCTTCCCGTGAGTCCCTGATCTTGATCGTACACGTTTGCATGCATGATTAGTGTACGATTGAATCGGGGGCGTCACAAGTTGGTATTAGTGCTGACTGCCTGTAGGAATCCCCCTTTCCAACTCCTTGGCCGAAGTCGAGTCTAGTTATTGAAAAACTTTTACTAACATGGCTGTGTGCCTTATGGGCCCACGTCGCCATTGGGTGGTATTGGGATCTTTTATTCCTCGTCTATACTCTGGGACTCTGATCTCTCTTCCATTCGGGTTAAATGAATTTTGCTAAATCTAACATTAGGATCTCGTGACCACTTTCACCCGGAGAGCCCCTTACCACAGATGATCGCCTGGTGCACCAGAAGATTCTGAAGATACTCTATGATGTTCTCTGGCGGCTTGTGCCATCACTTTTGCAATTCTCTTTCATCGATAAATCCTTGTGGATAACTACTGACACTTGTCGTTCATATCTTCATTCCCAGTTGCCCTTGATATTACTTGATACCCTAAAAAAATTCTCCGATAGTCTGAGAATCCTTTGTGCCTACCGCCTTGTATTTCTTTACCACCTGAATACCCCTACGAATAATTTCTCGCACTTATCGAGTATCCGCTCATTCCTAGTTGTTCATGTGTTTCACAAAAGTCTTCAAGATACTATTCGATCTTTCAAAAATCCTAAGCAGTATATTGCTCTTGAAATTCTTGCCTGCTTGCATTATGTTTAATCCCATAAGTCTCGTAATCTTATTGGCATCCCTTGTCATTATCATTTGAGTCCGTTGATTCAATATGTTGCGAATTCTTGCAATCCTCAATCAGATCCTAGAATTCATCTTTCCGGCTCAGACGTCTTTCGAACATGAGCTGGTTCTCGGCCAATCAGACTGCCATCGATTGTACCCCTAAGTTTATTCAACTTATCCATCCTTGATCAGAGCATTTGCTCCCGATCCCTTGATTTGAAAATCATAATTCCTTTGCTAATTAAACATTGAATTATTCAGATGTTCTATAAACCGATGCATTACATTCTTTCTTCCTCTAATTGGGTATCGATAGTCACATCAGCTCCATTGTGGATCGCCATATCCACTGTTGGATTATTATCCGACAATGTCCTTCATAATTAATCACCTTGTGAGTTCTTTCTCTGATACATAATGCCTTTGGTAAATGGTATCCTCTCCTTTTGTCAACCATGCTCTACTTTTGAGCTGGTGATATTTACTCTTGAAGCTTGTGGTATATGTTCCTAAGAAGCCCCGATGGGTTGAACCAATGCCTTCCCTAATATGTGCAAACCCGAAAGATTTCACGGGTCATACTTATTTGGTATTGCACCAGGTAAAACTTTCCACAACTAATGTCATTTTCGAAATATGACAGGTCAATGTAAGGTTATGCATTGAGGAAGTGGGAGTCGACCTTGAACCTTTGTGTTCATGCCCATGGAAACAATGTAGATCGTATCATTAAAGCTTCTCTTCAAATAAATATTTCCTTGGTATAAGTTTATCTTATATCTAGGATCTGACATTTTACAATCGTTGTTCCGGCCATGTTCTCCTTTAAATACCATTTCTCGGACAAGTTGAAGTACTTGTCTTCTGCAGATCTTTGCACCTGTCCAACCTTTACTTTGATCTACCATCGAGTATTACACTCTGGTATCTCAAAAATATCATGGAACTGCATAACTTTTTATGGGTTCTTCATCAACTGTTATTTCTCACCGATTCCAATTTTCCTAGGTTCTGGGTTGTCGTCAACCGAGAACACCGATATGTGAACCGTGTCTGCACTATGGTTCAATAACTCTAAGTAATCTTCTTTGCTTATGAGTTTATTAATCCTTCAAGTCATTCCTAGCCTGGTTGGCTATATCATTATCCTGCTAAATTTTAACTGTGCTACCTGCTCTTTATTCCCGGAGCACAATTTTTGACGATGAGCTCAGCTTATGTCGACCTTACTCGTCATAGCATTTCGCCTTGAATAGCAAGCTTGATTTCGAGTTTGTGTTGTATCCGTGGTTCCAATAACCTTTCGCTTCATCATTATTTTGACTTGATGTCATCGCCGATCAATTACATCTTCATGGAATCTCTTGACAAATGTGTCGTGATCATCATCAGCATTCTGAGCTCTTCCAAGATATCAATCGAATTCATGATGGGAAATACCATCCTTGCCCCTCGATGATTTGTGTAATCATCGACAACATTCTTACCTCCCCCCAACACAAACTTGTTCGTGTTTTGTGTTATACCTTGCTAACCAACATTTGTTCTCCTTTACCTTGGAGTATTGCCATCTTTTATGTCAAGAATGTCGTGAGAATTTTACCACCTCTTGAGAATTCCTGATACAAGTGATGCTTCTCACCATCATCATTCCTTCTTGGTCCCCGTGTTATTTATAACCGGAATGCCGAAAAATGAACTATGATTTGTGAATTCAAAACTTCTAGCAACCCTATTGCTTGTAAGTTACGAATGATAGTTTCTTTCTTCATGTGTTGATTATTGACTCATCATTCTAACATTGATCATGTTACTTAGTCCATATTTTGGATGCACTTTTCGATCAATGTTTAATTGTGTATGCTTTCCTCTAGCACACCATTATATCATTTGATTTGACAAATGTTATCTCCTTGTTCACATGACTATGGAAAGCCATCTTTTTGGATATCTTGACGAAATGTTGCTGAATCCATCAACCACCTCCTCATCTCTCCTTGGATTAATGATGAACTCTTGCTTCGGAACTCGCTTCCATTGTACATTTCCCGAGAATCTTACAGTGTCGTCTCGTCATTTGTGTTGCACCTTTTCTTCTCTGGTATCCTAAGTCAAAGGTATCCTGACACCAATCGGATCTGAACCTCGGTCAGATATGATGGTTGGGACATTTCCAAGAGTTATAACATTGGTCTTTTATGACCCGGTAAGGTGATGGCATGTCCAGCACACCTGGCCGGAGGACCTATTGTTATAGTTTCCTTTTTGGCAAGGTTAGTCATTCTTCCGTGTGGAAATTGTAAGACTTATTTTATAAGTTGTTCCTGATGATTCCTTTGCGTATGCAAAGACCGACCTTTGCTTGAAGACCATGTCAATGCTATCTCGAAGCATGTATGTGGTACTCCTATCATCAATAAGAGCATTTGAAGCACAATGCTAAATTTTCCTTATCAGTTATCCAAACACTGTTGTATGGGTACATATCATGATTCTTCTTATCCCTTTTATCTGAATGGTCATGCCTTTGGTCTCATGTCATGGATATCATTCTCTACTTGTCCTTGGTAAGGATATACCCTTGAAATATGTGTTTAAACACATTTTCCTTTCCATTGTTCTATTTAAACCTGATAATCACTTTTCCTTTCCATTGGTTTGTTTGACCTCTCTTGTGATCTATATAATCTAAGCAGTAATGATCCACTACTTATGTAAACACCTCGGTGCACAATTCCGTCAGCAAAACCCTGTTACTATTGTTGATGACATTTCGGTAGCCACCGATGGACGAGAACCTTGCCTATTGGCCCGCCTCGTTCAACGAGCAGGAAAATGGTTCTCTTCGTCCCTCGCCCTTGGTACCGATGTTGTTGCCGACATAAATGACATGCTATCCTCTGACATGCCTTGCGTACATGATCGTGCAAGACATCACCACCCTTCCTACTTATAATCCACATGGTGGACTCATAACCCACAGTTCCACAGGATCAAAACCCGACTCTCCTATACTGCCCTGTTACTAATGGTTATTCCCCGCGCTTGGCTTCGTATTTAATTCACGGGCCACCTTCCTAGTGCTCTATTCTGGTATCAGACGCAATACTTACTCTCGCTGCTCTGAACCCCTTTCTCACTCTGGTTCAGACTTCGAGCAGCTATCTATCCGCTTGGAACCTCTTATTGTACCTTCGTACCTTACTCTCGATATATTTTTATATGTTCAACTCGAGAGATAATCTTATGCTCATTCATGGGTTAACCCCAGATTGTTTCCCTCATAAGCATTCTGTCGTAACCGAACTGCCCCTTACCTATTCGTAATTACGAGACAGACCCCGAAGAAAGGATGCGACTTCGTCAAGATGACCTGAAGTAGAGAAATGAAGACATCAACGACAGGGATCAACTTCTTCGCGAAGAGCAAGCCAGGATGAGAAGTCCCTCTAGATTCGTAACCAAAACCTTTCCCCCTTTCACTACCTCTTAAATCTCGGGACGAGATTTCTTGTCATGGAGGAGAATTGTGACGCCCGGATAATTAGACTACAGTAATCCTCTGCTAATGATACCACGTCACCTCGATTACTGTTGATAATCTCGCGTTAGTTCGAAACTGATTCAAATTCAAATTGAATTAAAAGCAAACATAAAAAGTTTTATAACTTTAAAACTAAAATGTTCAAGTTATAGAAAATAAATCATAAATAATATTGATGCAGAAACCACATTTTTGTAAAGTGTTTAGATGCACTAAGGTAATTAAAGTAGCAACAAAACATTTAATTTAATACCTTTTTCAAATTAATAAAATATTAAACTATTTTATTTAGCTGTCCAAATTAATGTGGCAGTGTTGTATTCCTAAATACTAATTTAGGTTTCGAAATTAAATTTTACAAAAACTAAATTAAATTAATTATTAAAAGAAACATAAAAGAAAATTATGAAAAGATAAAAAGAAAGCAAAAAAAAAGAAAGAACCAGCAGCCCTGGCCCAACTGGGCCATGTCCCAGCCAGGCCGGCCCACCCCGGCACCCTACTAGGCCACCCCGACCCCCTGGTCAAACCCTAACCCCATCCCACTCCCCACTCGCCCCCACGTCTCTCTCTCGTCCCCCTCCCGATCTGATCTGGATCGGGGCGACGACCCCGACGACCGCGCCCCGTCTGCTGGCACTCGAGGGCCTCCTCAACTCGCCGGACCGCTCCACCGTTGCCGGAGCCCTTCCCCGTCGGACTGCATCCCCTGCGTCGTGCCGTCTCCATCCTCCTCCTCAACCCCCATTGCCTAGACCCTATGACCCGTGGTGAGGCCCCGAT
>NC_041393.1:28314606-28354944 GCF_002162155.2 Triticum dicoccoides
CCGGTGCCCCACTGCGCCTCGCCACCGGCCTGATGCTGCATCGCCTCGCCTCCCCTCTCTGCTGCCCTGCTCCCTGGCCGCCCCTCCCGTTCCCTCTTGCCGTGCTCTGGAGACCACCTCTCCTCTGCCGCCTCGAGGCCGCAGCGCGCCTGCTGCTACCTCCGGCGACCCCTCCTGCGCCGGCTTCCTTCGCCGGAAACGGCCGGCCGGTGAGCCCCGCCCTGGCCGCCGGCGCCAGTGCTCCCGTCGCGTCTCGCTTTGCCCCTTGTTCGGGCGCCCGCCCGTAACCGCTAGCGCCAGCACCCGCTAAGACCCCCCTGTGACAATGACAGATGGGGCCCACGCCCCTAGAATATTTTTTTTAAAGGAATTAAAATAAGGAAAAATAAAAATGAATTAATAAAAATAATCAATTAATTAGTAAATTAATTAATCCTGTTTAATCAATCTATTCAACTTGTTAGGTTAATTAAACATTAATTAGATTAGTTAAATCATAATAAAACAAAACAGAGTATGACAGGTGGTTCCCACTGGACCCACACGTCAGTTTGACCAGTCAACGTCCTGTTGACTGCTGACATCATGCTGATGTCAGCATACACTATTCTGGATAATGTTGATTTAGAATAGTTAAATAAATTCTAAAAATGATTAAATCTTTTAAAATTAATATAAAATAAACCATAGCTCGGATGGAAAAACTTTGTACATGAAAGTTGCTCAGAACGACGAGACGAATCCAGAAACGCAGCCCGTTCACCCGCCACGTGTCCCTAGCATAGTGAACCTGCAACATTTCACCTCCGGTTCATTTGTCCGAAAACGCGAAACACCGGGGATACTTTCCCGGATGTTTCCCCCTTTCGCCGGTATCACCTACTACCGCGTTAGGGCACACCGGACACCGCGTATTATCTTGTTACGCTTTGTGATGCTTTGATTGCTCTGTTATTTATTGTGTTCCCCCTCCGTTACTTCTTTCCGGTAGACCCCGAGACTGCCGGCGACCCCAGTTCGACTACGGAGTTGACGACCCCTCCTTGTTGCCAGAGCAACCAGGCAAGCCCCCCCCTTGATCACCAGATATCGCCTATTCTTCTCTATACTACTTGCATTAGAGTAGTGTAGCATGTTACTGTTCGGTTACACCTATTCTGTTGCATAGCCTGTCATTGTTGCTACAGTCATTGATACCTTACCCGCAATCCTAAATGCCTAGTATAGGATGCTAGTTTATCATCATTGGCCCTACATTCTTTTCAGTCTGCCTTGCTATACTATCGGGCCGTGATCACTTGGGAGGTGATCACGGGTATATACTATATACTTTATATACATGACACATGTGGTGACTAAAGTCGAGTCAGCTCGTTGAGTACCCGCAAGTGATTCTGATGAGGGGGCTGAAAGGACAGGTGGCTCCATCCCGGTAGAGGTGGGCCTGGGTTCTTGACGGCCCCCGACCGTTGCTTTGTGGCGGAGCGACAGGGCAGGTTGAGACCACCTAGGAGAGAGGTGGGCCTGGCCCTGGTCGGTGTCCGCGGATACTTAAAAATAACACGCTTAAGGAGTTCTTGGTATTTGATCTGAGTCTGGCCATTTGGTCTATACGCACTAACCAACTACATGGGAAAGTTATGGGCACTCGACGTCGTGGTATCAGCCGAAGCCTTCGTGACGTCAGCGACTGAGCGGCGCGCGCCGGATTGGAACGTAAGCCTGCTCTTGTATTAAGGGGGCTAGTTCTGCTTCCGGCCGCGTACGCAACGTGCAGGTGTGCAATGGGCGATGGGCCCAGACCCCTGCGCGCATAGGATTTAGACCGGCATGCTGACCTCTCTATTGTGCCTAGGTGGGGCTGCGATGTGTTGACCTTCCGAGGCCGGGCATGACCCAGGAAAGTGTGTCCGACCAAATGGGATCGAGCGTATGTGGTGCACCCCCGTAGGGAAGTTTATCTATTCGACTAGCCGTGTCCCTCGGTAAAAGGACGACTCGGAGTTGTACCTTGACCTTATGGCAACTAGAACCGGATACTTAATAAAACACACCCATACAAGTTCCACAGACAACCCAGTGATCGCTTTTCCACAGGGCAACGAGGGGAGGATCACCGGGTAGGATTATGCTATGCGATGCTACTTGGAGGACTTCAGTCTACTCTCTTCTACATGCTGCAAGACGGAGGCTGCCAGAAGCGTAGTCTTCGACAGGATTAGTTATCCCCCTCTTATTCTGGCATTCTGCAGTTCAGTCCACTGATATGGCCCTTTACACATATACCCATGCATATGTAGTGTAGCTCCTTGCTTGCGAGTACTTTGGATGAGTACTCACGGTTGCTTTTCTCCCCCTTTTCCCCCTTTCCCTTCTACCTGGTTGCCGCAACCAGATGCTGGAGTCCAAGAGCCAGACGCCACCGTCGACGATGACTCTTACTACACTGGAGGTGCCTACTACTACGTGCAGGCTGCTGACGACGACCAGGAGTAGTTAGGAGGATCCCAGGCAGGAGGCCTGCGCCTCTTTCAATCTGTATCCCAGTTTGTGCTAGCCTTCTTAAGGCAAACTTGTTTAACTTATGTCTGTACTCAGATATTGTTGCTTCCGCTGACTCATCTATGATCGAGCACTTGTATTCGAGCCCTCGAGCCCCCTGGCTTGTATTATGATGCTTGTATGACTTATTTTACTTTTAGAGTTGTGTTGTGATATCTTCCCGTGAGTCCCTGATATTGATCGTACACGTTTGCGTGCATGATTAGTGTATGATTGAATCGGGGGCGTCACAATCCTATCTCCCCACCAGGCCTCCCCTCACTCTCCTCTCTCTGCTCAGCTCACTCTCCACCGCACGCTGTCGCCTGCCATCGCCGGATTGCCGCCCGCTGCTTCTGCCGTTGCCCCCTCCCTCCTCTATCCCGCCACCGTCGCCCCCTCCCTCCTCCATCCTGCCGCCGCCGCGCCCTCCCTCCCTAGCTCCCTCCTCCATACCGCTACCGTCGCCCCCCTCCCGTCATCACCGCCACCAAGGTAGATCCTACAACCTCCCCCTCCTTCCTCCCACTGCTCCCTTCCTCCTTCCTACCCCTCCACCCTCCCTCCCTTCTCTCTGTTCTTGTAGAATATAGGTAGTTTAAATGTAGATTTTAGAATGTAGACATTGTAGAATGTATGTTTTGTAATAGAATAATTTTTTAGCCTATTTTAGTTGTTTTGAATAGAATAGGAAATTCTAGGACTTTTGATTAGCAATTTTAGTAATGGAAAATTTTAGTTGGTAGAATTTGATAAAATGTTCTGTACTTGTTATATTCTAAACTTAGGGCATATTTTTAGGGTTTAGTAAAAGAAATAGTAATAGTGGATCATTAATCCTTTTCTAATATTGCTTTAGGAAAATGGCGCCACCACCACCACCATGTCGACTATGCAAGTCAAGATGCGCCAGCAGCCTTGCAACTGGCACGTTTTTTGTCATCTACTTCCAGCCAAGTTTTCTTCCTGCAACGGTAAAAGAATATATGAAACTTGTAACAACTATTTTGTTTGTAGTGTTATTGGCATTAATGCATTGTGTATATATCATTGTGTATACTCAAATCGTCCCATGCAATGTGAGGTTGGAATTCAACAAGCTGACCGGAGACACTGTGACCTTTGAGGCTTCTGGGGGCCCCTACACTATGGAGGTCGAGAAAGGACGAAATATGTCATAGATGGGAGGAGATGGATGGGACCGTTTCATCTCCCACATGGGCATCACTGGTGGTGAGTTGATCAGCTTCTCCTTCGGAGCAGAAAGACCCAAGCTGGCCGTCATTTATCTCAACACGGAGGAAGATGATGAGGACCCACTTGATGAAGCCATCTATACTCGAAGAATAAGGCTGAGCGAGGAGGAGGCGTGCAACCTATGGGACATAATTCCGCCACGTGCTGACTTTGTCGGGGTGCCATTCGTGACCCGCCTGACAAGTACCATGGTTGATCGGCATGTTATGGTATGTTATACTTACTGTAGTAATTTCATTATATGCTTTACTGTTATACTTATAAATGCAAATTATCTGTATGTAGAATCTGATGATATACATAGTGTTGAATCCAATTATATGCTTAGTGTAAAATCTGATTACATGCTTACTTAGTGTAGAGTCCAACGATATGCTTAGTGAATTCGATGATATGCTTAGTGTGGAGTCCAATGATATGATGTGTAGAAGCTAGCCGATGACATGCTTAATTAGTCTAGAGTCCAATGACATGCTTACTGTCCGATCGATGATATGATTTAGTGTAGCTAGAGTCCAAGGAACCGTCAATGTGTAGAATCCATACTTATTAGTAGAATTCAAGCTTAGTAGAAATGTAGTACTGTTTTTGATAGTGTAGAAATCTATACTTAGTAGAAATATATTTGCAAGAGTATGTGCGAGGCTACTTATTAATTGATATGTTTTTCTTATTCAGAAATTGCCAAAGAGCTTATCTGTGGGTTGTGATATCGAGCCTGATGAAGAAGGCTCCGCTGGAATACGCCTTACCGCAAGGGGCTCGATCACCACCTGTGCGTACGGTGTGGACACGGACGGTCGCACACACTTCAGATCGGTTGGGTGGAAGAGCTTCCTCATTGGCAAGAATCTTCGTGTTGGACAGTCCATCCTAATTACTATCAGGAACACCCAGCGCCATAGCTTGAGGATGATGGTCGTCGTCGATATCATCTAGAACTACACATGTGTGTGGCTGTATGACTACCCCAAGTAGACTTCTATATGCTGTATGACTACCTAGTACTGCTTATCATATAGGGACAATTCCATTTCTCCCCCTAACTTGAACCCACACCTGGCATTTACCCCTAATTTTCGAGTATGCTCAAAAATACCCATCTTCTGTCTAGTACTGTTATAAGAATGCCCTTCCGTGCCGTTTCCTTCAGGTCAAAGGGCTTTGACCGTCTCCATGACATTTCTTGGACAATTATACCCCTCCTTACAAGTTGGGCCAATCTGTAGAAAAAAAAGACTTGTCAACATGGACTAGTCAAATTAGAGTTGGGGGCCCACATGTCATTGTGTCTTTAAGATATTTATTACCTGTTTTGGTTACTAGAGGGCCCATGGGTCAGTGTAATC
Source organism: Triticum dicoccoides (assembly GCF_002162155.2). NCBI lineage: Eukaryota > Viridiplantae > Streptophyta > Magnoliopsida > Poales > Poaceae > Triticum > Triticum dicoccoides. The sequence continues at coordinate 28,319,754 of NC_041393.1, forward strand.
ATTGTCTTTTAAGATATTTATTATCTGTCTTTGTTACTAGAGGGCCCATGGGTGAGTGTAATAATTAACATAGAGGGTTAGACTAATTAAACAAGTTTTTAATGATAGTGGTTAAACACCGGCGCATGCACGAAGGCACGGCGGCGATGTACACGGGGATGCCGGCGGTCTACGTGTTGTAGAGTGGTCCTGCGAGGCTGTTGGTGCGACTCCAGAGTGAACCTAGGTGGACGGAGAGCGTGGGGTGGCCGGGGGGATGGGCATCAGTGAGCTCAAGCAGCGGCGACGAGGTCAGCGGGCGACGGATCTTGGAGCTCGCAGGAAGACGTGCTCGGGGTCGTGCGGCTCCAGAGAACGACAATAATGACTTCAGGAAACTCCAAGGAACGCAAGAAATATGGCGTAGAGACCGGGGGCTCACCATGGCCGGAGATCGACCGCGGCGGTGGTGGACCGGAGCCGAGGAAGAAGTAAAGGGGCGCCAGCGATTAGGGCTATCACGGGCCAATCCCTTCGGCGAGAAGACAAATTAGACTATGGCGAAGATCGTGGACGCAATTTTTGAGCTCTGGGAGTCCGTTCCTTCCGACGGAGTTGGGGAAGAGAAGAAGTGCGCCGTCGATGCCGAGCCTTGGGGCCTCCCCTCTCTGATTCCTTCCGCCAGAGCACATCCCTCGTCGTGGCGAAGCATTATCCCTCTCCAAATGGATGGCCGTGGGGTGGACCCCGACAGTGCCCCACCATGGCCGCACATCTGTTGAGCAGGGCCATGCCTCCCTTGGCCCCCGAGCGTAGGTCTCATCTCTCTATGGTGCGGCACGACTTCGTGGTCTCTCTATGGTCCTCTAGGAGCGCTCCGTGGCCACGAGTCTCCGGCGATGGCCGGAGCCCGAGCTCCTCTCTTCCGTTTCGAGTGCGTCGGGAGGTTGAAGGAGGGCGAACCGGTATGGTGGGCCTCAATTTTTTTTACTGATAGGCCCCACTTGTAAGGAGGGGTATAATTGTCCAAGAAACGCCACGGAGATGGTCAAAGCCCTTTGACCTGATGGAAACGGCACGGAAGGGCATTCCTATAACGATACTAGATGGAAGTGTTGGGGAACGTAGTAATTTCAAAAAATTTCCTACGTACACGCAAGATCATGATGATGGCATAGCAACGAGAGGGGAGAGTATTGTCCACGTACCCTCGTAGACCGTAAGCGGAAGCGTTATGACAACGCGGTTGATGTAGTCGTACGTCTTCACGATCCGACCGATCCAAGCACCGAACGTACGGCACCTCCGAGTTCAGCACACGTTCAGCTCGATGACGATCCCCGGGCTCCGATCCAGCAAAGCTTCGGGGATGAGTTCCGTCAGCACGACGGCGTGGTGACGATGATGATGCTCTACCGGCGCAGGTCTTCGCCTAAACTCCGCGACGATATGACCGAGGTGGAATATGGTGGAGGGGGGCACCGCACACGGCTAAGGAACGATCCGTAGATCAACTTGTGTGTCCTGGGGTGCCCCCTTGCCCCCGTATATAAAGGAGGGAGGGGGAGGTGCGGCCGACCCCCTTGGGGTGCGCCTGGAGGAGTCCTACTCCCACCGGGAGTAGGACTCCCCCCTTGCCTTGGTGGAGAAGGAAAGGGGGAGGGGAAAGAGGAAAGGGGGGCGCCGCCCCCCCTTCCTTGTCCTATTCGGACTAGGGGGGGAGGGGGCGCGCGGCCTGCCCTGGCCGGCCCTCCTCTTCTCCCTCATGGCCACTAAGGCCCATTAACCCCCGGGAGGGTTCCAGTAACCCCCCGGTGTTCCGGTAAAATCCCGATTTCACCCGGAACCTTTCCAATGTCCAAACATAGGCTTCCAATATATCAATCTTTATGTCTCGACCATTTCGAGACTCCTCGTCATGTCCGTGATCACATCCGGGACTCCGAACAAACTTCGGTACATCAAAACTTATAAACTCATAATAAAACTGTAATCGTAACGTTAAGCGTGCGGACCCTACGGGTTCGAGAACTATGTAGACATGACCTAGAACTATTCTCGGTCAATAACCAATAGTGGGACCTGGATGCCCATATTGGTTCCTACATATTCTACGAAGATCTTTATCGGTCAAACCGCATAACAACATACGTTGTTCCCTTTGTCATCGGTATGTTACTTGCCCGAGATTTGATCGTCGGTATCCAATACCTAGTTCAATCTCGTTACCGGCAAGTCTCTTTACTCGTTCCGTAATGCATCATCCCGTAACCAACTCATTTGGTCACATTGCTTGCAAGGCTTATAATGATGTGCATTACCGAGAGGGCCCAGAGATACCTCTCCGACAATCGGAGTGACAAAACCTAATCTCGAAATACGCCAACTCAACATGTACCTTTGGAGACACCTGTAGTACTCCTTTATAATCACCCAGTTACGTTGTGACGTTTGGTAGTACCCAAAGTGTTCCTCCGGTAAACGGGAGTTGCATAATCTCATAGTTACAGGAACATGTATAAGTCATGAACAAAGCAATAGCAACATACTAAACGATCAAGTGCTAGGCTAACGGAATGGGTCATGTCAATCACATTATTCTCCTAATCATGTGATCCCATTAATCAAATGACAACACATGTCTATGGTTAGGAAACATAACCATCTTTGATTAATGAGCTAGTCAAGTAGAGGCATACTAGTGACTATATGTTTGTCTATGTATTCACACATGTATCATGTTTCCGGTTAATACAATTCTAGCATGAATAATAAACATTTATCATGAAATAAGGAAATAAATAATAACTTTATTATTGCCTCTAGGGCATATTTCCTTCAGTCTCCCACTTGCACTAGAGTCAATAATCTAGTTCACATCGCTATGTGATTTAACACCAATATTCACATCTGCATGTGATTAATACCCATAGTTCACATCATCATGTGATCAACACCCAAATGGTTAACTAGAGTCAATAATCTAGTTCACATCGCTATGTGATTAACACCCAAAAAAGTACTAAGGTATGATCATGATTTGCTCGTGAGAGAAGCTTAGTCAACGGGTCTGTCATATTCAGAGCCGTATGTATTTCGCAAATATTCTATGTCCACAATGCTCTGCACGGAGCTACTCTAGCTAATTGCTCCCACTTTCAATATGTATCCAGATTGAGACTTAGAGTCATCTCGATTGGTGTAAAAGCTTGCATCGTTGTAACTTTTACGCTGGGCTCTTTTATCACCTCCATAATCGAGAAACATCTCCTTAGTCCTCACTAAGGATATTCTTGACCCATGTCCAGTGATCTACTTATTAGATCAAAATTGTATTCCTTTGCCAAACACAGAGCAAGGTATACAATAGGTCTGGTTCACAGCATAGCATACTTTATAGAACCTATGACTGCGGCATAGGGAATGACTTTTCATTCTCTTTCTATTTTCTGCAATGGTCGGGTCTTGAGTCTTACTCAACTTCACACCTTGTAAGACAGGCAAGAACTCCTTCTTTGACTGTTCCATTTCGAACTATTTCAAAAATTTATCAAGGTATGTACTCATTGAAAAATCTTATCAAGCGTCTTGATCTATCTATATAGATCTTGATGCTCAATGTGTAAGCAGCTTCACCGAGGTCTTGCTTTGAAAAACTCTTATTCAAGTATCCTTTCATGCTATCCAGAATTTCCATATCATTTCCAATTAACAATATGTCATCCACATATAATATTAGAAGTGCTACAGAGCTCCCACTCACTTTCTTGTAAATACAGGCTTCTTCAAAAGTCTGTATAAAACCATATGCTTTGATCAACTCATCAAAGCGTATATTCCAACTCCGAGATGCTTGCACCAGTCCATTGATGGATTGCTGGAGCTTGCACACTTTGTTAGCATCTTTAGGATTGACAAAAACTTTCTGGTTGCATCATATACAACCCTTCTTTAATAAATCCATTAAGGAATGCAGTTTTGACATCCATTTGCCAGATTTCATAAAATGTGGCAATTGCTAACATGATTCAAACAGACTTAAGCTTCGATACGAGTGAGAAAATCTCATCGTATTCAACACCTTGAACTTGTTGAAAACATTTCGCAACAAGTCGAGCTTAGTAGATAGTAACACTACTATCAATGTCCGTCTTCCTCTTGAAGATCCATTTATTTAACATGGCTTGCTGATCATCGAGCAAGTCGATCAAAGTCCATACTTTGTTCTCATACATGGATCATATCTCAGATTTTATGGCCTCAATCCATTTCGTGGAATCTGGGCTCATCATCACTTCCTCATAGTTCGTAGGTTCATCATGGTCTAGTAACATTACTTCCAGAACAGGATTATCGTACCACTCTGGTGCGGATCTTACTCTGGAAGACCTACGAGGTTCTGTAGTAACTTAATTTGAAGTTTCATGATCATCATCATTAACTTCCTCACTAATTGGTGTAGTAGTCACAGGAACAGATTTCTGTGATGAACTACTTTCCAATAAGGGAGCAGGTACAGTTACCTCATCAAGTTCTACTTTCCTCCCACTCACTTCTTTCGAGAGAAACTCCTTCTCTAGAAAGGATCCATTCTTAGCAACGAATGTTTTGCCTTTGGATTTGTGATAGAAGGAGTACCCAATAGTTTCCTTTGGGTATTCTATGAATACGCACTTCTCCAATTTGGGTTCGAGCTTATCAGGTTGAAAACCTTTTTTCATATAAGCATCGCAACCCCAAACTTTAAGAAATGACAGCTTAGGCTTACTGCTAAACCATAGTTCATACGGTGTCGTCTCAACGGATTTAGATGGTGCCCTTTTAAACGTGAATGCAGCTGTCTCTAATGCACAACCCCAAAACGATAGTGGAAAAACCGATAAGAGACATCATAGATCGCACCATATCCAATAAAGTGCGGTTACGATGTTCGGACACACCATAACGTTGTGGTGTTCCAGGTGGCGTGAGCTGTGAAACTATTCCACATTGTTTTAACTGAAGACCAAACTCGTAACTCAAATATTCGTCTCCGCGATCAGATCGTAGAAACTTTATTTTCTTGTTACGATGATTTTTCCACTTCACTCTGAAATTCTTTGAACCTTTCAATTATTTCAGACTTATGTTTCATCAAGTAGATATACCCATATCTGCTCAAATCATTTTGTGAAGGTCAGAAAATAACGATACTTGCCACGAGCATCAACACTCATTGGATCGCATACATCGGTATGTATTATTTCCAATAAGTCAGTAGCTTGTTCCATTGTTCCGGAGAACGGAGTTTTTAGTCATCTTGCCCAAAAGGCACGGTTCGCAAGCATCAAATGATTCATAACCAAGTGATTCCGAAAATCCATCTTTATGGAGTTTCTTCATGCGCTTTACACCAATATGACCCAAACGGCAGTGCCACAAATAAGTTGCACTATCATTATTAACTTTTCATCTTTTGGCATCAATATTATGAATATGTGTATCAGTACGATCGAGATCCAACAAACTATGTTCATTGGGTGTATGACCATCGAAGGTCTTATTCATGTAAACAGAACAACAATTATTCTCTGACTTTAAATGAATAACAGTATTGCAATAAACATGATCAAATCATATTCATGTTCAACGCAAACACCAAATAACATTTATTTAGGTTCAACACTAATCCTGAAAGTATAGAGAGTGTGCGATGATGATCATATCAATCTTGGAACCACTTCCAACACACATCGTCACATCACCCTCAACTAGTTTCTGTTTATTCTGTAACTCCTGTTTCGAGTTACTTATCTTAGCAACCGAACAAGTATCAAATACTCAGGGGTTACTATAAACACTAGTAAGGTACACATCAATAACATGTATATCAAATATACCCTTGTTCACTTGGCCATCCTTCTTATCCACCAAATATTCAAGGCATTTCCGCTTCTAGTGACCATTTCCTTTGCAGTATAATCACTCAGTTTCAGGCTTTGGTCCAGCTTTGGGCTTCTTTGCGGGACTGACAACTTGCTTGTCATTCTACTTGAAGTTCCCTTTCTTTCCCTTTGCCCTTTTCTTGAAACTAGTGGTCTTGTCAATCATCAACAGTTGATGCTCTTTCTTGATTTCTACCTTCGTTGATTTCAACATCACGAAGAGCTCGGAATCGTTTTCGTCATCCCTTGCATACTACAGTTCATCACAAAGTTCTACTAACTTGGTGATGGTGACTAGAGAATTCTGTCAATCACTATCTTATCTGGAAGATTAACTCCCACTTTATTCAAGCGATTGAAGTACTCAGACAATCTGAGCACATGCTCACTAGTTGAGCGATTCTCCTCCATCTTTTAGCAATAGAACTTGTTGGAGACTTCATATCTCTCAACTCGGGTATTTGCTTGAAATATTAACTTCAATTCCTGGAACATCTCATATGGTCCATGATGTTCAAAACATCTTTCAAGTCCCGATTCTAAGCCATTAAGCATGGTGCACTAAACTATCAAGTAGTCATCATATTGAGCTAGCCAAACGTTCATAACATCTACATCTGCTCCTGCAATAGGTCTTTCACCTAGCGGTGCATCAAGGACATAATTCTTCTATGCAGCAATGAGGATAAACCTCAGATCACGGACTAAGTCCGCATCATTGCTACTAACATTTTTCAACATAGTTTTCTCTAGGAACACATATAAAAACATAGGGAAGCAACAACGCGAGCTATTGATCTATAACACAATTTGCAAAATACTACCAGGACTAAGTTCATGATAAATTCAAGTTCAATTAATCATATTACTTAAGAACTCCCACCTAGACAGACATCTCTCTAGTCATCTAAGTGATCACGTGATCCAAATCAACTAAACCATGTCCGATCATCACATGAGATGGAGTAGTTTCAATGGTGAACATCATTATGTTGATCATATCTACTATATGATTCACGCTCGACCTTTCGGTCTCCGTGTTCCGAGGCCATATCTGTATATGCTAGGCTCGTCAAGTTTAACCCGAGTATTCCGCGTGTGCAACTGTTTTGCACCCGTTGTATTTGAACGTAGAGCCTATCACACCCGATCATCACGTGGTGTCTCAGCACGAAGAACTTTCGCAACGGTGCATACTCAGGGAGAACACTTCTTGATTATTAAGTGAGAGATCATCTTAAAATGCTACCGTCAATCAAAGCAAGATAAGATGCATAAAGGATAAACATCACATGCAATCAATATAAGTTATATGATATGGCCATCATCATCTTGTGCTTGTGATCTCCATCTTCGAAGCACCGTCGTGATCACCATCGTCACCGGCGCGACACCTTGATCTCCATCGTAGCATCGTTGTCGTTACGCCATCTATTGCTTCTATGACTATCACTACCGCTTAGTGATAAAGTAAAGCAATTACAGGGCGTTTGCATTTCATACAATAAAGCGACAACCATATGGCTCCTGCTAGTTGCCGATAACTTCGGTTACAAAACATGATCATCTCATACAATAAAATATAGCATCACGTCTTGACCATATCACATCACAACATGCCCTGCAAAAAAAAGTTAGACGTCCTCTACTTTGTTGTTGCAAATTTTACGTGGCTGCTACGGGCTTAGCAAGAACCGTTCTTACCTACGCATCAAAAACCACAACGATAGTTCGTCAAGTTAGTGCTGTTTTAACCTTCGCAAGGACCGGGCGTAGCCACACTCGGTTCAACTAAAGTGAGAGAGACAGACACCCGCCGGTCACCTTTAAGCAACGAGTGCTCGTAGCGGTGAAACCAGTCTCGCGTAAGCGTACGCGTAATGTCGGTCCGGGCCGCTTCATCTCACAATACCGCCGAACCAAAGTATGACATGCTGGTAAGCAGTATGACTTGTATCGCCCACAACTCACTTGTGTTCTACTCGTGCATATAACATCAATGCATAAAACCTAGGCTCGGATGCCACTGTTGGGGAACGTAGTAATTTCAAAAAATTTCCTACGTACACGCAAGATCATGGTGGTGGCATAGCAACGAGAGGGGAGAGTATTGTCCACGTACCCTCGTAGACTGTAAGCGGAAGCGTTATGACAACGCGGTTGATGTAGTCGTACGTCTTCACGATCCGACCGATCCAAGCACCGAACGTACGACACCTCCGAGTTCAGCACACGTTCAGCTCGATGGCGATCCCCGGGCTCCGATCCAGCAAAGCTTCGGGGATGAGTTCCGTCAGCACGATGGCGTGGTGATGATGATGATGCTCTACCGGCGCAGGGCTTCGCCTAAACTCCGCGACGATATGATCGAGGTGGAATATGGTGGAGGGGGGCACCGCACACGGCTAAGGAACGATCCGTAGATCAACTTGTGTGTCCTGGGGTGCCCCCTTGCCCCCGTATATAAAGGAGGGAGGGGGAGGTGCGGCCGGCCCCCTTGGGGTGCGCCTGGAGGAGTCCTACTCCCACCGGGAGTAGGACTCCCCCCTCTTGCCTTGGTGGAGAAGGAAAGGGGGGAGGCGAAAGAGGAAAGGGGGGCGCCGCCCCCCTTCCTTGTCCTATTCGGACTAGGGGGGGAGGGGGCGCGCGGCCTGCCCTGGCCGTCCCTCCTCTTCTCCCTCATGGCCCACTAAGGCCCATTAGCCCCCGGGAGGGTTCCGGTAACCCCCCGGTGTTCCGGTAAAATCCCGATTTCACCCGGAACCTGTCCGATGTCCAAACATAGGCTTCCAATATATCAATCTTTATGTCTCGACCATTTCGAGACTCCTCGTCATGTCCGTGATCACATCCGGGACCCCGAACAAACTTCGGTACATCAAAACTTATAAACTCATAATAAAACTGTCATCGTAACGTTAAGCGTGCGGACCCTACGGGTTCGAGAACTATGTAGACATGACCTAGAACTATTCTCGGTTAATAACCAATAGCGGGACCTGGATGCCCATATTGGTTCCTACATATTCTACGAAGATCTTTATTGGTCAAACCACATAACAACATACGTTGTTCCCTTTGTCATCGGTAGGTTACTTGCCCGAGATTTGATCGTCGGTATCCAATACCTAGTTCAATCTCGTTACCGGCAAGTCTCTTTACTCGTTCCGTAATGCATCATCCCGTAACCAACTCATTTGGTCACATTGCTTGCAAAGCTTATAATGATGTGCATTACCGAGAGGGCCCAGAGATACCTCTCCGACAATCGGAGTGACAAAACCTAATCTCGAAATACGCCAACTCAACATGTACCTTCGGAGACACCTGTAGTACTCCTTTATAATCACCCAGTTACGTTGTGACGTTTGGTAGTACCCAAAGTGTTCCTCCGGTAAACGGGAGTTGCATAATCTCATAGTTACAGGAACATGTATAAGTCATGAAGAAAGCAATAGCAACATACTAAACGATCAAGTGCTAGGCTAACGGAATGGGTCATGTCAATCACATTATTCTCCTAATGATGTGATCCCATTAATCAAATGACAACAAATGTCTATGGTTAGGAAACATAACCATCTTCGATTAATGAGCTAGTCAAGTAGAGGCATACTAGTGACTATATGTTTGTCTATGTATTCACACATGTATCATGTTTCCCATTAATAAAATTCTAGCATGAATAATAAACATTTATCATGAAATAAGGAAATAAATAATAACTTTATTATTGCCTCTAGGGCATATTTCCTTCAGGAAGAGGGGTATTTTTGAGCATACTCGAAAATTAGGGGTAAATGCCAGGTGTGGGTTCAAGTTAGGGGGAGAAATGGAATTGTCCCTATCATATATGCTACTGTATGAACCATATTTGTGTGTGAGGATGCATGTTGACTATATATGAGTACCTATAATGCTTAATGATATTGTATGACTACTGTATGACTATATGGTATTGTGGTTAATGGTATTGTTATCTGGTATATGTGAAATTGCAGTTTATTGAAACTGTTCTAGATTAATAGGAAGGAGGGAAAAATGTTGAAAGATACAACAGTAGTGCGGGGAAAGAAAAGCGCTACAGCTACTTAATAGTACCGCGTGTGAGAAAAGCGCTACTGATATAGTCAATAGTAGTAGCGCTGGTACATACAACACTACTACTATCTGTTAGCTGTAGCGCCTTCTTAGTAGCGCGGCCAACCACGCTACTGATAGCATTAAAACCCGTGCTACTACTAGGGTTTTCCCTAGTAGTGTGAAACTGACCCATAATAAATAGTGTATCACTTTATACCCATTAACGGCCCATTATTCCATTGGGCCGTTTCCAGCCCATGTTATCTTCCGGCCTTCACAGGGCCCATTTATTCTTGGGCCCATTTCCAGCATTCGGTTACTTACGACCCGTTACTGGCCTTTTCTGCTTGTGGGCCAAATTCAGCCCGTGGTTGCAGTCGTCCCATTTGTGGCTCATTAATCCATTGGGCCATTTTCATAGCTTCATCAAATACGGCCGATTAATGAAGGCCCGTTATGGTCGGCCCATGAACGGGCGATTCCAACTCTAGCCCATTTACGGCCCATAATGCGGTTTGTTATTGGCCCATGTTTGGCCAATCGATCATACGACCGGTAGAAGGCCCATTGATGATAAGACCCGTAGAAGGCCCATTGTTTCTAAGGCCCGTAGAAGGCCCATTGTTTCTATGGCCCATAGCAGGCCCATTGTTTCCACGACCCGTAGAAGGCCCATTGTTTCTACGGCTTGTAGGAGGTCTAGGGTCACTACAGTAAATATGTAGCCCATGGTTATTGTGGCCTAGTTTTTAAAAATAGGTTATTGCGGCCACTAGCAAACCGCGGAAAAAGAACTACACTGACTACAAGTAGACAAATAAACAAGACAACAAGGAAATAAATAAGCAAGCAACTTACGCTATGCTATCACGACTATTACACATATTACATCCATTGGGCATAAAAGTTCACCACCAGTGCAAATATAGGGAACAAAGCAGCATATCACATACACTGGTTGTCAAAGTTGGCGGCCAGTGCAAATAAACTCCGCAACAAAACAAGTCCAGAACTGAAACCACTTCAGAAGAGCTCAAGAAACAATATCCTGGGTACCCGTAATGCTGGCAAGATGCTTAGCAAGATTATTAACTTTCTCTTGTTTGGCACTTAAATCCTCCAGCACTTGCTGCTGCACCAGAAAGTATGCATCTGAATTCTGCAGGGACTTCCTCAGTCCTTCGGCTTCCTATCGCATAACATCTGATCGATGTCTATCAACTTGAAGTTGAGACTCAAGAAGCTGAACTGATTCAAGTAGCGAGTTTGAAGAGCTAGTGGCAACAGTAGGAGCCAGTAACTCGAACACTACATCAAGACAGGACTTTGGGGTTGTCTCAGTGTCTTCAATATAATTTTTATCAGCTTTCTTGGAGACCAACAGGGATGTCTCACTATCTTGAACCTTATCTGCATTACTTCCTTTACCATTGCATAACGGGGTACTCTTCTCCAATATTTTATCCGCATTCTAAAAGAGAAACAAACAGACACATCACATGTTTACCATGTTGTATATGAAACTCATTTTGGTAAACCAATTCAGCAGTAAGGTGGACAGGATAATAGCATGAAACAAACATATATCTATGTAGTATGGTCACTGTATGGTCTATATCATTCTAGTTTATGTTGCCAAATCAAGATAGAGACAGTACAAATCATATCTATTTAAGACAAAGAAGCATAGACAGAATATAAGTGTGTGAAACTACACAACAATAACAACACTTGTAATGTGCATGGCATGAGAACATAACTGTTTATTCAATTGAAACTGATATCAACATAGAGCAAGTTACAATAGCAAACACGTTACAGAAACAGGTTTAAAACATACCTGTTGCACCACTGGAGTTTCAATTGCATACTTTAAATTTGAAATTAGTTGGTATGAGTAAATACAGTGATGCAAGAGCAAAGGAGTATGAACCATAGCTACGGAACCTAACCTAAGAACAATTCTTCTTCTGCTTTAAGCATTGACTTGGGGTTCAGAGTGGTGGTCCTCGTGCTTTGGGCACTGTAGTTGCCTTACTAACTGCTCGTGTTTGGGTGCTCTATGGTGGAGACAGTGTTGTGTCAACTGGAACTAGGTTATTATCTGCCGGGGTTGGGGTTAGAAGGGGTGTAGCTGGTTCTCTGTCCAACTGGGTAGGGGTACAACCCACGTGAGTCTGGGTTATGTGTGGCAGGGCTGGTTCTTGGGCAAGTACAACCGTGGTTCTATCTGCATCGACCGGTAGCATGATCTTTTCTAAAGACCGTGTTTTTACTCCCACAGATACTTCCATCACCCCCTCCAATTCAAATGGCTGATAAACAAGAAAAGTAATTGAATATACAGACATTGTAAGGTAGACAGGTGCAATGGATAGTAGGTAAGAAAATAGGGCAAGAAATAATTCACATTTATGTTGTCTAACCAAACAGAATATCATGACATAATTTCACATATATGATGGCTAATTAAACATGATAGCATGACACGATTTCACATGTATGATGGCTAACTAAACATGATAGAATGACATACTTCAAAATATGATGACTATGTAAACAGGATGACATGATATAACTATACAATGTGTCTATTAAAGTGGTTGGCATGACATAATTCAAAATAGGATGACTATGTAAACATGATGAGATGATATAACTATATTATGTCTTTAGAAAATGGGTTGGCATGCCATAATTCAGATACATACTATCTATGTAAACATCATGGCATGATATAATTCAAATATATGATTTATATACTAAGCAAGTTACCAGAGGGCAATCGCATATATGATGTGTCAACTAAGGAGATGGTATTCAATATTGTGTATATGATGTAAAAACTAAGCATTGCAATACAACATATGCATGATATGAGTAATATAACCCTGCCAAGTTTGAGCATACACCTCAGGGGGATAATAGGACTGGTCATTTGCCTCTGAATCCTCCTCTAATGAGTGATGACCCACAAGTGCAGGGGATCTATCGTAGTCCTTTCGATAAGTAAGAGTGTCTAAATCAACGAGGAGTAGAAGGAAATGATAAGCGGTTTTCAGTAAGGTTTTCTCTGCAAGCACTGAAATTGTAGGTAACAGATAGTTTTGTGATAAGATAAATTGTAACAAGTAACAAGCAATGAAAGTAAATAAAGTGCAGCAAGGTGGCCCAATCCTTTTTGTAGCAAAGGATAAGCCTAGACAATTTCTTATAATGAGAAAAGAGCTCCCGAGGACACATGGGAATTATCGTCAAGCTAGTTTTCATCACGCTCATATGATTCACGTTCGGTACTTTGATAATTTGATATGTGGGTGGACCGGTGCTTGGGGCCCTTACTTGGACAAGCATCCCTCTTATGATTAACCCCTATTGCAAGCATCCGCAACTACAAAAGTAGTATTAAGGTAAACCTAACCACATCATTAGACATATGGATCCAAATCAGCCCCTAACGAAGCAATGCATAAACTAGGGTTTAAGCTTCTGTCACTCTAGCAACCCATCATCTACTTATTACTTCCCAATGCCTTCCTCTAGGCCCAAATAATGGTGAAGTGTCATGTAGTCGACGTTCACATAACACCACTAGAGGAAAGACAACATACATCTCATCAAAATATCGAACGAATACCAAATTCACATGACTACTAATAGCAAGATTTCACCCATGTCTTCAGGAACAAACGTAACTAGTCACAAAGCATATTCATGTTCATAATCAGAGGAGTAATAATATGCATTAAGGATCTGAACATCTGATCTTCCACCAAGTAAACAATTAGCATCAACTACAAGGAGTAATCAACACTACTAGCAACCCACAGGTACCAATTTGTGGTTTGGATAAAAGATTGGATACAAGAGATGAACTAGGGTTTTGAGAAGAGATGGTGCTGGTGAGGATGTTGATGGAGATTGACCCTCTCCCGATGGGAGGATCATTGGTGATGACGATGGTGATGATTCCCCCCTCCCGGAGGGAAGTGTCCCCGGCAGAACAGCTCTGTCGGAGCTCTAGATTGGTTCCGCCAAGGTTCCGCCTCGTGGCGGTGGAGTTTCGTCTCGTAAGCTTGCCCACGATTTTTTCCAGGGTAAAAGCCTTCATATAGCAGAAGATGGACACCGGAGGGCCACCAGGGGGCCCATGGGAGGGGGGCGCGCCCAGTAGGGGTGGGTGCGCCCCCACCCTCCTGGCCAGGGTGTGGGCCCCCTGAGGTGTTTCTTCCGCTCAATAATTCGTATTAATTCCAAAAATAAGTTTCATGGAGTTTCAGTATTTTTGGAGCAGTGCAAAATAGGTTTCCAATGTTTGCTCCTTTTCCAGCCAGAATTCCAGCTGCCGGCATTCCCCCTCTTCATGGTAAACCTTGTAAAATAAGAGAGAATAGCCATAAGTATTGAGATATAATGTGTAATAACATCCCATAATGCAATAAATATTGATATAAAAGCATGATGCAAAATGGACGTATCCACTCCCCCAAGCTTAGACCTCGCTTGTCCTCAAGCGGAAGCCGAAATTGAAAAATATGTCCACATGTTTTGAGATAGAGGTGTCAATAAAAATAAAATACGGACATGAGGGCATCATGATCATTCTTATAACAACAACATAAATAGATTTTGTCATATGACTTCCTATGCTCAAATAACAATCAATTCACATGTCAAGTATGGTTCAGAAACTTCATTGAAAGCTAACAAACTATAATATCAGTCATTGAAGCAATTGCAATTTATCATAACATCAAAAAGAGTCAAGAATAGAGCTTTTCAGCAAGTCCACATACTCAACTATCATGTAGTCTTCTACAATTGCTAACACTCACGCAATACTTGTGGTTATGGAGTTTTAGCCGGACACTAAGAAAGATAGGGGCCTATTGTGTTGCCTCCCAACCTATTCACCTTTAGGTGATGTCAACAATAATAATCCATGCTAACTTACACTCAGTTGGATATATATATATATCATGATCTTTCAAACACGAGGAGCTTGCCAAAGGATAAAATGAAAAAGGGAAAGGTGAAGATCACCTTGACTTAAGCATAAAGTAAAAACATAAAGTAAAAGATAGGCCCTTTGCAAAGGGAAGCAGAGGTTGTCATGTGCTTTTAGGGTTGGATGCATAAAATCTTAATGCAAAAGAACGTCACTTTATATTGCCACTTGTATATGGACCTTTATTATGCAGTCCATCGCTTTTATTGCTTCCATAACAAGATCGTATAAAGCTTATTTTCTCTGCACTAATAAGTCATACATATTTAGAGAGCAATTTTTATTGCTTGCACCGATGACAACTTACTTGAAGGATCTTACTCAATCCATAGGTAGGTATAGTGGACTCTCATGGCAAAACTGGGTTTAAGGATATTTGGAAGCACAAGTAGTATCTCTACTTGGTGCAAGGAATTTGGCTAGCATGAGGGGGAAAGGCAAGCTCAACATGTTGGGAAGATCAATGACAATATACGTTAACTGAGATGTGAGAAAACATAAACCATTACGTTATCTTCCTTGTCCAACATCAACTCTTTTAGCATGTCATACTTAATGAGTGCTCCCGATCATAAAAGATGTCCATGATAATATATTTGCATGTGAAAACTTCTCTTTCCTTATTACTTCCGATTAATTGCAATGATGACTAAAACTACGTTTATCAACTCTCAACAACTTTTATGCCTCATACGTTCTATGTGTGAAGTCATTACTACCCATAAGATCAATATGAACTCTTTTATTCTTTCTACTTTCCCAAGATCATAAAAAGATAGCAAAGCCCTTAACTCAACACTAATCTTTATTATAGATAGCTCACAGACTCGATTACATAAAGAGATCACAAAGAAAGACTCAAAACTACTTGATATCAAAACTTCAATCTACTAGATCAAGATACTACTAAAAGGATCGAACTAAATAAAACGGTAAAGATAAGAGTGTGATGGTGATATGATATTGGGGCACCTCCCCCAAGCTTGGCAGTTGCCAAGGGGAGTGCCCATACCCATGTAATTATGTCCTCGGAGGTGGTGAAGTAGGAGTTGTTGATGATGTAGGCTTGTCGTCCATCTTCCAAGGCATAGGCTCACATCATAGAAGGATGATCGAGTCTCCAGGATCCTTAAATCCGCAGCCAAACTCATTCTCTTGAATCTATATTCATACTCACAGTTCTGGTTTTGCAGGTCATAGATCTGGGCTTGGAGGTGCTCGATTTTCTCTTGAAGCTTGAAGATGGTTTCCCCAATGACTTTGGCATCTAGCTTGTGGTTGTTGGTGAACTCCGTGATCATCATTTGGTTGGTGTTGAGTCCACGCTCCACCATCCCTTGGCACTTGAAGACTTGCTGCTCCACGGCTTCGAGCTTTGTCTCCACGCTTCCGGTACGCCTTGGTCCCTCCACATCGCGGATGTGCCGCACCCCTCACGCATCTCAATGGTTTGAGGGTGTTGCAGCACCTCCGCGAGATAGGGGTTGATAACCCTCTCGAAAAACTTGTCCTTGTGAGCGCTTGGAGACGCCATGATGCTCTAGATCTGTAACAGAAAATAGCTCGAAACAAAAACAGAGGATATTTGCGTGATACGGTGGTCAAAACCTTTGGGAGTTTATATAATGAATTTTTACTGACCAAAATACGTAACGTGCAAGAAAACGGAGTCCGGGAGGCACACGAGGTAGCCACGAGACAGGGGGGCGCGCCCAGGAAGGGTGGGCGCGCCCTCCACCCTCGTGGAGGCGTCGTGTCCTTCTCGGACTACTTCTTTCTTTCTAAAATTCTTAAATATTCCAAAACTGATAAAAATTGCCATTAGAATTGTTTTGGAGTCGGTTTACTTACCTACCACATACCTATTCCTTTTTGGAGTCTGGAACGTTCTGGAAAGTGTCCCTTATGTATTCCTCCAGGGTTACAGTTTCAATAATATTAGTTTCAACATTGATAGGATTACCTGAGATATAATGTTTAATCCTTTGACCGTTCACCACCCTCGGACTTGTGCCTTCGAAGTTGTTGATTTTTATAGCACCAGAACGATAGACCTCCTCGATAACGTAAGGACCTTCCCATTTAGAGATAAGTTTTCTTGCAAAAAATCTTAAACGAGAGTTGAATAATAACACATAATCACCTACGTTAAACTCACGCTTTTGTATCCTTTTGTCATGCCAGCGTTTGACTTTTTCTTTGAATAGCTTGGCATCCTCATAGGCTTGGGTTCTCCATTCATCAAGTGAGCTAATATCAAACAACCTCTCCTCACCGGCAAGTTTGAAGTCATAGTTGAGCTCTTTAATAGCCCAATATGCTTTATGTTCAAGTTCAAGAGGTAAATGACATGCCTTTCCATAAACCATCTTATACGGAGACATACCCATAGGATTTTTGTATGCAGTTCTATAGGCCCATAATGCATCATCAAGTTTTTTGGACCAATTCTTTCTAGATCTATTCACAGTCTTTTGTAAAATTAATTTGAGCTCTCTATTGCTCAACTCTACTTGACCACTAGACTGCGGGTGATAAGGAGATGCGATTCTATGATTAACATCATATACTTAGCAAGCATCTTACAGAAAGCACCATGAATAAAATGTGAACCACCATCAGTCATAAGATATCTAGGGACTCCAAACCTCAGAAAAATAACTTCTTTAAGCATTTTAATAGAAGTGTTATGATCAGCACTACTAGTTGGAATAGCTTCTACCCACTTAGTAACGTAATCAACAGCAACTAAAAAATGTGTGTAACCATTAGAGGCAGGAAAAGGCCACATCTAATCAAAGCCCCAAACATCAAACGGTTCAATAACAAGAGAATAATTCATAGGCATCTCTTGACGTCTACTAATATTACCAATTCATTGACATTCATCACAAGATAAGACAAACTTACGAGCATCTTTGAGGAGAGTAGGCCAATAAAAACCGGATTGCAATACCTTATGTGCAGTTCTATATCCAGCATGGTGTCCTCCATAGGATTCAGAGTGACACTTGTGGAGGATCTGGTCCAGTTCATGCTCAGGCACACAATGTCTAATAACACCATCTACTCCTTTATAAAGGTGTGGGTCATCCCAGAAGTAATGTCTTAAATCATAAAAGAACCTTTTCTTTTGCTGGTATGTGAAACTAGGTGGTATAAATTTAGCAACAATGTAATTAGCATAATCAGCATACCAAGGAGCAGTACGAGAAGCATTAACGACCGCTAATTGTTCATCAGGAAAGCTATCATCAATAGGCAGTGGGTCATCAAGAACATTCTCTAACCTAGACAAGTTGTCTGCAACGGGATTCTCAGATCCCTTTCTATCAATAATATGCAAATCAAATTCTTGGAGAAAGAGAACCCATCTAATGAGTCTAGGCTTAGCATCTTTCTTTCCCATAAGATATTTATAGTAGCATGATCAGTGTGAATAGTAACTTTGGAATCAACAATATAAGGTCTAAACTTATCACATGCAAACACAACTGCTAAGAATTCTTTTTCAGTAGTGGCATAATTTCTCTGGGTAGTATCAAGAGTCTTACTAGCATACTGGATAACATTCAATTTCTTATCAACTCTTTGCCCTAGAACAGCACCTACAGCATAATCACTAGCATCACACATAATTTCAAAAGGTAAATTCCAATTAGGTGGCTGGATAATAGGTGCAGTGATCAAAGATTTCTTAAGTATTTCAAATGCTTCTACACAATCATCATCAAAGACAAAAGGAATATCTTTTTGCAATAATTAGTCAGAGGCCTAGAGATTTTAGAAAAGTCCTTAATGAACCTCCTATAAAAACCGGCATGACCAAGGAAACTTGTTATACCTTTTATGTCCTTGGGACATGGCATCTTTTCAATAGCATCAACTTTAGCTTTATCAAATTCAATACCTCTCTCGGAGATTTTGTGCCCCAAGACAATGCCTTCATTAACCATAAAGTGGCACTTTTCAGGCTAGTGTCTTCACATCTCTGCAAAACTCGATCAAGGTTGCTCAAGCAATCATCAAAAGAGGATCCATAAACGGAGAAATCATCCATGAATACCTCACAAATCTTTTCACAAAAGTCAAAGAATATAGCAATCATACATCTTTGAAAGGTAGCAGGTGCATTACATAAACCAAAAGGCATACGTCTATAAGCAAAATTACCGAAAAGGAAAGTAAAAGTAGTCTTTGATTGATCCCCCGCTAACACAGGTATTTGAGAAAAACCAGAATAACCATCTAGAAAGCAGAAATGTGTGTGTTTGGATAGTCTTTCTAGCATTTGATCAATAAAAGGTAAAGGGTAATGATCTTTCTTAGTAGCTTTATTTAATTTACGGAAATCAATTACCATCCTATAACCTATAATAATTCTTTGCGGGATCAATTCATCTTTATCATTAGGAACGGCGGTAATACCTCCCTTTTTAGGAACACAATGGACAGGGCTTATCCAATCACTATCAGCAACGGGAAAAATTATACCTGCCTCAAGGAGCTTTAGTATCTCCTTTCTTACCACTTCTTTCATTTTAGGATTCAATCGTCATTGAGGATCTCTAACTGGTTTGGCATCTTTCTCCACATTTATTTTGTGTTGGCATAGAGTGGTACTAATGCCCTTAAGATCATCCAGAGTATATCCAATAGCAGCACGGTGCTTCTTCAGAGTTTTCAATAATCTTTCTTCTTCTTGCTCTGAAAGGTTAGCACTAATAACAACATGATATATTTTCTTTTCATCAAGATAAGCATACTTAAGATTGTCAGGTAATGGTTTGAGTTCAAACACGGGATCACCCTTGGGTGGAGGGGGATCCCCAAGAATTTCAACGGGAAGGTTGTGTTTCAGCATAGGTTCCTGTTTGAGGAACACTTCATCTATTTCCCTTCTTTCCTTCATAAACATATCATTTTCATGGTCAAGCAAATATTGTTCTAACGGATCAGTAGGAGGCACGGCAATAGAAGCAAGACCAATAATCTCATCCTTACTAGGTGATTCTCTATCACGAGGTTGTCTATGAAACCTAGCAAAATTAAACTCATGAGACATACCCTCTAAGCCAATTGTGACAGTATCCTTTTCACAATCAATCCTAGCATTAACAGTGTTCAAGAAGGGTCTACCAAAAATAATGGGACAAAAGTCATCTTGTGGAGAACTAAGAACAAGAAAATCAGCAGGGTATTTAACCTTCCCACACAAGACTTCAACATCTCTAACAATCCCAACTGGTGAAATAGTATCTCTATTGGCAAGCTTGATAGTAACATCAATACCTTCCAGTTCAACGGGTGCAATGTCATGCATAATTTCTTTATATAAATCATAGGGTATTGCACTAGCACTAGCACCCATATCGCATAAGCCATGATAACAATGATCTCCTATTTTAACAGAAATAACAGGCATGCCTACAACAGGTCTATGTATCTTAGTATCGGGTCTAGCAATATTAGCAGTCTCACCACAGAAATAAATAACATGCCCATCTAAATCATCATCCAAGAGAGCTTTAACCATAGCAATACTAGGTTCAACTTTGATTTGCTCAGGAGGTGTATAATTCCTAGTATTACTCTTACGAACAACAGTCGAAGTTTTAGCATGATCCTTTATCCTAACAGGAAAAGGAGGTTTCTCAACATAAGTAGTAGGAACAATACGATCACTATAAGTGACAGACTTTTCTTCAACTGTAATAGGTGCAACTACTTTTACTTCAATGGGAGTATTATATTTAAACCACTTCTCCTTAGGGAGATCAACGTGAGTGGAAAAAGATTCACAAAAAGAAGCTACTATCTCAGAGTCAAGTCCATATTTAGCGCTAAATCCACGAAAAGCATCGGTATCCATAAAAGATTTAACACAATCAAACTTGGATGTCATACCTGACTCCTTACCATCGTCAGAACCCCAATCTTCAGAGTTGCGTTTGATTCTTTCCAATAAGTCCCATTTGAATTCAATAGTCTTCATCATATAAGAACCAACACAGGAAGTATCGAGCATGTTGCGATCATTGAGAGAAAGACGAGCATAAATTTTTTGAATAATAATTTCTCTAGAGAGCTTATGATTGGGGCATGAATATAACATTGACTTAAGCCTCCCCCAATCTTGAGCGATGCTTTCTCCTTCGCGAGGCCAGAAATTATATATGTAATTACGATCACGATGGACAAGATGCATAGGATAGAACTTCTGGTGAAATTCCAACTTCAATCGTTTACAATTCCAAGATCCTGTATCATCACATAGCCTATACCATGTCAATGCATCTCCCTTCCAATATAAAGGGAACACCTTCCTTTTGAAAACATCATCGGGAATACCTGCAAGCTTAAATAATCCACAAACTTCATCCACAAAGATAAGGTGTAAATCAGGATGCAATGTTCCATCTCCTGCAAACGGATTAGCTAGCAGTTTCTCTATCATACCCAAAGGAATCTCAAAGTAAATATTTTCAATAGGTTCAGTAGGTTGAGGAGCAACTCTTTGCTCTTCTGGTCAGGGTGAAGATACCCCGAACAAGCCCCTCAAAGGATTAGTTTCCATAGTGACAAGTAACAGAAAATTTCAGCACACTATATAAATGTTTCCTTACCAAGTTCCACTCACAAAAAGCGCTACACTCCCCAGCAACAGCGCCAGAAAAGAGTCTTGATGACCCACAAGTGTAGGGGATCTATCGTAGTCCTTCCGATAAGTAAGAGTGTTGAACCCAACGAGGAGCAGAAGGAAATGATAAGCGGTTTTCAGTAAGGTTTTCTCTGCAAGCACTGAAATTGTAGGTAATAGATAGTTTTGTGATAAGATAAATTGTAACGAGTAACAAGCAATGAAAGTAAATAAAGTGCAGCAACGTGGCCCAATCCTTTTTGTAGCAAAGCATAAGCCTGGACAATTTCTTATAATGAGAAAAGAGCTGCCGAGGACACATGGGAATTATCGTCAAGCTAGTTTTCATCACGCTCATATGATTCGCATTCGGTACTTTGATAATTTGATATGTGGGTGGACCGGTGCTTGGGTACTGCCCTTACTTGGACAAGCATCCCACTTATGATTAATCCCTATTGCAAGCATCCACAACTACAAAAGAAGTATTAAGGTAAACCTAACCACAACATTAGACATATGGATCCAAATCAGCCCCTAACGAAGCAACGCATAAACTAGGGTTTAAGCTTCTGTCACTCTAGCAACCCATCATCTACTTATTACTTCCCAATGCCTTCCTATAGGCCCAAATAATGGTGAAGTGTCATGTAGTCGATGTTCACATAACACCACTATAGGAAAGACAACATACATCTCATCAAAATATCGAACGAATACCAAATTCACATGACTACTAATAGCAAGACTTCACCCATGTCCTCAGGAACAAATGTAACTACTCACAAAGCATATTCATGTTCATAATCATAGGAGTAATAATATGCATTAAGGATCTGAACACATGATCTTCCACCAAGTAAACCAATTAGCATCAACTACAAGGAGTAATCAACACTACTAGCAACCCACAGGTACCTATTTGTGGTTTGGATACAAGATTGGATACAAGAGATGAACTAGGGTTTTGAGAGGAGATGGTGCTGGTGAAGATGTTCGTGGAGATTGACCCTCTCCCGATGGGAGGATCATTGGTGATGACGATGGTGATGATTCCCCCCTCCCGGAGGGAAGTGTCCCCGGCAGAACAGCTCTGCCGGAGCTCTAGATTGGTTCCACCAAGGTTCTTCCTCGTGGCGGCGGAGTTTCGTCTCGTAAGCTTGCCCACAATTTTTTCCAGGGTAAAATCCTTCATATAGCAGAAGATGGACACCGGAGGGCCACCAAGGGGCCCAGGAGACAGGTGGCGCGCCCAGTAGGGGTGGGCGCGCCCCCACCCTCCTGGCCAGGGTGTGGGCCCCCTGAGGTGTTTCTTCCTCTCAATAATTCTTATTAATTCCAAAAAAATGTTTCGTGGAGTTTTAGGATTTTTGGAGGAGTGCAGAATAGGTTTCCAATGTTTGCTCCTTTTCAAGCCAGAATTCCAGCTGCCGGCATTCCCCCTCTTCATGGTAAACCTTGTAAAATAAGAGAGAATAGCCATAAGTATTGAGATATAATGTGTAATAACAACCCATAATGCAATAAATATTGATATAAAAGCATGATGCAAAATGGACGTATCAAGGAGCTATCGATTACCAGCAAGATATCTGCTTGAGCAGGTAGCATTGTCTGCTCTAAAGACCTTGTTTTCACTCCAGATTCCTCCATCACCAATTCAAATGGCTGATGCACAGGAAGATCAGTTGAATATACAAACATTGTCACAAATGCAATGAGAAATACAAAAAAGGATGACATGATATAATTCACATATATGATGCTTGGCTAAACATCATGGCATTGCATAATTCACATATATAATGCCTTGCAACAAGATATCATTGCATAATTCACATATATAATGTCATGCAACAAGATGGCATTGCATAATTCACATATATGGTAATTAGACACTAAACAAGTGGCATTCACACAAAGCATGTCTAAACTAAGCAAATGACATAGCAATGCAATACACCATACGCATGATATGAGCAACATAACCCTGCCACATTACAGCATGCACCTCGGGGGGAAATAGGACTGGTCATCTGTATCTGAATCCTCCTCTAAGGAGCTATCCGTAACCAGCAAGACATGCGCTTTGTCAGATTGCATTGTCTGCTCTGAAGACCTTGTTTCCACTCCAGATTTTTCCATGACCATGTCGAATGGCTGATGCGTAGGAAGAGTAATTGAATGTACTAAAAATTGTTGACAAATTTAATATGTAATAAAAAATGATGGCATGATATAATTCACATATAAGATGACTGGCTAACCAGGGTGGCATTGCAAAATTCACATATATGATGCCTGGCTAAACAAGATGGCATTGCATGATTCACATATACGATAAAGAAACTAAACATATGGCATTCACACAAAGCATGTCTAAACTAAGCAGATGACATATTTGATTTATAAAGTAAGCAATGCAAGGCACCATATGCATGATATTACCAACATCAGCATACCAAGTTAGAGCGAAAACCTCAGGGGGTAAATAGTAGTGGTCTTCTCCTTCTGAATCCCCCTCAGAACAATTATCTTCCTCTTGATTACAATCCGAAATGGGTGGAGGGGGGCTGCCTTTGCGCCCACCATGGAGCGACGTCTGCATGAAATTTTATTGCCACACAAGGATCGTTTCTTTTGCTCTACATGTTCAGTTCCATTGTGTACAATAACTGATATGCATAGGAATAAAACATAGTGAGATTATCTAAGGAGTGCATGCACAAATCCAGAGTGATGGTAGCAAACTGTGGATAGACCCAAAACCAATGATAGCAGGTAGATAATAGCTTTATTTAAAAAATACAGATAATGCCTCCTTTAATGTTTGTTTATACCCAATATGAAAATCATAGTAGACACCCAAGATTAACCAGATAGTAGACAGATAGTACTGATTGCCGCCCCAATATGTACCCCACAACCATTTAAAAACTCAAGTTTTAGCATTAGTTTGGACCTGACTCGGAGTCTAATTGGTGAATAGGACGATAAAGTAGCATGTCGTCATATTAAGCGATGCATAACATAAGCAGACACGAAAGAGTGTGACCTATCTTGCGGACCCATGTAGTCCTCAAGGTCACCTTCTCAGTTGATGATGGTAATGCAGTTGTCGTGGCTGCCGGCGGCGGGGAAGAAGATCTGAGGCAGTGAAAGATAGTATGCAGAGCAGATCCCTGCTGTGGTGAACCCTTCCATTGTTGGAGCAGCTAAGCTGGGGTGGAACACAACACAATAGGAGCGGAACAAACCATACAAGGTTTTCTTTGACACATATCTGTAACATAAGTAATTGTGTAAGGGCCTGTTTGAATTTGAGGATTCTAAGAATGCAGGGATAGGAAATACACAGGAATAGGATAGGAATGCACGTGCAAAACAGAGAAATTAAAAACACAGGGTTTCTGCCAATCTGGGTGTTTGGTTCACAAGAATTGGAAGATCGTAGGATGCAAAGGAGCATGATGAGATTAAGTCAAACCACAAGAAAATGTATGGTTATAATGCTATTATGCTACTATCTCTTGGTCTTGTGCTTCATGAATAGGAATTTGAAGACAAGGACAAGTGGATATTAAAATTCCTACAGTTTTTCTTTCAAGGAGACACTAAAGGAACAAATCCTAAAGTTTTCCTTTGCTCCATTCCTTTGAACCAAATGCATGAATAGTAATACCATAGGAAACTTTCCAATTCCTATGTTTTTCCTTCACTTTTCCTTTCAAGAACTGGCAATTCTAGTAGGCAGGCTTGAGCAGGGAAAAGCCTACACTCAAAAAATGTTTTTGTGCTACTTCTACTACTTTGGACCCAGGACACTGCCCTACTAGATCAACTCCCAGGCCCATCTACAAATGCACAGCTCAAACGCGCAGAGATAAATAATGATGGCGTTCAAGAGAGTCCATCACGGATAGCTAAGTTGCCTGGTACCTCACTGCTTGTCATATAGTAGGAGAAACTAATCGTATTTCACGTTACTATGTGTGCTCAATGGATAATATATATAACATGTAGAGTAAAAAAGAGATGCAACAAGTGTACAACCTCTTTGGTGAAGCCATGTCGATCTCAACGTGATTGGGTTGGCCGAGGCGGATGCTCCGGCTGATTTGGCTGTCGGAGGAGGGGAAGAAGATCTTAGGCGTCTGGAGATGGAGCCCGGGTACTGCTCTGCTATGATGGAGCGTTTTGTCGTTGGATCAGCTCCGGTGAGTTGTACGACGGCGAGCCTGAAGCAGGACAAGAGAGATAACGTTAACCTGAGTGGAATTCTAATAGCATCTCCAATAGATGGTGTAAAATACATAACCAAAAAGTGCTAAATGTAAAATACATCAGCCACTCATCTCTGAACTTAACTGTCGAAACTGAATTTAACAGTCGAAACTGAATTTTGCTGTTGAAACTAAACACACTAGTAGTAGAAAAGCAGTAGCAGCAGCAGCAACGCTAGGAGCAGTAGCGCGTGCGAGAGCCAGGGCAGCTGGTCGTGTAGCAACATCTGTTGGGAAACGTAGTAATTTCAAAAAAATTCCTACGCACACGCAAGATCATGGTGATGCATAGCAACGAGAGGGGAGAGTGTTGTCCACGTACCCTCGTAGACCGTAAGCGGAAGCGTTATGACAACGCAGTTGATGTAGTCGTACGTCTTCATGATCCGACCAATCCAAGCACCGAACGTACGACACCTCTGAGTTCAGCACATGTTCAGTTCGATGACGATCCCCGGACTCTGATCCTGCAGGGTGTCGGGGATGAGTTCCGTCAGCATGACGGCGTGGTGACGATGATGATGTTCTACCGACGCAGGGCTTCGCCTAAGCACCGCAACGATATGACCAAGGTGGAATATGGTGGAGGGGGGCACCGCCCATGGCTAAGGAACGATAACGATGATCAACTTGTGTGTTTAGAGGTGCCCCCTACCCCCGTATATAAAGGAGGGAGTGGGAGGTGCGACCGCCCCCCTAGGGGTGCACCTGGAGGAGTCCTACTCCCACCGGGAGTAGGACTCCCTCCTCTTGCCTTGGTGGAGAAGGAAAGGGGGGAGGGGAAAGAGGAAAGGGGGCACCCTCCCCCTTCCTTGTCCTATTAGGACTAGGGGGGAGGGGGCACGCGGCCTGCCCTGGCCGGCCCTCCTCTTCTCCCTCATGGCCCATGTAGGCCCATTAACCCCCAGGGGGGTTCCGGTAACCCCCCGGTACTCCCGTAAAATCCCGGTTTCACCCGGAATGTTTCCGATATCCAAATATAGGCTTCCAATATATCAATCTTTATGTCTCGACCATTTGGAGACTCCTCGTCATGTCCATGATCACATCCGGGTCTCCAAACAACCTTCGGTACATCAAAACTTATAAACTCATAATAAAACTATCATCGTAATGTTAAGCGTGCGGACCCTACGGGTTCGAGAACTATGTAGACATGACCTAGAACTGTTCCCGGTCAATAACCAATAGCGGAACCTGGATGCTCATATTGGCTCCTACATATTCTACGAAGATCTTTATCGGTCAAACCGCATAACAACATACGTTGTTCCCTTTGTCATCGGTATGTTACTTGCCCGAGATTCGGTCGTCGGTATCCAATACCTAGTTCAATCTCGTTACCGGCAAGTCTCTTTACTCGTTACGTAATGCATCATTCCGTAACTAACTCATTAGCTACATTGCTTGCAAGGCTTATAGTGATGTGCATTACCGAGAGGGCCCAAAGATACCTCTCCGACAATCGGAGTGACAAAACCTAATCTCGAAATACGCCAACTCAACATGTACCTTTGGAGACACCTGTAGAGCTCCTTTATAATCACCCAGTTACGTTATGACGTTTGGTAGCACATAAAGTGTTCCTCCAGTAAATGGGAGTTGCATAATCTCATAGTTGTAGGAACTTTGTATAAGTCATGAAGAAAGCAATAACAACATACTAAACAATCAAGTTCTAGGCTAACGGAATGGGTCAAGTCAATCACATCATTCTCCTAATAATGTGATCCCGTTAATCAAATGACAACACATGTCTATGGTTAGGAAACAACCATCTTTGATTAATGAGCTAGTCAAGTAGAGGCATACTAGTGACATTATGTTTGTCTATGTATTCACACATGTATCATGTTTCCAGGTAATACAATTCTAGCATGAATAATAAACATTTATCATGAAATGAGGAAATAAATAATAACTTTATTATTGCCTCTAGGGCATATTTCCTTCAGTCTCCCACTTGCACTAGAGTCAATAATCTAGATTACACAGTAATGATTCTAGCACCCATGGAGTCTTGGTGCTGATCATGTTTTGCTCGTGGAAGAGGCTTAGTCAACGGGTCTGCAATATTCAGATCTGTATGTATCTTGCAAATCTCTATGTCTCCCACCTGGACTTGGTCCCGGATGGAATTGAAGCGTCTCTTGATGTGCTTGGTCCTCTTGTGAAATCTGGATTCCTTTGCCAAGGCAATTGCACCAGTATTGTCACAGAAGATCTTCATTGGTCCCGATGCACTAGGTATGACACCTAGATCAGAAATGAACTCCTTCATCCAGACTCCTTCATTTGCTGCTTCCGAAGCAGCTATGTACTCCGATTCGCATGTAGATCCCGCCATGACGCTTTGTGTAGAACTGCACCAACTTACAGCTCCACCGTTTAATAAAAACACATATCCGGTTTGCGATTTAGAATCGTCCGGATTAGTGTGAAAGCTTGCATCGACGTAACCATTTACGACTAGCTCTTTGTCACCTCCATAAATGAGAAACATATCCTTAGTCCTTTTCAGGTATTTCAGGATGTTCTTGACCGCTGTCCAGTGATCCACTCCTGGATTACTTTGGTACCTTCCTGCCAAGCTTATTGCTAAGCATACGTCAGGTCTGGTACACATCATTGCATACATGATAGAGCCTATGGCTGAAGCATAGGGAACATCTTTCATTTTCTCTCTATCTTCTGCTGTGGTCGGGCATTGAGTCTGACTCAACTTCACACCTTGTAATACAGGCAGGAACCCTTTCTTTGCCTGATCCATTTTGAACTTTTTCAAAACATTTTCAAGGTATGTGCTTTGTGAAAGTCCAATTAAGCGTCTTGATCTATCTCTATAGATCTTGATGCCCAATATGTAAGCAGCTTCACCGAGGTCTTTCATTGGAAACCTTTTATTCAAGTATCCCTTTATGCTATCCAGAAATTCTATATCATTTCCAATTAACAATATGTCATCTACATATAATATCAGAAATGCTACAGAGCTCCCACTCGCTTTCTTGTAAATACAGGCTTCTCCAAAAGTCTGTATAAAACCATATGCTTTGATCACACTATCAAAGCGTTTATTCCAACTCCGAGATGCTTGCACCAGTCCATAAATGGATCGCTTGAGGTTGCACACTTTGTTAGCACCTTTTGGATCGACAAAACCTTCCGGTTGCATCATATACAACTCTTCTTCCAGAAATCCATTCAGGAATGCAGTTTTGACATCCATTTGCCAAATTTCATAATCATAAAATGCAGCAATTGCTAACATGATTCAGACAGACTTAAGCATCGCTACGGGTGAGAAAGTCTCATCGTAGTCAACCCCTTGAACTTGTCGAAAACCTTTTGCAACAAGTCGAGCTTTGTAGACAGTTACATTACCATCAGCGTCAATCTTCTTCTTGAAGATCCATTTATTCTCAATGGCTTGCCGATCATCGGGCAAGTCAACCAAAGTCCATACTTTGTTCTCATACACGGATCCTATCTCAGATTTCATGGCTTCAAGCCATTTTGCGGAATCTGGGCTCATCATCGCTTCCTCATAGTTTGTAGGTTCGCCATGGCCAAGTAACATGACTTCCAGAATAGGATTACCATACCACTCTGGTGCGGATCTTACTCTGGTAGACCTACGAGGTTCAGTAGAAACTTGATCTGAAGTTTCATGATCAATATCATTAGCTTCCTCACTAATTGGTATAGTTGTCACAGGAACCGGTTCTTGTGATGAACTACTTTCCAATAAGGGAGCAGGTACAGTTACCTCATCAAGGTCTGCTTTCCTCCCACTCACTTCTTTCGAGAGAAACTCTTTCTCTAGAAAGGATCCGAATTTAGCAACAAAAATCTTGCCCTCAGATCTGTGATAGAAGGTGTACCCAATAGTCTCTTTTGGGTATCCTATGAAGACACATTTCTCCGATTTGGGTTCGAGCTTATCTGGTTGAAGTTTCTTCACATAAGCATCGCTGACCCAAACTTTAAGAAACGACAACTTTGGTTTCTTGCCAAACCACAGTTCATAAGGCGTCGTCTCAACGGATTTTGATGGTGCCCTATTTAACGTGAATGCGACCGTCTCTAAAGCATAACCCCAAAATGATAGAGATAAATCAGTAAGAGACATCATAGATCGCACCATATCCAGTAAAGTACGATTACGACGTTCGGACACACCATTTCGTTGTGGTGTTCCGGGTGGCGTGAGTTGCGAAACTATTCCGCATTGTTTCAAATGTAAACCAAACTCGTAACTTAAATATTCTCCTCCACGATCAGATCGTAGAAATTTTCTTTTCTTGTTACGATGATTTTCCACTTCACTCTGAAATTCTTTGAACTTTTCAAATGTTTCAGACTTGTGTTTCATCAAGTAGATATACCCATATCTGCTCAAATCATCTGTGAAAGTGAGAAAATAATGATACCCGCCGCGAACCTCAATATTAATTGGACCACATACATCAGTATGTATGATTTCCAACAAATCAGTTGCTCGCTCCATAGTTCCGGAGAACGGTGTTTTAGTCATCTTGCCCATGAGGCACGGTTCACAAGTACCAAGTGATTCATAATCAAGTGATTCCAAAAGTCCACCAGTATGGAGTTTCTTCATGCTCTTTACACCGATATGACCTAAACGGCAGTGCCACAAATAAGTTGCACTATCATTATCAACTCTGCATCTTTTGGCTTCAACATTATGAATATGTGTATCACTACTATTGAGATTTAATAAAAATAGACCACTCTTCAAGGGTGCATGACCATAAAAGATATTACTCATATAAATAGAACAACCATTATTCTCTGATTTAAATGAATAACCGTCTCGCATCAAACAAGATCCAGAGATAATGTTCATGCTCAACGCTGGCACCAAATAACAATTATTTAGGTCTAATACTAATCCCGATGGTAGATGTAGAGGTAGCGTGCCGACCGCGAGCACATCGACTTTGGAACCATTTCCCACGCGCATCGTCACCTCGTCCTTAGCCAATCTTCACTTAATCCGTAGTCCCTGTTTCGAGTTGCAAATATTAGCAACAAAACCAGTATCAAATACCCAGGTGCTACTGCGAGCATTAGTAAGGTACACATCAATAACATGTATATCACATATACCTTTGTTCACTTTGCCATCCTTCTTATCCGCCAAATACTTGGGGCAGTTCCGCTTCCAGTGTCCAGTCTGCTTGCAGTAGAAGCACTCAGTCTCAGGCTTAGGTCTAGACTTGGGTTTCTTCTCGCGAGCAACAACTTGTTTGCTGTTCTTCTTGAAGTTCCCCTTCTTCTTCCCTTTGCCCCTTTTCTTGAAACTAGTGGTCTTGTTAACCATCAACACTTGATGCTCCTTCTTGATTCCTACCTCCGCGGCTTTTAACATTGCAAAGAGCTTGGGAATAGTCTTGTCCATCCCTTGCATATTATAGTTCATCACAAAGCTCTTGTAGCTTGGTGGCAGTGATCGAAGAATTCTGTCAATGACACTATCATCAGTAAGACTAACTCCCAGTTGAATCAAGTGATTATTATACCCAGACATTTTGAGTATGTGTTCACTGACAGAACTATTCTCCTCCATCTTACAGCTATAGAACTTATTGGAGACTTCATATCTCTCAATCCGGGCATTTGCTTGAAATATTAACTTCAACTCCTGAAACATCTCATATGCTCCATGACGTCCAAAACATCGTTAAAGACTCGGTTCCAAGCCGTAAAGCATGGCACACTGAACTATCGAGTAGTCATCAGCTTTGCTCTGCCAGACGTGCTTAACGTCGTCAGTTGCATCAGCAGCAGGCCTGGTACCCAGCGGTGCTTCCAGGACGTAATTCTTCTGTGCAGCAATGAGGATAATCCTCAGGTTACGGACCCAGTCTGTGTAATTGCTACCATCATCTCTCAACTTAGCTTTCTCAAGGAACACATTAAAATTCAACGGAACAACAGCACGAGCCATCTATCTACAACAAACATAGATAAGCAAAATACTATCAGGTACTAAGTTCATGATAAAATTAAGTTCAATTAATCATATTACTTAAGAACTCCCACTTAGACAGACATCTCTCTAGTCATCTAAGTGATCACGTGATCCAAATCAACTAAACCATGTCCGATCATCACGTGAGATGGAGTAGTTTCAATGGTGAACATCTCTATGTTGATCATATCTACTATCAATCATTTCAATGGAGTAGTTTCACGTTCGACCTTTCGGTCTCCGTGTTCCGAGGCCATATCTGTATATGCTAGGCTCGTCAAGTTTAACCTGAGTATTCCGCGTGTGCAACTATTTTGCACCCGTTGTATTTGAACGTAGAGCCTATCACACCCGATCGTCACGTGGTGTCTCAGCACGAAGAACTTTCACAACGGTGCATACTCAGGGAGAACACTTCTTGATAATTTAGTGAGAGATCATCTTAAAATGCTACCATCAATCAAAGCAAGATAAGATGCATAAAGGATAAACATCACATGCAATCAATATAAGTGATATGATATGGCCATCATCATCTTGTGCTTGTGATCTCCATCTCCGAAGCACCATCGTGATCACCATCGTCACCGGCGCGACACCTTGATCTCCATCGCAGCATCGTTGTCGTTACGCCATCTATTGCTTCTACGACTATCGCTACCGCTTAGTGATAAAGTAAAGCAATTACAGGGCGTTTGCATTTCATACAATAAAGCGACAACCATATGGCTCCTGCCACTTGCCGATAACTTTGGTTACAAAACATGATCATCTCATACAATAAAATATAGCATCACGTCTTGACCATATCACATCACAACATGCCCTACAAAAACAAGTTAGATGTCCTCTACTTTGTTGTTGCAAATTTTACGTGACTGCTACGGGCTGAGCAAGAACCGTTCTTACCTACACATGAAAACCACAATGATAGTTCGTCAAGTTGCTGTTGTTTTAACCTTCGCAAGGACCAGGCATAGCCACACTCGGTTCAACTAAAGTTAGAGAAATAGACACCCGCTAGTCACCTGTGTGCAAAGCACGGCGGTAAAACCAGTCTCGCGTAAGCGTACGCGTAATGTCGGTCCGGGCCGCTTCATCCAACAATACCGCCGAACCAAAGTATGACATGCTGGTAAGCAGTATGACTTGTATCACCCACAACTCACTTGTGTTCTACTCGTGCATATAACATCAACGCATAAAACCTGGCTCTAATACCACTGTTGGGAAACGTAGTAATTTCAAAAAAATTCCTACGCACACGCAAGATCATGGTGATGCATAGCAACGAGAGGGGAGAGTGTTGTCCACGTACCCTCGTAGACCGTAAGTGGAAGCGTTATGACAACGCGGTTGATGTAGTCGTACGTCTTCATGATCCGACTGATCCAAGCACCGAACATACGGCACCTCCGAGTTCAGCACACGTTCAGCTCAATGACGATCCCCGGACTTCGATCCAGCAGGGTGTCGGGGATGAGTTCCGTCAGCACGACGGCGTGGTGATGATGATGATGATGGTCTACCGACGCAGGGCTTCGCCTAAGCACCGCAACGATATGACCAAGGTGGAATATGGTGGAGGGGGGCACTGCACACGGCTAAGGAACGATCACGATGATCAACTTGTGTGTTTAGAGGTGCCCCCCTACCCCCGTATATAAAGGAGGGAGGGGGGAGGTGCAACCGCCCCCCTAGGGGTGCGCCTGGAGGAGTCCTACTCCCAACGGGAGTAGGACTCCCTCCTCTTGCCTTGGTGGAGAAGGAAAGGGGGGAGGGGAAAGAGGAAAGGGGGGCGCCGCCCCCCCTTCCTTGTCCTATTCGGACTAGGGGGGGAGGGGGCGCACGGCCTGCCCTGGCCGGCCCTCCTCTTCACCCTCATGGCCCATGTAGGCCCATTAACACCCCCCCCGGGGGGGGGGGGTCTGGTAACCCCCCGGTACTCCGGTAAAATCCCGATTTCACCCGAAATGTTTCCGATATCCAAATATAGGCTTCCAATATATCAATCTTTATGTCTCGACCATTTCGAGACTCCTCGTCATGTCCGTGATCACATTCGGGACTCCGAACAACCTTCGGTACATCAAAACTTATAAACTCATAATAAAACTGTCATCGTAACGTTAAGCGTGCGGACCCTACGGGTTCGAGAACTATGTAGACATGACCTAGAACTGTTCCCTGTCAATAACCAATAGCGGAACCTGGATGCTCATATTGGCTCCTACATATTCTACGAAGATCTTTATCGATCAAACCGCATAACTACATACGTTGTTCCCTTTGTCATCGGTATGTTACTTGCCCGAGATTCGATCGTCGGTATCCAATACCTAGATCAATCTCGTTACCGGCAAGTCTCTTTACTCGTTACGTAATGCATCATTCCGTAACTAACTCATTAGCTACATTGCTTGCAAGGCTTATAGTGATGTGCATCACCGAGAGGGCCCAGAGATACCTCTCCAACAATCGGAGTGACAAAACCTAATCTCAAAATACGCCAACTCAATATGTACCTTTGGAGACACCTGTAGAGCTCCTTTATAATCACCCAGTTATGTTGTGACGTTTGGTAGCACACAAAGTGTTCCTCCGGTAAACGGGAGTTGCATAATCTCATAGTTGTAGGAACTTTGCATAAGTCATGAAGAAAGCAATAGCAACATACTAAATGATCAAGTGCTAGGCTAACGGAATGTGTCAAGTCAATCACATCATTCTCCTAATAATGTGATCCCATTAATCAAATGACAACACATGTCTATGGTTAGGAAACATAACCATCTTTGATTAATGAGCTAGTCAAGTAGAGGCATACTAGTGACATTATGTTTGTCTATGTATTCACACATGTATCATGTTTCCAGGTAATACAATTCTAGCATGAATAATAAACATTTATCATGAAATGAGGAAATAAATAATAACTTTATTATTGCCTCTAGGGCATATTTCCTTCAGCATCTCGGGTAGCAGCTGCAGGGGCTCGAGTGAGAGCAGTATCTGCTGCTCATGCAGCAGCAGCGCGTGCAAGAGTAGAGCAGTAGGCAGGGTGAGGCTGCACGTTAGTCGACTGACTTTTTCATCTCTGGTCAGTCGATTTTCCAGCCGTTGAATACGAAATCAAGGGCCTTAGTTCATCTTCAACCTCCACCCCCCTGAGCCGCCAGCCACCACCGGCCAAACCGCCACCCCCCGTCGCCCGTGGCCGGCGGCGCTTCGGTGTCGCCTCGCCTCCCTGCCCGCGCCAAAACCACTTCCCATCGC
>NC_041393.1:28355212-28378541 GCF_002162155.2 Triticum dicoccoides
CCGGTCCGCCGCCGCCACGGCCATCCTTCTTGCCCCCCCCACATGCTGAGCTTTTTCTCCGACGATCCCCACGCCACTGCCCCACAACCGCCGGCGACCACCGCCCCCACCCTAAACCCTAAGATAGATAGTGGGGTACCTCTCTGGTGAGCCCTCCTCCCTGCTATGGCTGGTTCTTCCTTAACTCCAGCGAGCCCCCAACCCCCTGAAAGTTGACTGACCCAAAAGTCGATTCAGTAAACTGAGGTGTAGCTAAATCGGAGCAGTAATGCAAGCAAGAGCAAGAGTGAGAGCAGCAGCGCAAGCAAGAGCAAGAGCAGCAGCAAGAGTAAGAGCAAGAGCAAGAGCAGACCAAGCAGGGGACCGAGAGCAAGAGCAGAGCATCAGCGCGATGAGAGCCAAAGCAGCAGCAAGTCCTACTGATGTGGACGTCACCGCCGAGGGAGCGATGTCGTGGAGGAAGTGGCTGGCGACACCGCGTGGATGGAGCCGCGCTATGTCGACTCGGGACCGAGCGCCGGCAGCACCGTGAGATTGAATCAAGAAGAAAATGCAGCGATTAGTGTAGAACCTCTTTGGTGGCGCCAATTAGGCCTTAGCTTCATCCAAGGAAATGGTGATGATGATGCTGCTCTTCCGGTGGTGCAGGTGAAGACAGTGGTGTGGGAATGGAGGTGGCACGAAAGACGAGGGGAACATCAGGGCAGCTCCTTGGAGGTGGAGGATGGGGTGGCTGAATCGACGGGATGACGAGATCGACGATGGATCCTCATCCGATGCAGTGGATGAGGGATGTCGAGGTGTTGCTTTGGACGACATCGTCGGGGAAGAGGCTCCGGCTAGGTGGCGGACAGAGGAGGGTGTGGGGCTTCGCGGGTTTTTGTGGCCTCGGTGTACAAATGGGTGGGCGGATGGGATGGGAGGGGGAACCATGGCTTAGGGATGCGCTTGTCCGAAATGTGGGGTAAGTTACGAAAGTACCCCCACCGATTTGAACTAGGCGGTTCTTTCAGTTCAGGTGTATCACATGCATTTCATGTGTCGGGATTTCGCAGAAGGTGGGAGTTTGCGCGCACGTTGTAATTTTGGCATAGCAAGGCGCGGGTTGAGATGGAGGGAGTTTTCGGAGCACAGCGAGACAAAGATATATCTTAAATATTTCGGGGTAACAAGGCGCGGGTTGAAGAGGCGGGAGTTTCGCAGCACGATAGACAGAGATACTAGCTTGAAATTTCGGCATAACAAAGTGCGGTTGAAATTTCTTAACATGTACAACAACAAAAAGACAATTCACACCTCATCACTAGAGAGAGC
This sequence comes from Triticum dicoccoides, assembly GCF_002162155.2. Classification (NCBI taxonomy): domain Eukaryota; kingdom Viridiplantae; phylum Streptophyta; class Magnoliopsida; order Poales; family Poaceae; genus Triticum; species Triticum dicoccoides. The sequence goes on from NC_041393.1 coordinate 28,356,527, forward strand.
CATGTCTCATTTTACTATATTACTAGAAATGCATTCAAATGCAACAACAAAAAAACTAAAAAAATAGGACAACGAACATAACATGTACAGTACCAAATCAATTTGCACTTTTCTCAACAATAAAAAAACAATTCGTGTTGTCTAGCATATGGACTAAATTTAAGTACATTTTCCCTGTTTGAATGGGATTGTACTCGGGCAAGTTATACAACCATCTAAATATTATCTTCACTACACATGACATGAATATAGGAGTAGTAAATTCCTATATAAATACGAACTACATGTACATATGATCTCAAATTCAAATATATGTATCCATTTATGTTGAATTCAAATCATAATACATGTACTCTAGCTAGATGTTCAGAATCTAAATCATGTATGATACTACGTGCATTGTGTTTAACACGCACAACACACACACAAACACCATTTAGACTAGTAGGGTACACATGCATTGCACACATGAGATTTGGCAACCAATTATGAATAAATACCACATTATAGCATGTAAGCTTTGAGTCATATATGCATGATGTAGATGTTTGTTTAATTCTTATAGTTCATCCCATTCAAAATCATCTAGTTTTCATAAGAAAGCTGATACGTCTCCAATGTATCTATAATTTATGAAGCATTCATGCTATTTTATTATCTATTTTGAATGTTTATGGGATTTATTATAAACTTTTATATTATTTTTGGGACTAACCTATTAACCGGAGGCCCAGCCCATATTGTTGTTTTCTTGCCTATTTCAGTGTTTCGAATAAAAGGAATATCAAACGGAGTCCAAACGGAATGAAACCTTCGCGGTGTGATTTTTGGAACGAACGTGATCCAGGAGACTTGGAGTTGAAGTCAAGGAAGCTTCGAGGTGGCCATGAGGGTGGGGGCGCCCCCCTACTGGGCACACCCCCTATCTCGTGGGCCCCTCGTGGCTCCCCCGACCGACTTCTTTCGCCTATATATTCCCATATGCCCTAAAACCTTTGGGGACAACAATAGATCGGGAGTTCCGCCGCCGCAAGCCTCTGTAGCCACCAAAAACATCTCGGGAGCCCGTTCTGGCACCCTGCCGGAGGGGGGATCCCTCACTGGTGGTCATCTTCATCATCCCAGCGCTCTCCATGACGAGGAGGGAGTAGTTCACCCTCAGGGCTGAGGGTATGTACTAGTAGCTATGTGTTTGATCTCTCTCTCTCTCTCTATCTCTCTCTCTCTCGTGTTCTCTCTAAGGCACGATCTTGATGTATCGCGAGCTTTGCTATTATAGTTGGATCTTATGATGTTTCTCCCCCTCTACTCTCTTGTAATGGATTGAGTTTTCCCTTTGAAGTTATCTTATCGGATTGAGTCTTCAAGGATTTGAGAACACTTGATGTATGTCTTGCCGTGCTTATCTGTGGTGACAATGGGATATTCACGTGATCTACTTGATGTATGTTTTGGTGATCAACTTGCGGGTTCAATGAACCTATGCATAGGGGTTGGCACACGTTTTCGTCTTGACTCTTCGCTAGAAACTTTGGGGCACTCTTCAAAGTACTTCGTGTTGGTTGAATAGATGAATCTGAGATTGTGTGATGCATATCATATAATCATGCCCACGGATACTTTAGGTGACAATGGAGTATCTAGGTGACATTAGGGTTTTGGTTGATTTGTGTCTTAAGGTGTTATTCTAGTACGAACTCTATGATAGATCGAACGTAGCCTCGTGTTATTTTACTACGGACTCTTGAATAGATCGAGCAGAAAGGATAACTTTGAGGTGGTTTCATACCCTACCATAATCTCTTCGTTTGTTCTCTGCTATTAGTGGCTTTGGAGTGACTCTTTGTTGCATGTTGAGGGATAGTTATATGATCCAAGTATGTTATTATTGTTGAGAGAACTTGCACTAGTGAAAGTATGAACCCCATGCCTTGTTTCCTACCATTGCAATACCGTTTACGCTCACTTTTATCATTAGTTACCTTGCTGTTTTTATTATTTCAGATTACAAATACCCATATCTACTATCCATATTGCACTTGTATCACCATCTCTTCGCTGAACTAGTGCACCTATACAATTTGCCATTGTATTGGGTGTGTTTGGGACAGAAGAGACTCTTTGTTATTGGTTGCAAGGTTGTTTTAGAGAGACCATCTTCATCCTACGCCTCCCACGGATTGATAAACCTTAGGTCATCCACTTGAGGGAAATTTTCTACTGTCCTACAAACCTCTGCACTTGGAGGCCCAACAACGTCTACAAGAAGAAGGTTGCGTAGTAGACATTAAGCTCTTTTCTGGCGTTGTTGCCGGGGAGGTTAGTGCTTGAAGGTATATCTTTAGATCTTGCAATCGAATCTTTTAGTTTCTTGTTTTATCACTAGTTTAGTTTATAAAATAAAACTACAAAAAATGGAATTTAGGTTACCTCATATGCTCTTTTTAATGTCTTTTGTGAAAATGATGGGAAGGAACATTGTGCTCAAGTACTTGAAGAAGAATTACATAGAATGCTTGGCATAAAATATGTGAATGATGAGCATGATTGCAATGTTGTTAGTATGAATTATTTGAATACCCATGATGCTAATGATATGCAAAGCCACAAGCTTGGGGATGCTATGTTTGATGAAGATGATAGGTTTAGTCCCCCAAGTTTTGATGAGAATATTTATTATGATGAAAGCATGCCTCCTATTTATGATGGTTATATTGATGAAAGTGGGTTTGGAAGAGTGTCAACTTTAGGAAGTAATGATCCCACTATTTTGGAGGATCTTGAATATTATTGTGATAATTATGAAAGTGGATTTGGAGAGGTCATGACTTTATTTAGTGATTATTCCACTATTTTGGAAGAGGTTCCAATTGATTATGAGAACAAAGTTGCTACTTACGATGATTATTGTGATGAAACTTATGATATAAAAAGTAGTGATGATTATATTTATAAAACTTGTCATGATTATGATTACCCTTTTTCTGAACATTACTCTTTTAATGTGGAAACAATTTGTAGTATTCGAGTCTCTTATGATACTCCCACTATTTCGAATGAGAAGAATTTTTCTCATGTGGAGAGTATTAAATTTTCTATGCTTGTAGATCATGAAAAGAATGCTTTAGGTGCTGGTTATATTGTTGAATTCATTCATGATGCTACTGAAAATTATTATGAGGGAGGAACATATGCTTGTAGGAATTGCAATAATATTAAGTTTCCTCCCTATGTGTTGAAAATCTCGGAGCTATGCTTGTTTTACCTTCCTATGCTAGTTGATTATTGTTCCCATAAGTTGTTTTCTCACAAAATCCCTATGCATAGGAAGTGGGTTAGACTTAAATGTGCTAGTCATATGCTTCATGATGCTCTCTTTATGTGTCAATTCTTATCTTTTATGTGAGCATCATTGTCATCATCATGCCTAGCTAGAAAGGCATTAAAGAAAAAGCGCTTGTTGGGAGACAACCCAATATTTACCTTTACTATTTTTGTGTGTACACATGATTATGCTACTATAGTAATCATGTTTTATAGCTTTTGTTTCAATAAACACTACAAAAAAATACACTTCCGTGATGATACGTGTTTGCCACAGTAGGTCGCGTTTTTTGTCATGCATGTACATCCATGACGATTTTATGACAGAATCAAGATAGTCATACCTGTGCTGTCGTAGAAGTGTTCCATGACATTAACAAAATTATCATCACGGAAGTGTCCACTTACATGACGATAAATCGTGCGTCACAGAAGTGCTTTCGTCAAGGGTGACCGACACGTGGCATCCACCATAACGGAACGCCGTTAAGCTATCGGGTCGGGTTTTGGATCCGATAACCCGTTAATAGCCCTGACCAATGGGGATTTTCCACGTGTAAAATCATCATTGGCTGGAGGAAACACGTGTCGGCTCATCGTTGGGACAGATGTCATCCACTCATTGGACGGAAGGCGCCTATGATACGCCGACATGTGGCAAGACCCAACAAAGGCCCATTCCCGTGAAAAGGCTGGCCCGTTTTACTTGGTCAAAAGGTGGCGGGCGGCCCATGGAAAGCCTGTTAACGGCATGTTCGCATATAGCCCATTTACAGCCGCTAACTCAAGGCCCATTACGCCCTATCCAAATTAGGCCCAGTAGCGTCATCTGGGCCATCCAATATGATTCCAACCCGTTTTCACTTCTGGCGCATGCATGGCCCATGACGTCTTTCGGACCATATGAGGCCCTATGTAACTCTTGGCCTATTAACGACCCATGGTGAAACTGGCCCGTAATGAACAGTGTATCACTTTACACCCATTAACGGCCGGTGGTGAAACTGGCCCGTAATGAATAGTGTATCACTTTATACCAATTAACGACCCATTATTCTGTTGGGCTGTTTCCAGACCATGTTATCTTTCAGCCTTCTCAGAGCCCATTTATTCTTGGGCTCATTTCCAGCATTCGTTTACTTACGGCCCATTACTGTCATTTTCTGCTTGTGGGCCAAATTCAGCCCGTGGTTACAGTCGGCCCGTTTATGGTCCGTTAATACATTGGGCCGTTTTCATAGCGTCATCAAATACGGCCTATTAACGATGGCCCGTTAGGGTCGGGCCATGAACGGACGATTCCAACTCTAGCCCGTTTACGACCATAATGCGGTCTGTTTGGCCCATGTTTGGCCAATCGATCATACGACCCGTATAATGCCCATTGATGATACGGCCCGCAGAAGGCCCATTGTTTCTACGGCCTGTAGAAGGCCCATTGTTTCTATGGCCCGTAGAAGGCCCACTGTTTCTACGGCTAGTAGGAGGCCCAGTGTCACTACAGTAAATATTAGCCCATGGTTATTGTGGCCTAGTTTTAAAAAATAGGTTATTGCAGTCACTAGCAAACCACGGAAAAAGAACTGTAGTGACTACAAGAAAACAAATAAACAAGACAACAAGGAAATAAATAAGCAAGCAACTAACGCTAGGCTATCACGGCTATTACACATATTACATCCACCAGGCATCAAAGTTTGCCACCAGTGCAAATATAGGGAACAAAGCAGCATGTCATATGCACTGGTTGTCAAAGTTGGCGACCCGCGCAAAGAAACACCACAGCAAAACAAATCCAGAACTGAAACCACTTCAGAAGATCTCAAGAAACAATATCTTGGGTACCCATAATGCTGGCAAGATGCTTAGCAAGCTTATTAACTTTCTGTTGTTTGGCGCTTAAATCCTCCAGCGCTTGCTGTTGCACCAGAAAATATGCATCTGAATCCTCCAGGGACTTCCTCAGTCCTTCAGCTTCCTGTCATAGCACATCTGATCGATGTCTTTCACCTTGATGTTGAGATTCAAGAAGACGAACTGATTCGGCAGCGAGTTCGAAGAGCTTGTGCCAGCAGTAGTGGCCAGTAACTCGAACACTACATCAAGACAGGACTTTGGGGTTGTCTCAATGTCTTCAAGATAGTTTTTACCAGCTTTCTTGGAGACCAACAGGGATGTCTCACTATCTTGAACCTTATCTGCATTACTTCCTTTACCATTGGATAACGCGGTACTGTTCTCCAATATTTTGTCCCCATTCTAAGAGAGAAACAAGCAGACACATCACATGTTTACCATGTTGTATATGAAACTCATTTTGGTAAATGAGTTCAGTAGTAAAGTGGACAAGATAACAGCATGAAACAAACATATATCTATGTACCATGGTCACTTTATGGTCTATATCATTCTAGTTTTTGTTGCCAAATCAAGATAGAGACACAGTTCAAATAATATTTGTTCAAGACAAAGTAGAATAGACAGAATATAAGTGTGGGTAACTATAGAGCAATAACAACACTATAATGTGCATGACATGAGAACATAACTGTTTATTCAATTGAAACTGAAATCAACATAGAGTAGGCTACAACAGCAAACCAATTAAAGAAACAGGTTTAAAACATACCTGTTGCACCATTGGAGTTTCAATTCCATCCTTCAAATTTGAAAATAGTTGGTATGAGTAAATACAGTAATGCAAGAGCAAAGGAGTATGAACCATAGATATAGAACCTGACCTAAGAACAAATCTTCTTCGCCTTTAAGCGTTGAGTTGGGATTTGGAGTGGTGGTCCTCGTGCTTTGGGCACTGCAGTTCCCTTACTAACTGCTCGTGTTTGGGTGCTCTGTGGTGGAGACGGTGCTGTGTCAACTGGAACAGGGGTACTATCTGCCGGGGTTGGGGTTAGAAGGGGTGTAGCTGGTTCTCTGTCCAACTGGGTAGGGGTACAATCTGCAAGAGTCTGGGTTATGTGTGGTGGATCTGGTCCTTGGGCAAGTACAACCGTGGTTCTATCTGCATCAACTGGTAGCACTATCTTTTCTGAAGACCGTGTTGTTACTCCCTTAGATACTTCCATCACGCTCTCCGATTCAAATGGCTGATAAACAAGAAAATTAATTGAAAGTATAGACATTGTATGATAGACAGGTGCAATGGATAGTGGGGAATAATAGAGGGCATGAAATAATTCATAGTTATGTTGCCTAACCAAATAGGATAGCATGCCACAATTTCACATATATGATGGCTAACTAAACAGGATAGCATGACACAATTTCACATTATGATGGCTAACTAAAAAAGATGGAAAGACATAGTTCAAAATATGAGACTATATAAACAGGATGACATGACATAACTATATAATGTGTTTATTAAATAGGTTGGCATGCCATAATTCACATACATTCACAGATAGAATGCCATAATTCAAAATATGATGACTGTAAACACTAAACAGGATGAGATGATATAACTATATGATGTCTTTATTAAATGGGTTGCCATGCCATAATTTAGATAGATGATGTGTATGTACTATGTAAACATGATGGCATGATATAATTCAAATATATGATTTATATTGTAAGCAAGTAAGTTGATGGCAGTCCATATATGATGTAAAAACTAAGCAATGCAAGACAACATGCATGGCATGGGTAATATAACCCTGCCAAGTTTGAGCATAGACCTCAGGGGGGAAATAGGACTAGTCATCAGTCTCTGAATCCTCCTCCGAGGAGCTCTCTGTAACCAGCAAGATGTCTGCTTCAGCAGGTAGCATTGTCTGCTCTGAATACCTTGTTTTCACTCCAGATACTTCCATCACCGCTTCAAATGGCTGATGCATAGGAAGAGTAGTAGAACATACAAATGTTGTCGATAAATGTAACACGTAATACAAAAAAATGATAGCATGATATAATTCACATACATGATGATTGGCTAAACAGCATGGCATTGCATAATTCACATATATAATGTCTTTGCAACAATATAGAATTGTATAATTCACATATATAATGTCTTGCAACAAGATGGCAATGCATAATTCACATATATGGTAATAAGACACTGAACAGGTGGCATTCACACAAAGCATGTCTAAACTAATCAAATGACATAGCAATGCGAGACACCATACGCACGATATGAGCAACATAACCCTGCCAAGTTAGAGCATACACCTCGGGGGGGGGGGGGATATGACTGGCCATCTGTCTCTGAATCCTCCTCTGAGGAGCTATCCGTAACCAGCGAGATATGCGCTACGTCACGTAGCATAGTCTGCTCTGAAGACCTTGTTTTCACTCCAGAATTTGCCATCACCGTGTCAAATGGCTGATGCACATGAAGAGCAGTTGAATGTACTAACATTGTTGAAAAATGTAATATGTAACGAAAAAAAGGATGGCCTGATATAATTTACATATAAGATGACTGGCTAAGCAGGATGGCATTGCAAAATTCACATATATGGTGCCTGGCTAAACAAGATGGCATTGCATAATTCACATAAGCGCTGAATACACTAAACAGATGGCATTCGCACAAAGGATGTCTAAACTAAGCAGATGACATATTTGATGTATAAAGTAAGCAATGCAAGACACCATATGCATGATATAACCAACATCAGCATGCCAAGTTAGAGCGAAGACCTCAGGGGGTAAATAGGAGTTGTCTTCTCCTTCTGAATCCCCCTCAGAATAGATATCTTCCTCTCGATTACAATCCGGAATGTGTGGAGGGGGGCTGATTGCGCCTACCATGGAGCAACGTCTGCATGAAATTTTATTGCCACGCAAGGCTCGTCTCTTTTGCTGTACATGTTCAGTTCCATTGTTTACAATAACTGTCATGCATAGGAATAAAACATAGTGAGATTATGTAAGGAGTGCATGCAGAAATCCAGAGTGATGGTAGCAACCTGTGGATAGACCCAAAACCAATAATAGCAGGCAGATAATGGCTTCAGCTAAAAAATATAGATAATGGCTTCTTTACTATTTGTTTCCCACCTAACATGAAACTCATAGTAGACATCGGAGATTAACCAGATAGTAGATAGATACTATTGATAGCGGCCCCGATATGTACCCCACAACCATTTAAAAACTCAAGTTTGACCATTAGTTTGGAGCTGACTCAGAGTCTAGTTGGTGAACAGAATGATAAAGTAGCATGTAATATTAAGTGATGCATAACGTAAGCAGACACGAAAGAGTGCGACCTCTCTTGCGGACCCGTGTAGTCCTTGAGGTCATCTGCTCGGTTGATGATGGTAATGCAGTTTTCATGGCTGCCAGCGGCGGGGAAGAAGATCAGTCTGGAGGCCGGATCCCTGCTGTGCTGGACCCTTCTATCGTTGGAGCAGCTGAGCTGGGGTGGACGACGGCGTAGCAGGAGCGGGACAAACCACGCAAGATTTTCTTTGACAACTATCTATAAGACAAGTAATTCTGTAAGGGCTTGTTTGAATTGGAGGATTCCAACAATGCAGGGATAGGAAATAGACAGGAATGGGATAGGAATGCACGTGCAAAACAGAGAATTTAAAAACACAGGATTTCTGCCAATCTGGGTGTTTGATTCACAACAATTGGAAGATCACAGGATGCAAAGAAGCATGGTGAGATTAAGTCAAACCATAAGAAAATTATGGTTATAATGCTATTATGCTACTATCTCTTAGTCTTGTGCTTCATGAATAGGAATTTGAAAAGGAGGACAAGTGAAAATTAAAATTCCTACGTTTTTTCTTTCAAGGAGACACTAAAGGAACAAATCCATGTGCTTAGTGGACAATATATATAACATGTAGAGTAAAAAAGATATGCAACAAGTGTACAACCTCTTTGGCGAAGCCATGTCGATCTCAGCGTGATTGGGTTGGTCGGTGAGGATGCTCCGGCTGACTTTCCTGTCGGAGGAGGGGAAGAAGATCTTAGGCGTCTGGAGATGGAGCCCGAGGTACTGCTCCGCTGTGATGGAGGGTTTTGTCGTTGGAGCAGCTCCGGTGATTTGTACGACACCGAGGCTGAAGCGGGACAAGAGAGACAACGAACAACGTTAATCTGAGTGGAATTCTAATAGCATCTCCAATACATGACGTAATATACATAACCACAAAGTGCTAGATGTAAAATACATCAGCCGCTCATCTCTAAACTTAAATTTCGAAACTGAATTTAACTGTCGAAACTGAACTTAACTGTCGAAACTGAACTTAACTGTCGAAACTGAATTTTGCTGTCGAAACTGAATTTGGCTGTCGAAACTGAACGCACTAGCAAGGTGAGGCTACACGTCGTTCGACTGACTTTTTCATCTCTGTTCAGTCGATTTTGCAGCCGGTTGATACGAAATCAAGGGCCTGCGGTTCATCTTCAAGCTCCACCCCCCTGAGCCGCCAGCCACCATCGGCCAAACAGCAGCCCCCCGCCGCCCGCGGCCGGCGGTGCGCCGCCCCGCGCTCCCCGAAAACACTCCCCACCGCTGGTCCGCCACCGCCTAGGCCATCCCTCTAGGCCCCCCCGTGCCGAGCTTTTTCTCCGGCGGTCCCAACGCCACCGCCCCGCCAACGCCCCGCCACCACCGGCGACCACCGCCCCCACCTTGAACCCTAAGATAGATAGTGGGGTACCTCTCTGGCGAGCCCCCTCCCCGCCACGGCTGGTTCTTCCTTCACCTCGACGAGCCCCCCCACCCCCTGAAAATCGACTAACCCAAAATTCGATTCAGTCGACTGAAGTGTAGCTAAATCGGGGCAGCATCGCAAGCAAGAGCAAGAGCGAGAGCAGCAGCACGAGCAAGAGCAATACCAAGTGCAGACTAGGCAGGGGACCGAGAGCAGAGCTCCTACTGATGTGGACGTCGCCACCGAGGGAGCGACGTCGTGGAGGAAGTGGCCGGCGAAACCGCCGTGGATGGAGCTGCACCGTGTCGTCTCGGGACCGAGCGCCGACAGCACCGTGAGATCAAATCAAGAAGAAAATGTGCCGATTAGTGTACAACCTCTTTGGTGGCGCCGATTAGGCCGCAGCTTCATCCGAGGAAACGGTGATGATGATGCTCTTCCGGTGGTGTAGGTGAAGACGGCAGTGTGGGAATGGAGGTGGCACAAAAGACGAGGGGAACGTCGGGGCAACTCCTTGGAGGTGGAGGACGGGGTGGCTGAACCGGCGGGATGATGAGATCGACGATGGATCCTCATCCGGTACGGTGGTTGAGGGACGTCGAGGTGTTGCTGTGGACGACATCGTCAGGGAAGAGGCTCCGGCTGGGTGGCGGATGGAGCAGGGTGTGGGGTTTTGTCAGGGGTTTTCACGGCCTCGGTTTACGAATGGGTGGGAGGATGGGATGGCAGTGGGGAACCATGGCTTAGAGACGCGCTTGCCCGAAATGTGGGGTAAGTTATGAAAGTACCCCCACCGATTTGAGGCGGTTCTTTCGGTTCAGGGGTACCGCGGGCATTTCGCGTGTCGGGATTTCACAGGAGGTGGGAGTTTTCGCGCGCGTTGTAATTTCGGAATAGCAAGGCGCGGGTTGAGATGGAGGGAGTTGTCGGAGCACAACGAGACAAAGATATATCTTAAATATTTTGGGCTAACAAGGCGCGGGTTGAAATTTCCGGACAAGCCTAACGTGTACTGTACCAAATCAATGCGCACTACAAATGTCATTCAAAACTTTGAATTCATGTTATGTTCAATTAAAATATTTCGCTACATGTATAATGCATGCAACCTACTACTCAAATGAACGTTTTAGTGCATTCCAAACGTATATACTACCGCTTCAATATGAACTAAATTTGAATTCATTTCTCTATTTGAATAAGATCTACAATAATGATTGTTGTGAAGTCAAAGCATTTGAATTCGTTTATCTGTTTTAATAAGATCAACAATCATCATTATTTTCAAGTTAAACAATCGTTTGTGTATTATCTTCACATCACACCACATGATTAGTCTCGAGTTACATATGAACTATGTGTTCTATATGAACTCGAACTAGATTTTCTGAAACCACTTTATTTTGATTTCAAATCACATTACATTTCTAGCTCTACCTAGATCTTCATAATCTAAACCATGTCTCATATGTATAATGTGTTTATCACATTATGTATGGTGCCCCGCCCCCTACGCCTACAAGTATTTAGATGTGAGTTGCAAACACCACACATTACCACAAATTCAAATAAAATGTGAGAATGTTCGATATATAGTATTGTTTAGATTGTTCGATATTTAGTTGTAAGCTGCAAACGCCACACATTATCACAAATTCAGAAAAAATGTGAGATTGTTTGATGTATAGTATGGTTTAGATTGTTCGGCATTTAGCTGTGAGTTGCAAACGCCATGCACTATCACATTATGGTATAACATGTGCACAACACGTGTATCACCGCTATATTCATGCATGCTGTTTAAAACACTATGATCTCCTATTCAAATATATGAATCCGCTTTCATATCATATTATGATCTTTGTTAGTCTCTTACACCCACACAATCCTCTAACCTTTGTAGCTACCACTAACTTTCTCTCGTGCATGCACACGCCCTCCTCGCCCTCCCCCTCCCTCGACATTCTATCCACCGGGCACATTCATTATTTTCTTTAGGTCGTTCTCCCAGAGTCTCCACAACTCCTTTCTGACACACACCGATCGATAAACCTCTCCAGCGATGCCTGCCTACAACATACACACACACCTTCAATATCCTCCTTTATGTGTCCTTGCCTCGTGTGTCTCATATGGTCAGACACACGTGTAAACTCCCGCCCCTCTTTTCATCGATCTCACAACCGCCCACTCCTCCCCTATCTAGCTAGTAGTTGGGCCTCTCGCACCATGTCCTATCTCCATTCTCTCTGTCTATCCGTCTCGCTGGGCCTTATTTTCCTCTAACAAATGGACATACACCGACCGATCTCTCGCTATACATATAGCTAGCTAGGTCCTTATAACTCGTTTTTACCCCACATGTTGATTGATCTACCTCATTAGTTGTGTCTCTCCCTTCCTCCGACAAACAACAATTGATCTACCGATCTAGTTAGGTTTGCTTACCAAACACATGGTTCCCCTTCGTCATCCATGGATGCGTCCCGACAGATCTATCACGCACAGGCACACACAGAAACACATCCCCACTCTTATTGATAACATTGCAGTTCCACCCTCAGTTTGTCTAGTAGGCCTCTCCCACCATCTCCGAGAAGAAACTCCATCACCCATCCAGCACTCTACCCCTCTCCCTCCCTCTCTCTCTCCTCTCTCTCTCTCTGTCCCATCATATTTCCCGTCCTTTAGTTATGTATGGATGTCGACCAATCTTCCTCAAGACATAGCTGGGTCTCTCCTTCTCAACACATATACGAGTCGTTCTACCTCTATAGTTAGGCCTCTGCCTACCCCTCCCCCCACCCCCTCCCCCCCCCACACACACTGGTACATCGAACGCTCTAGTCATGTCTCCCTGCCACACACAAACTTGACATGTGCCCTCTAACATTCCGGTAGGCCAATCGCCCTATATCTTTGACTTGCACACACACACAATTTCGATGGCTCTCTTCATCGATCTCGCACCCACCCACTTGATCCTCTCTTCAACTCTATCGATAGCTATGACCCCTCCCTCTCTTCTCGTGGATTGCCCGACCCTCTATGTATGATATGGATAGGCCTCCATTTCACACACATTGCATGCAAAATTTTGTTTGAGATGTCATTGACACATATTCCCACAAATAATTCACAAAACCAACCCCCACCCCACCCCCACCCCACCCCAAAACAAAAAACACTCACGAACGCGGTTTGTATCTCTCACACACACCCGCATAGGTGGGGGACGTGCACGAAGAGAAGAGGTGCATGCACGGCACACGTACTCCCATCTCTTTCCCAACCACACCCGCGCGGGTACACGGTGGAGCTCATTTCTGTATGAAAAAGGAAGCCCATGTGGTAATTTGGCACGTGTACTGGTTGTCCACTTGGTGGAGGGAGGATCGTCTACCACGAGTGAACAAACAAATTGTGACTTGACGTGTTATGTTAAAAAAGAGGCAAACCATGTGGGGCCTACCTTAGAGGCAAGGCTCTATACACTGGAGTACTTTTGATGTGTCCCATCAACTCGTAGAACGAGGAGAAGCTTGCTTAGTACGCCGTCTCCCCCGCCCACGGGCGCGGTGGCTCGCAGGATGAGGTGAAGCTTGCTCCGCCTTACACCCGCTCCCTCGCCCATGCGCGCGGTGGCTCACAGGACGAGGAGAAAAATTTACTACTCCCTCGTTTACTCCTCGTCCCTACTACCTTGGTTATAGAGATTATATCATATAGTTTGGAATATATATGTCCTTTAGTAGATTTCAATATGAACTACTAGTACATACTCCAAACGCTGATGTATATAGACGTATTTTAGAGTGTAGATTCACTCATTTTGCTCCGTATGTAGCAGTCTCCCTCGCCCCTCGACCCTCGCCCATGTGGTGGACGTGCAGCAATTCATTCGGGTCTCATATAGCCAGAACGATATATACTGCACTACCATTATTGCTCGACTTCCCGAAGAGGGGAAGAGCCAATCGCAAGGTTAATATTTTGGAGATGCCAAGCGCAAGGTTATAGGAGAACGAGTAGTAGGTGCTGTGTCATTTATAAATAAAGTTTTTTTTTCTTCAGTGGCACGTACGCAATATGATAGGTTCATATGGAGAGAAAAGGAAACCGCTCCACTATATACATAGTCAGGACGGGGCAGCCTACACGGTTGCTTGCTGGGGTTTCTCTCTTCACACTCTCTCACACAAAACGACTGTGGCCACATCTCTAACATCCCGGCGGATCACATCCACTTGGGGAAGGGGTGGATGCTTAGTGTAGATGCGGTGGCCGTCACCGATGGCGAAAACCCACTGTCGGCACGTCCCGATCAGGGGTCCCCGCCGTTCTCTCTCACAAAGCCGGTGAGGTTGCCTTCGTCCCTTGCTCACTGCCGCGACGTGGGCAGTTGCCGCCTCCTGCCGCCCTCCTCAAGGTTGAGCTACGTCCCTCAGGTACAACTCCCTTTACAGCCAGCTTGCACCACTGCTCCAGCTGCCCACATCACTCCCTGTGGATATTTCTCTACTTCTTTGCCCTGCACATACCTCTACTGGCTTCTATGTACTGTATTTGTGATGAGTTCATGTCTCATCAACTAGTCCCAATAATCTTATTCTAATCACGCTTCTTCAATTTCTTTGCCACATGGATGCTCATCTCGATTTTGGTGAAACTGCGCAAAATGACCCAATGGTCAAAAGGTTGCAAACTTCATTTATTAGGAAGCTCGAACGTTGCTAGCAAATTGAAGCCTGCTCAGGGTTCACGGTTCAAGGGCTAGGGACTGCATGGATCGTTTTTTTCTTTAGTTGCCTCTGTTCCAAAATAAGTGTCAACTTTAGTAGTAGTATAACTTTGTACTAATGTTTGCACAAAGTTGAGACACTTATTTTGGAACGGAGGGAGTACACATTTGCTATGATCTGTCAATCATTGAGATGCAATAGCATGCATGTTAGTCTCATTTGTATTTGACAAAATGTTGCAACGGGCAACCTTGGACGCAAGATACATGTAACAGAAGCTGGAAGCTTCATAGCATTGTACAAATTTATCTCGCTGATAAATTATAGTATGTACTGTAATAGTACTTCCTCCGTTCCTAAATACAAGTCTTTGTAGAGATTTCACCATGAACCACATGCGGCTGTATATAGATGCATTTTAAGTGTAGATTCATTCATTTTGTTCCGTATGTAGTTCACCTAGTGGAATCTCTACAAAGACTTATCTACTAGTAATAGCTAGCCCCCACTACTAGGAATTCTCTATCCTCTCCTTGAGCCACATCATCAAAATTGATGTAGCCGTTAGATGAAGTAAATGAGTCCATAATAGCCGTCTGATCTAGACGGTGAGATGCTCCGCACTAAGCCACATGCAAGCATGCAGAAATACCATGGCACATGCATGTGAGTGGGTTTTAAATCACATCAACATGTCTGCATGCAAGCATGCACCGGTAGCATGCATGTAAGTGAGCTTTTAAGTCCCATTAACATGTCAAAAAGAAAAATATAATCCCATTATGCAGTAGGAGTTGGTTGATCTTTTTTCCTTACGTGGGATGATCTAAATGATGATGGGAGTTTATTTAGTTTGGCTACCACATTTGTCATGCAGTTATAGAGTTTTTTTTAGTTCTATGAAATCGATAATTTTGCGCAGAGAGATATACAGCTGTTCCACGGCAACGCGCGGGGACTCATCTAGTAATATTTAGGAACGAAGGGATTACTATGTAAAGAGTTAGGTGTCGCACGGTGATAGTGTGAGGTGGGCCATGTAATCACTGAGCCTGCGTGTTTTCACTGCTCTTGCACTCCTCCGCTGTAAGAATGGAGAAAATTGTAATCTAGTAGTAGTAGTACCTCCTTTCGCTGAAAGCATGGGACATCCAGCAGTCCTACCACCTCAGTAATAAAGACCAATGAGCCGTCAAATCACATAGACCTAGCAGTAAGTTGGACGGACGAAGCAACCATCACTCTTGCGCCAGTGAGAGGTCGCGTCCGCTCTGCCCGGGCATGAATGCGGCACCGATTCTTTGGAGCGGCGCTGAGCGTTTCGGGCGGGAAGCGCGCGCGGGCGATGGAGGGGCTTTGGGTGGGCCAGGCTGGTCAGGAGTGGGCGTGGCAGCTGTCCGCATGTCCCTACCGGACACGCCTAGAAATAAGAGGATGCACCGACTCTCGCGACTAAAATCGTACACCACACACCATCTCTCTGTAGGAGTAGGTCGATCTGTCGCTCTCTCTAACACACACATGTTGTTAAACACACACACGCACATGCACGCACCTTGGTCCCATTGCACCTTCTAACGTGACTTATTACACCTAGACGGAGGGAGTAGTAAGTATACGAGATACGATGGCACAATGACTTAAGTTGAATACAAGTGCCCAAAATTTGTGTGCATGTTATAATAAGGATTCACTTAAAATAGTGCGTGAGCGAACAGAGGGATCAATTGGACAGTGTTCTCGAGCAGTAGTGAGATGTGTGAGGTAAGATACACCGCTTGCGCTTTTAATTTTTCTTATTAATTTGTTTGTTTCACCCTCTGACTGGTGGGACCCAACGTACTACGTGGAGAGAGGTAAGGTGACTAAGGCTGCATTATTTCTGCACCACTGTGGATAGTCTTACCACCAAAGCCACATAACACAATTATGATTGAAATCCCAATGACTCCCACACACACAAAAAAATGGCATGCTTGTCACACGAATGCAGGAATGTATAAAAGGTTATTTTCCTCTCGTTGAACATAACGGGAGGGTTGTGTAGCTGGTTAGCCTGTTCGCTCATCAAACTTGAGGTCTCGGGTTCGATAACTACACTTGAGCATAATTTGTGCCAGGAGGATTCTTTGACGGTCAAAATGGATGGATCCGGAGCTATACGATCTCGTAGTGACCGTATAATCACCTCATCACGTATAAGTTGCAGCCTCAACACTTGTTTTCTAGGGTTTGCACGCTTCACACTCTCTCTCCAGTATATATATATATACACGCTGGAGCCTCGGCGCTTGTAGTTGCTCTCTTCACACTCTCTCGCCCTCTCCATATCTAAACAAGACTTCGTTGGCCTCTCTCTCCCCTCACTGCTGCTCAAAGAGCCGGCAGGATCCGTCCGCCGGGAAGGGAAGGAGGCTTAATGCTGTCGCCGTTGGCGAGGGAGGGAATCCACTACCGGTGCAGCTGTTCACTTTCCACCCAGCGGCGACGCGGGAGGGCCTCTGACCCCTTCTTCTTTGCCGCCGTCCCGTCGCCCACCGAACCACGCCCCAAGAACCTTAAGGTATAATTTACTTAGTCCACATGCATTGCTCTAGCTGCATGTATACCATGAATCTAGGACGTGGTTCAAATAGGAAAGGAGTGGGGGAAAGTAGTGGGAAAAGTTGTATATAGCATGAATCTAGGACGTGGTTCAAAGAGGAAATGAAGGGGGAAAGTTGTATAGCATGAATCTAGGACGTGGTTCAAAGAGGAAAGGAATGGGGGAAAGTAGTGGGGAAAGTTGTATCGCATAAATCTAGGACGTGGTTCAAAGAGGAAAGGAAGGGGCGAAAGTACTAGTTCAAAAAGGAAAGGAAGGGACAAGGCTGTAGAGTTTGAGCAGGACTAGATTTGCTGCGCTCACATAGGGAAAGGTGTCTAAAGATAACAAAACTAGGACCAACACAAATATGCTCCTTGGTTGTTTGTGCTTTGTTGCAATAGACTGTGCATGACCACAGTACATCGGTAGATGCACATGGTGTTGGTGCATCCACTGTCCCGTGCAACTCATTAGCTATTGTTAATCTAAGGCACTGTTTGGTTAAAAGCTCCCTAGTCCCTACCTGCTTGGTTCCAGGGACTAAACATGGACTAGAGGTTATTAAATGACATGCTAAAAGACCATGTTACCCCTAGCAATGTACTAATAGAGACAAGATGCAATGCGTGGCAGGGGCAACTGTTGGAAAAATTCCCAAAAAGACTCCCTTGTGGTCTTCTTTCTTTAGTCCCAAATGCCCACTTTTAGTCCCTAAAAGTCCCTCCTGTTTGGTTTAGATGGGACTGACACGGAGTTATTTTAGTCCCTACACCAAAATGTCCCTGTAAACAAACACCCTCTAATAATGCCGCTGGAAAATTGATGCAATGCCATAGTTAAAAGAAAATTACATGTTTAACGAATTTTATTATTAATATAATCCTATGTTAGTATTAATCAATGCCACCGTTTGAGAAATGCTACTGCCTTGCTTTATTTCCCATTTAGATAAGGTAGATGCTTCTTTTTGTTGGCTTGTGTGTCATCCACCGTTATTGACCACTAATTGTTCCCTTTGCACCTCTGTGTAAACATGGTTATCTACTTCACTCGTTGCCATTGTCACCTTTTGTTGCACTGCACAAAACACTTTTGTTTTAAGAGTGTTTTGTGCAGTTCAACCAAAATGTCACACCGACAACGTTGCTTGATTGCTTGATCTTAGTGGAACTGCACAAGAGGAGATCTTACTTCCTATCCGTTAAGGCGAATTTGGTTCATATCTTCTTTTTGTGAGTTGTTTGAATTCCGTGTCATGAGAAGTCAGTACTAGCCTTCATTCACATGATTCTGCAGTGTGCTTTCATATGGTGTGCTACTTGTACGATAATGTTGCTTGATTTTAGTGAACTGCACAAATGGAGACAAGACTTCCAATCTGTATGTGCACCGTAATATCCCATTGAGGTAAGATAAGGATATTTCACAACTATTGGCCTGTATTTTGCCACTTTCATCAGAAAATTAAGTTTAGTACTATACTTGTGCTCCCTAATTGACATGCCAAATCTTACATTAAAGGCGAAGCTTGTCTGTTATTGAACCAAGTGATGAAGGGGAAGAACAAGCGGAAGAAAAACAAAAATCAACTCCCGGTGCTATAATGAAGCACTGGAACTGTGATGACACAAGTAATGATATAGTTTTGCATCTTAATTTATTGCTATGGCTGGAACGAGCAATTGTTTTGCTGCTGATTTGATGCCACTCTTAATGTAATACGTAATTATCTCTACTTGTGCAAACAGGGATCTTCTTTGAAGATACCATATATTTTAGTGGAACTGCACAAGAAGATGTTGGAAACATTAAACTAATCGAGGAGTATATAGTAAGCATGGCCACCACCGTAGATAGCAATAGATGGTTCCGGAGAAGTGCTTCATCTGTATGCTCTACACAATAAGCCTCTTGACAAAGGTTTGTACTCGCCCACTGATTTCATCCATATGATTGAGCTTTGTCATCTCTATTGGTGTTGTGCTACTGTTTAGATACTGTTATGAAAAAGTGGTATTGTCCTTGAGAAGTGCTTCATCTGTGCTGTTTTAAATATTTCCTTTCCTTTTTTTTCAAGCAAACAGGGATGCTAGCATTTATTAGTCCTCTTGTCTTTGCACAACAGGATCGTCTTCCTCTGAAGAAGAATATGGAGTACGTGAAGTGACTAGTTCCGATTATGCCAGGATGAAGAAGCCATGTCTATATTCTCATCAGAAGGAGCAGTTGAAGGATGGTTACATTACTCCCCACAAGACCAAACTAACTTCATCTCAGAAGGACTGACAAATCTCCATTTTTTGCTGTGATGCGCGAGTACAATGTTGTTCTAGGATTCTTTCTGGTGAGTTCCATTTTTCTAAAAGTGTGCTCTAGATGGACCATGTATGTGCCTGTTGAAACTGTCAATTCATAGTACAGTTTGCTTTATAGTAATCACTTTTTTGTATTTGTGCAAACAGGAGTGCTCGGCTTGATTTCAATGGGAACTGCACAAAATGTCCATGAATACATCGATCATTCATTTCCACCACAAGAAAGGAGGTGCCGATAAATTCAAGGCGTTGCAACATATAAGGGCAAAATCATAGCTTTCTACGCGCGAATTTGGTTGATTTTGGTGGAACTGCACAAAAAGAACAGCTGGTTTATTTAGCACGAGGTGCCGTGTTAATGTCCAAACTGATGGCAAACCCTGCCCATTCCACAATCATAGGCATTTGATATTTTGGAATGGGACAACCTTGTCAAATTTTGCTCATTGATTTTAGCAAGACATGCGTTTGATATTTTCGAATGGGACACCCTTTGCTATCAGCAGCGTCGATCAATCTTTTCTTTATTCTTTAGTTGTGAAGTAAATATTGCCTCTAACATGTGAGTCACTGAGATGCATAATCATCGATTGTTTTGAATGTTCTCTATGAATTGCCAAGCCTGTGTGTTTGATTGCAATGTACAGAAACGCTAAAAAGTTGCTCAAACTCTTTGTACTCCTTCAGTTCCTTTTTACTTTGCACATTGTGAAAGTGCATACTTTTTTATATAAGATTAGTCAAAGTAGAGATACTTTGATTGCAGACAAAACTTGTATGCACACTAGAAAGGACCCGAGGGAGTACATGTGAAACTGCTGCAAACGAGGTGATCACCCTAGGAATAATGCTAGTACGTATTGTTTTGCATGTTCATCCAATGCCAGTGATACAGGAATTCGAACTAATCGAAATAAATTCATTCATACACGGTCAGATTTCATATAAACATGCCGAATTTCATTACATTTCATACATTCTTCAACTAAAAAGGGTGCGCTGGAGGTATAATTAATTAACCGAAGCTACCCACCTGTGTCCCGCTGAGCCGAACACAAGCTTCAGTGACTTAACTGTAGGTGCAGTTGCGTAACTAAGATGTGGCCTGTTGGGCCCACGTGTCAGTCAGCCAACTGCACCAGCAGTTAAGTAGAAGCAACGTTCTTCTCCAGCGCAGCTCTCCGACTCCACGTCGCCGCCAAGAAGCTAATCGTCCATCAATGGTCAACCCGCCTAGCTTGGCTTCAACTGGAGGGTAGCAGCGGTGGCCTTACTTGGACCCGAGCGGCGGCGACCTACCGTGTTCTACTCTTCCTTGTTTTCTGTGTGGCGCGACCTCGTTGGCAGCGGGGTGGGGCCTCGGCGGAGCCGGCGATGTCCTCTATCTCGTTGCTGGCAGGCGGCGCCTTAGCGGAGCAGTGGAAATCCTCCCCCATGTTGTCGGCAGGGTGGGGCCTTGGCTGAGCCGGCGATGTCCTCTGCCTCGTTGTTGGCGGGGCGGGGCCTCGGCGGAGTAGGCGGTGTCCTCTGCCTCGTTGTTGGCGTTGCGGGGCCTCAGTGGAGCAGGGCCTCGTCGACTCCAGCAGAGCGGGGACTCGTTGGAGCCGGCATTGTCCTCTGCCTCGTCCTCGGTCTCGCCAAGCAGCGCCTCGCCCGCTTCATCGCCCTCTTTGCTAGCCTCTTTGTAGGCGGCCGCAGCCTCCAGCGCTCGAGGCGGCCCTTGCGGGCGGAGCGGTACGAGTCGAGCAACGCCTCTTGCTCCGCCCGCTCCACGGCGATCTGCTCCTCCGCCCGCAGGTGCTCCTGGAGGAGATGGTGGTTGTAGGTGGCGTAGGCCTGCGCCTCCCGGAACTGCTCCTCACGCATCTACCTCACCGTGTCCATATATTGGGCACAGGCCTCGCCGATGGTCATGGTGCAATGCACCGGCAAGGATGGCGCGGAGGAGGGGGTGGTGCCGGATCGTCGACTACCATGTTCTCCATTGGGACGTCATCGTCCTTCGGCTGCCTGCCGGCCAGCCGGTCGGCAGCAATGGCTGCCATCTCCTTGTGGTCCGTAGTGGTGTGGACAGGAGAAAGGGAACGGATGCGGATGACTGCAGCTATGGTCGACGCAACAGTTTATATAGCAATGGTGGGCGGGCGGAGGGACGGACGTGTGGCGCCGGAGTAGCCGCCTCGGCAACCACGTATCATTAATGTGGGCGGCAGATGGACGGACGGACGGCACTTGTGTCGTTTGAAGGCGGAGCAATCGCCTACACCACGAAGCGGGGCAGGCGGCACTGACTCTTTCAGGAGGAAAGCGCGCGCGGGCGAGGAGATGACATTACTTGGAGAGGATGACAATGGGGACCTACCAGGTCCATAGCCTCACGTACGCAAGTGCCTCCTTATT
>NC_041393.1:28378915-28382891 GCF_002162155.2 Triticum dicoccoides
CTTCCTCCTGGTTTCCTGACATCACGGTCCCACACCATTGTCAACCTATGTAGTCCTTCCTTTCCGGTTTATAGGGCTTATCTCAAAATTTTAGTTTTTCCATTTTATAAGGCTAAATTTGGTTGTTTTCCATCACATATTCAGATTCCAAGGTGCATTAAATCATTGCATGCAAGTATTAAGAGAAAATTGACCAATGCATGTGCTTTATGCATGCATGCATTGCAATTAATTCATTGCTAAACATAATTTTTTGAGGATAACAAGAGTATTAATTAGGTGCTTTTGCAAAACTACAAAAAATATTCCACCACTCGCCATCTACCTTGATTGGTGAGATTTTTGAATTGAGCACTATAAACCGGAAAGGAGGGAGTAGTCAATAAACAAGAGAATTGCACAAGAAGCGGCTGACAGCTGGGACCAAGCAGCTCGAGCAGTATTTGTGTTTTTGAGGTGTGAGCACTATAGAGTTTTTCGATGTCTATCCCAGATATTAATTTTTCTCCTCTGAACAACAACGAAAACATCGCTGCAGGTATTAACTGGGCGGGCTGTGGCCCGTCTAGCCCAGGCCAGATATCCAGCCCAGATATTAATTTTTTTCAAGCTAAAAATGGCTAGCCCAGCTATATTTTTTTTAGGAATACCCAAGCAAGGTCAAGTTGTTATTCTCCACCCTGCTAGGCTGCAAATCTTTCCTAGGAGGGATGCATTAGGCTTAACAAGAATATGGGCTTTAAGAAATAATAAATGGGATGTAATTATAAAAGCTGAGCAGTAACTATAAAAAATGCACCAAACACATGATTACTTTATAAAATATTATTTTTGGATATTGAAAACTTTAATTTCATTAATTGTTGCGAGCGCAATGTTTTGTTGGATTTTTACGTAATATAAATTTATATTGAAAATGTATTTAATCTGACTAGAATTTTCGGGATAACAATATTTCGGATCCCATCAAAATGTGGGAAATTTTATTGAATTCTGTTTTGAATGGTTGGTTGAAATGGGCTGTACTTTTAATAAACTGTAAATGGGTTGTAGTAAATTCCATTAGAATTCAAAAATGGACTACACATTCTTACAAATCTCAAATGGGATATAAGTTCTCTGCCACACACTTCTGGCCTTACTAAGTTGACGCGTCCCCTAAAAAAATAGAGTTGACGCGTATGCAAGGCTTTGTCAACTTATAGTCAACACATGGTTCTAGCAGCAGTGGTCGTTGGATGTCCATCCAACGGATGCCGTGCTTCTTCTTCAATCTCGGATATTCTAAATTCACCCGCCAAAAAATGATTCCTCCCCCTGACATCTGGGGCGCACCATTTTGGAAGCTGACCTGTGGGCCTACTAAGTTGACGTACCAAGGGCTTTGTCAACTTAGTCAATATAAACGATTCTAGATGCAGTGACCGTACGATGTCCATCCAATGGCCATCGTGCCTCTTCAACCTCTAGTCTTCTTGCTCCAGCCGCCCAAAGTAGCGTCGGTCGTGCCGCCTGCTCCTGCCTCTTGTGGCCGTCTGTGCTGCCGTGGAGGCCTCACCACCCCCTACTACTCCCACCGCTGGCCAGGCCATCCCTCCACTCACCCACACCCCCTATTATTCTGCAGCGACGACAGCGCAGCCAAACCAGTGAACCCTCGTACTCCTCTCCATGTGTGCATCGACTATCGTGTCTTCCCCGGCTCCGCATCATCCCCTTCCTAGGCCTCGCTGTCGTCCACCGCCGTGGTGCTCTCGGCGCAGCGTGGTCAACATGGTCAGGGAACGACTTCCATTGGACATGGACTGTACGTGGAGAGGCTGACAGCTGGGTCCACCGCAGCCGCAAGGAAGTGCCTCCTTATTACGCGCAAAATAATTATTCCTCCACCTGACAGCGGGGACCCACCGGATGCGCCACCGTATTTCGTAAAAAAATGATTCGCCCCCTGACTGCTGGGACCCACGAGCTACATCTTCGCACGCAAGGAAGTGCGTCCGAAAAAAAACCGATTCGCCCCCCTGACTGCTGGGACCCACCAGCTACATCTTTGCAGGCAAGGAAGTGCGTCCAAAAAAAACGATTCGCCCCCGGACTGCTGGGACCCACCAGCTACACCTTCGCACGCAAGGAAGTGCGTCCGGGCAAAACAAAACAATTCGCCCCCCTAACTGCTGGGACCCAGCAGCTACACCTTCGCACGCAAGGAAGTGCGTCCGGGCAAAAAAACACAAAACAATTCGCTCCCCTGACGGCTGGGACCCACCAGCTACATCTTCGCACGCAAGGAATTGCCTGACAGTCGGGACCCACCTGGTCGAAGCGTACGTAGCATTGTCATTCTGGTCGCGAACGTGTACGTACATATATATTGGTCGATGTAGAGGCGCGCACGTGTCGTAGTAGAGGCGCGCACGTAGCATGTACACATACGTACAACGGCCAGGGTGCAAGAAAGAAAATACGGCCATGTACGTACATACAGCCAGGGTCTCGAACGCCTACTCACGCATACGTACGGCCAGGGCTCGTGTACATGGCTGGGTCGGAATGAAGAAACATCGTCGTCGTCGTGTTCATGGGGAGGCAATGGAATGTGTCGTGTTCATGGGGAGGCATCGGAATGCGGCATGGTCATCGGGAGGCAACGGAACCCGTGGGAGCCAACCGGTTGGGTCTGAACAGAATGCATGGTCGTGTTCATCGGGAGGGCTTGGACGGAACAGTCGATGGAAACGAGGCCTGGCGTACCGCAGAATAGAGGAAACGGACCTCCTACGTTCGGAACGGGGTCCTCTTGATCAGGAGGGGTCTAGCGTACAACAAAACGGACGAAACGGACCTCCTACGGTCGAAACGGGGGTCCTGTTGATCAGGAGGGGCGTGGCGTACCGCAAAACGGACGAAACGGACCTCCTACGGTCGAAACGGGGGTCCTGTTGATCGGGAGGGGTATGGCATACCGCAAAACGGATGAAACGGACTTGTGTTGGAGCGCTACGGTCGAAACGGGGGTCCTTTTCATCAGGAGGGGTGTGTCGTACCGCAAAACGGGACTCCACGGGATGCTGTTCATCTCCTCGTCGACCTCCTCCAGCCTCCACGGGCTACCATCGACCTCCTCCAGCCTCCACGGGCTCCTGTTCATCCAGCCTCCACCGCGCGCTACTCCATCGGCTACTATTCAACCACCCCTCCATGAGCACCCCTCCACCGTCTACTATTCATCCAGCCCTCCACACCACGGGGTCCTATTCAACCACCCCTCCACGGGCACCCCTCCATCGTCTATTGTTCATCCAGCCCTCCACACCACGGGGTCCTGTTCATCCAGAGGCAACACCACCGCTCACTGTTCATCCACCCCTCCCCCCCACAACGCTCACTGTTCATCCAATCGATCGACTTCAGTTAGCAGCAGTAGCGAAGGAATTTCTCGATCGGGTTTAGTTAACAACCATCGATCGATTGCTCGGGTTCAGTTAGAGCCCAACGCCTCGCTCGGGTTCAGTTAGAACCAATGCCTCGCACACACGCACGTATGTGTACGAGAGAAACGTGCATCGCTCGGCCCCCGACCTCCCACCGTAACCGGGAACTCCCCGAAATTTTCCTCGCACTCCCTTCTACCACGGTTTTTTCCGTCAGGGATGGCCCAAAGAATTTCATGCAGCTGCGTCTATGGTCGACGCAACAGTTTACATAGCAATGGTGGGCGGGCGGAGGGACGGACGTGTGGCGCCGGAGTAGCCGCCTCGGCAATCACGTATCATTAATGTGGGCGGGAGATGACAGACGGACGACACTTGTGTTGTTTGAAGGCGGAGCAATCGCCTACACCAGGAAGCGGGGCGGGCGGCGCTGACTCTTTCAGGCGGAAAGCGCGCGCGGGCGAGGAGATGACTTTACTTGGAGAGGATGACAATGGGGACCTACCAGGTCCATAGCCTCACGCACGCAAGTGCCTCCTTATTAT
>NC_041393.1:28383341-28385423 GCF_002162155.2 Triticum dicoccoides
TCCTGACATCACGGTCCCACACAATTGTCAACCTATGTACTCCCTCCTTTCCGGTTTATAGGGATTATCTCAAAATTTTAGTTTTCCATTTTATAAGGCTAAATTTGGTTGTTTTCCATCACATATTTAGATTCCAAGGTGCATTAAATCATTGCATGCAAGTATTAAGAAAAAATAGACCAATGCATGTGCTTTATGCATGCATGCATTGCAATTAATGCGTTGATAAACATAATTTTTTGAGGATAACAAGAGTATTAATTAGGTGCTTTTGCAAAACTAAAAAAAGTATTCCACCACTCGCCATCTACCTTGATTGGTGAGATTTTTGAATTGAGCACTATAAACCGGAAAGGAGGGAGTAGTCAATAAACAAGAGAATTGCACAGGAAGCGGCTGACAGCTGGAACCAAGCAGCTCGAGCATTATTTGTGTTTTTGAGGTGTGAGCGCTTCAGAGTTTTTAGATGTTTAGCCCAGATATTAATTTTTCTCCTCTAAACAGCAACGAAAACATCGTTGCAGGTATTAACTGGGCGGGCTGTGGCCCATCTCGCCCAGGCCAGATATCTAGCCAGATATTAATTTTTTTCAAGCTGAAAATGTCTAGCCCAGCTATACTTTTTTTTAGGAATACCCAGGCAAGGTCAAGTTGTTATTCTCCGCCCCGCTAGGCTGCAAATCTTATCTAGGAGGGATGTATTAGGCTTAACAAGAATATGGGCTTTAATAAATAATAAATGGGATATAATTATAAAAACTGGGTAGTAACTATAAAAAATGCACCAAACACGTGATTACTTTATAAAATATTATTTTTGGATATTGAAAATTTTAATTTCATTAATTGTTGCGAGCGCAATGTTTCATTGTATTTTTACGTAATATAAATTTATATTGAAATTGTATTTAATCTGACTAGAATTTTTGGGATAAAAATATTTCGGATCCCATCAAAATGTGGGAAATTTTATTGAATTCTATTTTGAACGGTTGGTTGAAATGGGTTGTACTTTTAACAAATTGTAAATGGGCTGTAGTAAATTCCATTAGAATTCAAAAATGGGCTACACATTCTTACAAATCTCAAATGGGCTACAAGTTCTCTGCCACATACTTCTGGCCTTACTAGGTTGACGCGTCCCCTAAAAAACAGAGTTGACGCGTATGCAAGGCTTTGTCAACTTATAGCCAACACATGGTTCTAGCAGCAGTGGCCGTTGGATGTCCATCTAACGGATGCCGTGCTTTTTCTTCAATCTCGGATATTCTAACTTCACCCGCCCAAAAAATGATTCCTCCCCCTGACATCTGGGGCGCACCGTTTCGGAAGCTGACCTGTGGGCCTACTAAGTTGACGTACCAAGGGCTTTGTCAACTTAGTCAATATAAACGATTCTAGCTACAGTGACCGTACGATGTCCATCCAACGGCTGTCATGCTTCTTCAGCCTCTGGTCTTCTTACTATAGCCGCCCAAAGCAGCGTCGGTCGTGCCACCTGCTCCTGCCTCCCGTGGCCGGCTGTGCTGCCGCGGAGGCCTCACCGCCCCCTACTACTCCCACCGCTGGCCAGGCCATCCCTCCACTCACCCACACCCCCTATTATTCTGCGGCAACGACAGCGCAGCCAAACCAGTGAACCCTCATACTCCTCTCCACGTGTGCATCCACTGCCGTGTCGTCCCCTTCCTAGGCCTCGCCGTCGTCCACCGCCGTGGTGCTCTCGGTGCAGCGTGGTCAACGTGGTCAAGAAATGACTTCTATCGGACGTGGACTGTACGTGGAGAGGCTGACAGCTAGGTCCACGGAAGCCGCAAGGAAGTGCCTCCTTATTACGCGCAAAATAATTATTCCTCCACCTGACAACGGGGACCCACCGGATGGGCCACCGTATTTCGCAAAAAAAATGATTCGCCCCCTGATTGCTCGGACCCACGAGCTACATCTTCGCACGCAAGGAAGTGCGTCCGAAAAAAATGATTCGCCCCCCTGACTGCTGGGACCCACCAGCTACATCTTCGCACGCAAGGAAGTGCGTCCAAAAAAATGATTCGCCCCCCGACTGCTGGGACCCACCAGCTA
>NC_041393.1:28385766-28396272 GCF_002162155.2 Triticum dicoccoides
ACCCACCAGCTACACCTTCGCACGCAAGGAAGTGCGTCCAGGCAAAGCAAAACGATTCGCTCCCCTGACTGCTGGGACCCAGCAGCTACACCTTCGCACGCAAGGAAGTGCGTCCGGGCAAAAAAAACACAAAATGATTCGCTCCCCTGACTGCTGGGACCCACCAGCTACATCTTCGCACGCAAGGAAGTGCCTGACAGTCGGGACCCACCTGGTCGAAGCGTACGTAGCGTTGTCATTCTTGTCGCGAACGTGTACGTACATATATACTGGTCGATGTAGAGGCGCGCACGTGTCATAGTAGAGGCGTGGACGTAGCATGTACATGTACGTACCGTGGCCAGGGTGCAAGAAAGAAAATACGGCCACGTACGTACATACGGCCAGGGTCTCGAATGCCTACTCGCGCATACGTACAGCCAGGGCTCGTGTACATGGCTGGGTCGGAACGAAGAAACAACGTCGTCATCGTGTTCATGGGGAGGCAACAGAATGCGTCGTGTTCATGGGAAGGCAACGGAATGCGTCGTGTTCATCGGGAGGCAACGGAACACGTGGGAGCCAACCGGCAGGGTCGAAACGGAATGCATGGTCGTGTTCATCGGGAGGGCTTCGACGGAACAGGCGATGGAAACGAGGCCTCGCGTACCACAGAACGGAGGAAACGGACCTCCTACGTTAGGAACAGGGTCCTCTTGATCGGGAGGGGTCTGGCGTACAGTAAAACGGACGAAACGGACCTCCTATGGTTGAAACGGGTGTCCTGTTGATCAGGAGGGGTGTGGCGTACCGCAAAACGGACAAAACGGACCTCCTACGGTCGAAACTAGGGTCCTGTTGATCGGGAGGGGTGTGGCGTACCGCAAAATGGACGAAACGGACTTGTGTTGCAGCGCTACGGTCGAAACGGGGGTCCTTCATCAGGAGGGGTGTGTCGTACTGCAAAACGGGACTCCACGGGATACTGTTCATCTCCATCATCGACCTCCTCCAGCCTCCACGGGCTACCATCGACCTCCTCCAGCCTCCACGGGCTCCTGTTCATCCAGCCTCCACCGCGCACTACTCCACCGGCTACTGTTCAACCACCCCTCCACGGGCACCCCTCCGCCGTCTACTATTCATCCAGCCCTCCACACCACGGGGTCCTATTCAACCACCCCTCCACGGGCACCCCTCCACCGTCTACTGTTCATCCAGCCCTCCACACCACGGGGTCCTTTTCATCCAGAGGCAACCACCGCTCACTGTTCATCCACCCCCTCCCCCCGCAACGCTCACTGTTCACCCAATCGATCGACTTCAGTTAGCAGGAGTAGCGAAGGAATCGCTCAATCGGGTTCAGTTAACAGCCATCGATCGATCGCTCGAGTTCAGTTAGAGCCCAACGCCTCGCTCGGGTTTAGTTAGAGCCAACGCCTCGCACACGCGCGCGTATGTGTACGAGAGAAACGCGCATCACTCGGCCCCCGACCTCCCACCGTAACCGAGAACTCCCCGAAATTTTCCTCGCCCTCGCTTCTACCACGGTTTTTTCCGTCATGGATGGCCCAAAGAATGTCATGCAGCTGCGTCTATGGTCGGCGCAACAGTTTATATAGCAATGGTGGGCGGGTGGAGGGATGGACGTGTGGCATCGGAGTAGCCGCCTCGGCAACCACGTATCATCAATGTGGCGGTAGATGGAAGGACGGACAACACTTGTGTCGTTTGAAGACGGAGTAATCGCCTACACCATGAAGCGGGGCGGGCAGCACTGACTCTTTCTGGCGGAAAGCGCGCGCGGGCGAGGAGATGACTTTACTTGGAGAGGATGACAACGGGGCCTACCAGGTCCATAGCCTCACGTAAGCAAGTACCTCCTTATTTTATATATATATATATATATATATATATATATATATATATAACTATAATTTATAACTATAATTTATTTTGCTTCCTCCTGGTTTCCTAACATCACGGTCCCACACCATTATCAACCTATGTACTCCCTCCTTTCCGGTTTAAAGGGCTTATCTCAAAATTTTAGTTTTTCCATTTTATAAGGCTAAATTTGGTTGTTTTCCATCACATATTCAGATTCCAAGGTCCATTAAATCATTGCATGCAAGTATTAAGAGAAAATTGACCAATGCATGTGCTTTATGCATGCATGCATTGCAATTAATGCATTGATAAACATCATTTTTGAGGATAACAAGAGCATTAATTAGGTGCTTTTGCAAAACTACAAAAAGTATTCCACCAATCGCCATCTACCTTGATTGGTGAGGTTTTTGAATTGAGCACTATAAACCGGAAAGGAGGGAGTAGTTAATAAACAAGAGAATTGCACAAGAAGCGGCTGACAGCTGGGACCAAGCAGCTCGAGAAGTATTTGTGTTTTTGATGTGTGAGCACTGCAGAGTTTTTCGATGTTTAGCCCAGATATTAATTTTTCTCCTCTGAACAACAACGAAAACATCGCTGCATGTATTAACTGGGCGGGCTGTGGCCCGTCTAGCCTAGGCCAGATATCCAGCCCAGATATTAATTTTTTTTCAAGCTGAAAATGGCTAGCCCAGCTATAGTTTTTTTAGGAATACCCAGGCAAGGTCAAGTTGTTATTCTCCACCCCGCTGGGCTGCAAATCTTTCCTAGGAGGGATGCATTAGGCTTAACAAGGATATGGGCTTTAAGAAATAATAAATGGGATGTAATTATAAAAACTGGGAAGTAACTATAAAAAATGCACCAAACACGTGATTACTTTATAAAATATTATTTTTGGATATTGAAAATTTTATTTTCATTAATTGTTGTGAGCACAATGTTTCGTTGGATTTTTACGTAATATAAATTTATAATGAAATTGTATTTAATCTAACTAGAATTTTCGGGATAAAAATATTTCGGATCCCATCAAAATGTGGGAAATTTTATTGAATTCTGTTTTGAACGGTTGGTTGAAATGGGCTGTACTTTTAACAAACTGTAAATGGGATGTAGTAAATTCCATTAGAATTCAAAAATGGGCTACACATTCTTACAAATCTCAAATGGGCTATAAGTTCTCTGCCACACACTTCTGGCCTTACTAAGGTGACGCGTCCCCTAAAAAACAGAGTTGACGCGTATGCAAGGCTTTGTCAACTTATAGTCAACACATGGTTCTAGCAGCAGTGGCCGTTGGATGTCCATCCAACAGATGCCGTGCTTCTTCTTCAACCTCGGATATTCTAACTTCACCAGCCCAAAAAATGATTCCTCCCCCTGACATCTGGGGCGCACCGTTTCGGAAGCTGACCTATGGGCCTACTAAGTTGACGTACCAAGGGCTTTGTCAACTTAGTCAATATAAACGATTCTAGCTGTAGTGACCGTACGATGTCCATCCAATGGCCGTCGTGCTTCTTCAACCTCTGGTCTTCTTGCTCCAGCCGCCCAAAGCAGCGCCGGTCGTGCCGCCTGCTCCTGCCTCCCGTGGCCGGCTGTGCTCCCGCGGACGCCTCACCGCCCCTACTACTCCCACCGCTGGCCAGGCCATCCCTCCACTCACCCACACCCCCTATTATTCTGCAGCGACGACAGCGTAGCCGAACCAGTGAACCCTCGTACTCCTCTTCGCGTGTGCATCCACTGCCGCGTCTTCCCCGGCTCCGCGTCATCCCCTTCCTAGGCCTCGCCGTCGTCCACCGCCGTGGTGCTCTCGGCGCAGCGTGGTCAACATGGTTAAGGAACGACTTCCATCGGGCATGGACTGTACATGGAGAGGCTGACAGCTGGGTCCACGGCAGCCGCAAGGAAGTGCCTCCTTATTACACGCAAAATAATTATTCCTCCACCTGACAGCGGGGACCCACCGGATGGGCAACTGTATTTCGCGAAAAAAATGATTCGCCCCCTGACTGCTGGGACCCACGAGCTACATCTTCGCACGCAAGGAAGTGCGTCCGAAAAAATAATGATTCGCCCCCTGACTACTGGGACCCACCAGCTACATCTTCGCATGCAAGGAAGTGCGTCCGAAAAAAATGATGATTCGCCCCCCGACTGCTGGGACCCACCAGCTACACCTTCGCACGCAAGGAAGTGCGTCCGGGCAAAACAAAATGATTCGCCCCCCTGACTGCTGGGACCCAGCAGCTACACCTTCGCACGCAAGGAAGTGCGTCCAGGCAAAAAAACACAAAACGATTCGCTCCCCTGACTGCTGGGACCAACCAGCTACATCTTCGCACGCAAGGAAGTGCCTGACAGTCGGGACCCACCTGGTCGAAGCATACATAGCGTTCTCATTCTGGTCGCGAACATGTACGTACATATATACTGGTCGATGTAGAGGCGCGCACGTGTCGTTATATAGGCGCGCACGTAGCATGTACACGTACGTACAGTGGCCAGGGTGCAAGAAAGAAAATACGGCCACGTACATACATATGGCCATGGTCTCAAACGCCTACTCGCGCATACGTACGGCCAGGGCTCGTGTACATGGCTGGGTCGGAACGAAGAAACAGTGGCGGTGTCGTGTTCATGGGGAGGCAACGGAATGCGTTGTGTTCATGGGGAGGCAACGAAATGCGTCATGTTCATCGGGAGGCAACAGAACGCGTGGGAGCCAACCGGCTGGGTCGGAACGAAATGCATGGTCATGTTCATCGAGAGGGCTTGGACGGAACAGGCGATGGAAACGAGGCCTGGCATACCGCAGAACGGAGGAAACGAACCTCCTACGTTTGGAACGGGGTCCTCTTGATCGGGAGGGGTCTGGCGTACAGCAAAACGGACGAAACGGACCTCCTACGGTCAAAACGGGAGTCCTGTTGATTAGAAGGGGTGTGGCGTACCGCAAAACGGACGAAACGGACCTCCTACGGTCGAAACGGGGGTCCTGTT
The DNA here is from genome assembly GCF_002162155.2 of Triticum dicoccoides. Taxonomy (NCBI): domain Eukaryota; kingdom Viridiplantae; phylum Streptophyta; class Magnoliopsida; order Poales; family Poaceae; genus Triticum; species Triticum dicoccoides. The sequence goes on from NC_041393.1 coordinate 28,390,648, forward strand.
GATCGGGAGGGGTGTGGCGTACCGCAAAACGGACGAAACGGACTTCTGTTGGAGTTCTACGGTCGAAACAGGGGTCCTTTTCATTAGGAGGGGTGTGTCGTACCGCAAAACGTGACTCCACGGGATACTGTTCATCTCCATCGTCGACCTCCTCCAGCCTCCATGGGCTACCATCGACCTCCTCCAGCCTCCACGGGCTCTTGTTCATCCAGCCTCCACCGTGCGCTACTCCACCGGTTACTGTTCAACCACCCCTCCATGGGCACCCCTCCACCGTCTACTATTCATCCAGCCCTCCACACCACGGGGTCCTATTCAACCACCACTAGTAGAAAAAGGACCTAATATGAGACACATTAGTGCCGGTTTTGTTTTGAGCCGGCACTAATGTGTCCAATAGTGTCGGTTCCAACGGCTAGCCGACCGTTCTCATTAGTACCGGTTCGTGGCGAACCTATTGTACCGGTTCGTGGCACGAACCGGTACTAAAGAGGGTGGTGGCAGGGTGTTGTCAGTCTGGGGCCCCTCCAGCACCTTTAGTACCGGTTCGTGGCACGAACCGGTACTAAAGGCGACGTACATAAACCCTTCGTCCCCCCCGAGCCACTCTGTTCTTCCCCTTTCCCCTCACTTCCTCTGTTCTTCCCCCTCTCTCCTCGAGCTCCTCACAAATTTTGCCCAAAATGTTTGTCAAGATTTGAAGGCCCCCATCCATTCAAATGATCACAAAGGTTAGCAACTTTGTCCTTTCAACTCTCATTGCTAGATTAGCTCTTGCAATGCTTTGTATAGTGATTAATTTGGGAGGAATAATTATATTTGCTAGTATTTGATTTATATGCAATTTGAGCACAAAAATAACACTTAGTTTGCATATGTAGGTGTGGTTTACTTAGTGCCTTCTAAATCTCCGTCGTAACCACCGTCGATCGCCCGCACTGTCCCGTCGCCGGCACCACCTTCTGGTGAGGCTCTTGTTCATGAATGTTTTACATTACCAAATTGATGTTTATGTGATTTGGATATATAGTTACTTGTATAATTATCTTACCCGTACGTTGTTTGTTATACATAGTGCCATGGTTTTGATATCCGTCCCCGTCGGCCCTCGTCCTTGTTATGATTCGGATGTGGTATATTCTCTTTTAAAACTAGTTGTTGCATTTTGTGTTTATGACAAATTATGCCCATCAAGTTGACATAGATATTTTTATCTAGGAGGTAGGTGAACCGGAAATTCCAACCGACCCTATTGTCGAGAGGTTAAATTTAGTTGAAAGAGAAAATGAGTATTTGAAAGAAAAATTGAAAAGATTGAGGGGGAGAAGATGGAATTGGAGTTGCATGTTGCCGATGTCATCAATGATCACAAGATCAAGATGGAGAAAATGAGGTTGAAGATTAGAAAGATTAGAAAATATGCCATTGATAGTGTGGCTTGGTATCATTATGTTGTTGGATCAATTGTTACCTTAATTGCGATCTTCATCGCATTTGTTGTTGCATTTAAATTCTTTAGCTAGAGAGTTATTTGTATGTTGAATTTAATTAAGTGTTGTATATGAACTTTATGTATGAACTTGTATTAATTTGGTCTATTTGGTGTTGTGTAATGAAGATGAGCCAACAATGGATGTATGATGACAGATGCTCTCCCGAGTTCATTAATGGCGTGCATACTTTTCTGCTTGCCGCTGAGGCAAACAAGCGGGCGGATGGTTTTATGCCTTGTCCATGTGTTGGCTGTAAGAATGGTCATAGTTACTCTACGTCAAGAACCATTCACGTCCACCTATTTGAGTCTGGTTTCATGCCCCACTATAATGTTTGGACCAAGCACGGAGAAATAGGGGTGGTATGCTCCTATAATACCATGGTTGAAACGTTTGTTCTAAAACAAAGAGCATGCGAAGGCGATGCGGTGGCACGCAGAAGACCGTAAGAAAGACGGAAAGTTGAGAGCACCCGCTGATGGTTCGCAGTGGAGAAAAATCGAGAGAAAGTACTGGGAGGAGTTTGCAGGTGACCCAAGGAACGTATGGTTTGGTCTAAGCGCAGATGGCATTAATCATTTTGGGGAGCAGAGCAGCAACCATAGCACGTGGCCTGTGACTCTATGTTTTTATAACCTTCCTCCTTGGTTGTGCATGAAGCGGAAGTTCATTATGATGCCAGTGCTCATCCAAGGCCCTAAGCAACCCGGCATCGACATTGATGTGTACCTAAGGCCATTAGTTGAAGAACTCTTACAACTGTGGAATGGAACAGGTGTACGTGCGTGGGATGAGCACATGGGGGAAGAATTTGACCCAAAGGCGTTGCTGTTCGTGACCATCAATGATTAGCCTGCTCTCAGTAACCTTTCAGGACAGACAAACAAGGGATACCGCGGATGCACGCACTGTTTGGATGATACCGACAATATATATTTGAATAGTTGTAAGAAGAATGTGTACCTGGGACATCGTCGATTTCTTTCGAGCAGGCATCCCATAAGAAAGAAAGGCAAGCATTTCAAACGTGAGGCGGATCACCGGACGAAGCCTCGCCACCGTACTGGTGCTGATGTACATGATATGGTCAAGGATTTGAAGGTAATCTTTGGAAAGGGTCCTGGCGGACAACCTGTTCCAAGGACGCTGACGGACACGCACCCATGTGGAAGAAGAAATCTATATTTTGGGACCTGCCATATTGGAAATACTAGAGGTCCGCTCCGCAATCAACGTGATGCACGTGACGAAGAATCTTTGCGTGACCCTGCTTGGCTTTTTGGGCGTGTATGGGAAGACAAAAGATACACCAGAGGCACGGGAGGACCAGCAACGTATGCACGGAAAAGACGACATACATCAGGGTCAGGCCAGCTACGCTCTTACCAAAGAAGAGAAGGAAATCTTCTTCGAATGCCTTCTCAGCATGAAGGTACCGTCTGGCTTCTCGTCGAATATAAAGGGAATAATAAATATGGCAGAGAAAAAGTTCCAGAATCTAAAGTCTCATGACTGCCACGTGATTATGACGCAACTCCTTCCGGTTGCATTGAGGGGGCTTCTATCGGAAAACGTTCGATTGGCCATTGTGAAGCTATGTGCATTCCTCAATGCAATCTCTCAGAAGGTAATCGATCCAGAAATCATACCAAGGTTACAGAATGATTTGGTGCAATGTCTTGTCAGTTTTGAGTTGGTGTTCCCACCATCCTTCTTCAACATCATGACGCACGTCCTAGTTCACCTTTGCGAAGAGATTAACGTTTTGGGTCCTGTATTTCTACACAATATGTTCCCCTTTGAAAGGTTCATGGGAGTCTTGAAGAAATATGTTCATAACCGTGCTAGGCCAGAAGGAAGCATCTCGAAGGGCCATGAAAATGAGGAGGTCATTGAGTTTTGTATTGACTTTATTCCTGACCTTAAGCCGATTGGTGTTCCTAAATCGCGGCATAAGGGCAGACTGGAAGGAAAAAGCACGCCAGGAGGGCATCAAATAATATGTATGGACGGGGATTCTCTCACTGAAGCACACTACACAGTTCTACAGAATTCCGCCTTGGTGGCTCCGTATATGGAGGAACAAGAATTTTCTACAGTCCAAACACCCGGAGAAGTCTGACGACTGGATTACACGTGAACAAACGAGGACTTTCGCCGGTTGGTTGCAGAAACGTGCCCTGAATGATGGCGATATTCAAAATGACCTGTACTCGCTGTCCTAGTTACCATCTACGAATATAATGACTTTCAAAGGGTACCAGATAAATGGGAATACATTTTACACGATCACCCAAGATAAGAAGAGCACCAACTAAAACAGTGGTGTCCGCTTTGATGCAACAACCAACACAGGAAAGGAAACGTATTATGGTTACATAGAGGACATATGGGAACTTAACTATGGATCAGGTGATCTGAAGGTCCCTTTGTTTCGGTGCAAACGGGTCAATATGACACGAGGCGGGGTAACGGAAGACCCACAATACGGAATGACAACAGTGGATCTCAACAATCTTGCGTATGCAGACGAACCATTCGTCCTAGCCAATGACGTGGCGCAGGTTTTTTATGTGAAAGACATGTCTGCCAGGCCGAGAAAAAGAAAAGATAAGGAAGCGAATGGATCATACGATGAGCCAAAGCGCCACATAGTTCTTTCAGGAAAAAGAAACATCGTGGGAGTGGATGACAAGACAGACATGTCAGAAGATTATGAAAAGTTTGATGAAATTGCTCCATTACAGTGAATATTGACCCGAGCATCCAGTTAAATTATGAAGATTTTCCCTGGCTACGGCGCAAAGGGACACACGAGAAGAAAAAGTTTCACACCCAAATATCTGGGATGTGATCGGCTTCACTATCATCACTTTCTTCTGTGTTTCACACCCAGGAGGGAATGTTTGTAATAGTTAGGGTAGTTAATTATGTGTTTTGGCATTTGAAACGCGAAGAAATTTTATGTGCAAACAAATTCTTTTTCATGCATTTACTGATTTTTTTCCAGCTAAATGACCCTGAAATTGAAAAGCATTTGAAATGAACTCAGAAAAGGCTGAAAGTTGGCATGGTATCATAATTTCATACAAATAGCATGTGCAAAAAAGTAGAGAGGGTTACGGCAAAAACTGGATACACTTCGTGTACAAAATGGACAATCTTTTTCGAAGTATGAGGGTTTCTGACAAAAACTGAAATGTTACAAAGGCATTTCATTTTTTAAATAACCTAAGCATTACCAAATTGAATATAATGATAAAACACACTAATATTAAACAAAAGAAAAAATAATCACTGAAAAATCTTTTTCCAAAGTTAAGTTATTCACAAACTAGTGATTCACACAAATTTCAAATAATTCAAAATTTAAACTATTCAAATTTGAAAACTACCGGCACTAACAGATCAAAGTTTGTAAATTTTTGTACCTAAAGCAAAAATATTCACAAAGAAACTCTAAATACAGCAAAAAAACAACTCAAGAATAAATAAAACAAATAAAAAAGCAAAAAAAATAAGAAAATAAAAAAGCCCGCCTACTGGGCCAAAGCGGCCTGCATACGACTAGAAACTCAACCTTTTGTTGGGCCAGGATGCAGGCCCGCAAAGGCCCAGTAGGCCCACATGGCAGCAATGAATTGGTAGGCCCAGTAGGCCTGCTTAGGAGAGGAGCTCGAGAGAGCTACCGCACTGGGGCTTATAAACTAGTGCGGTAGCCCTTCGACTAGCGAGGTGGGACTAAACTTGACGCACCGCACTGTGCCAGCGCACCACCTTTAGTACCGGGTGGTGGCTCCAACCGGTACTAAAGGGGGGGCCTTTAGTACCGGTTGGAGCCACCACCCAGTACTAAATGGGGTGCGCTTCCCGCTGCTTGGCCTGGCCAAAACAGACCTTTAGTACCGGTTGGTGGCTCCAACCGGTACTAAAGGTCCATCCTATATATACAACAGTTGAAAAAATTCAGTTTCCCTCTGTTTTTTCCCTCTGTTTCCTCCCTCCGTCGCGCCGCCCTGCCCCGATCGTCGCCGCCCCCGCCCCTCGTCGCCGACCCCGGCCGTACCCGCCCCTCGTCGCCGCCCCCGTCGACGTGGCCGCCCCGGCCGTCCCCGTCCCCGTCGTCCCCGTC
>NC_041393.1:28396926-28474341 GCF_002162155.2 Triticum dicoccoides
CCCCGTCCTGTCGCCCCGTCGTCGCCGCCCCGTCCCATCGCCCCGTCGTCGCCTCGCCGGTGAGCTCGCCACGGCCGCCAATGTCCACACACACACACACAGTACTACACACAAACACACACACACATACACACACACACTACACACATTAGTTTGTTTGTTATAAATTTTTCTGTTTTTTAGTTATAGAAATGTTAGAAAATATTCTGTTTTTAGTTATATAAATATTAGAAATGTTAGTTTTATAGAAATGTTATAAATGTTTTCTGTTTTTTAGTTATAGAAATATTTATAGAAATGTTAGCAATTTTTCTGTTTTTTAGTTATATAAATATTAGAATTGTTATGGAAATGTTAGTTATATAATCATGAAATTTTAGAATTAGTTTTAGTTAGATGAATTAGATTAATGTCAAATTGTTAGAATTTGCATATATATAGAATTTTAGTTATCACAATCCAATCATTTAAAAAATGTTACTTTTTGCGGGCATATAGTATTTGTTCTCGATGATATGCCCGGCCCGCATCCTCGCCGTCGACCCGTTCGCAACGACGTCATGCTTCAGGGGACCCATGCCCGGGACTAGGCTCCGCCGGGCTGGCACTGGGAGGTGCTACCTGGAGGGGCGCGCCGCTTGGTGAGGAACCCGACCTCGGGTCTCGTCATGGACCCTGATCTTCTTTGGTGGCGTTCGTGTGGGCCACATTCGGTGCAGAGGCAGCCGGCCCCGCCGGAGGTGGTGCATCGCCGTGTCAGGGAGGAAGATGAGCACGTCCATCGCTACATGGCTGCTATGGACGACGTCAGGTTCTCCACTACTTGGCGGGTTCTTTGGGCAAATGACCGGAGATATGATCCTGTGATGGTTCCTTCTCTTTGGGTGTGCACCGCCCACGCCCCAGGAACCGCGAGTGGCGCCCTAGATTCTTCTGTAGTACTCGATCTTTATTAGGTACCTAGCCAGTGATGTATTCGATATATAGTATTTGAGATGATGTATTCGAGATTATATATATTAAGACGATGATGTATTCGAGATTATATATTCAAGAGGATGTATTCGAGATTTAGATTTTCCTTATTGATTAATTGCATCCATGCATTGTAATTTGAATACTAAATTGTTTTATATTTCTTCTGTATTATTAGTAAAGTAAAAGCTATGGCGGACAATACCGGCAGAGAGAGAGAAGAGGAATTGTTCGACATCATACGCAGCCCTCACAGGCTAGATGATCTGAATGAAGCAGATGACGGCTCCCAATATCTTAACAATACAGGAGAGGGTGATGAAAAGATATTCGATCTCGACGACCGGGCTGATGAAGTCATGAACTATGATTATGATTATGACACAGACAATGTTTGTGATGACACAGACAATGCTGATCTTGAAATAACAAACACTACCGGTGAGGTATATTTATATAAGCATGCATCATGGTGATCATCACATGTTTTTGTATTGAAGATATTTAACGAATCGATCTTTCTTCTTTCAGCCCTCCGGATCGAGCAAATCTGCTTCTACAGACAGCAAGACAAAGCGAGGCCCGGGCAGATTGTTGAAGGATGGTGTAAAGTACCACATCGAATCCATCAAACCTAGTGGCGAACCCCTCACGCCTAAGAACATTGCGAACAAGTGGACTCGTCAGTGCGGAGTTCTTGTGAAGGACAAACTCCCGATCTCCATTCAAGAATGGAAAGAGCCAAAGACTAAACGTCTAGGTGTTACTTGGGTCGATGGCAGAGCCAAAGAAGACCTGGTGAAATCTCTGATGGAACATTTCACCCTACCAGATCATTTCACTAAAGCAGATGTGGACAAAGTCAAGGCCGCTGCTCTTAAGAAGATGGCAATTGCATTCCACACCCACAAGAAAACTGTATGGGCCAACTACCTCGCTAATGAAAGGAAGACTCTAGATTTCAAGGGAACACTAGAGAAGCAAAGAGAACATTGGGACGATTTAGTGACCTTCAAGGATTCAAAAATATCTAAGGAACGGTCGATGAAAAACAAGGCAAATGCCGCAAGAAAGACGCAGTTCCATAGGCTGGGTCCAGGTGGCTACGCGGTGGCATTGCCTAAGTGGGATAAGTCTGAGCAAGAGATGGAGGATGCAGGGGTCACTCCGGTTACCCGGCACTGACCCCCCAGGTGCAGAACTTGGTTCTATGCGCATGGGGGGCGTTGGACCCGAAGACAGGCATGGTTTCGAAGAAGGCAAGTCTAAAAGGAGCCGAACAAAAGATAATTGACGCAATAGAAGAAGCTCGAGAGGGGGTGTTCACGCCCAACAGAGAGAACGACGAGCTTACGCGTGCCCTGGGAAATCCTGAACACCCGGGAAGAACACGAGGCATGGGTGTTATTCCCTGGTATGAGGGCTTTTCAGACTGGAATGACGACTATAGGTCCCGTGCAAGAAAGAAGATGGAGGAGGAGAAGAAGAGGAAGCTGGAGGAGGAGCAGAGGAAGCAGGACACAGAACGCCTTCAAGGCCTAGAAGCAAGGCACGCGGACCTGGCACTCAAATTCCAGCAGCAGCAGCAGCAGATCGACTCACTTAGCTAGGAAAGGGGGTCTTAGCAGCGGCAGCAGCAAGCGGATGATCGTCCAGCATTGGATAGCACCATCCCATCCATGCCGAGAAGCAGCGTTGGTTCTGCCCCGGGCGACACACTGCTGGATAAATACCCTGTGGATCACATCATAGAGAACACTAACTGCGAGCTACACTCCAAAATGAAGAACATATCCATGAAGGTGGCGGACGGCGTTGCTTTTCCAGTTACCCCCGAAGCAACCTACCATTGCATCCCGATTCCAGAGGGCTATGCTCGTGTCATGCTTGATGAAGTGGTGGACCCATATTCGGGGCTAACGCTTGACATTCCTGGAGGTGAAGACGAGCGCACACTCGGAGAGGCCATACATCGTATCATCCTATGGAGAAAGGATTGCATAATCTTTCAAACTCCACCGACACCGCGTCGTCTGCCGACTCCTCGAAGTCCGCCACCGAGTCAGCAGACTCCCGCTCCTCCAAGTCCACGAACGCGTGAGACGACTCCTCCTCGAAGTCTGCCACCTCCTCCATGTCCCCGAACGCGTGATCTGACTCCTCCGATTTCAAGCCCGGCACAGCGTCATGCCACTTCTCCGGTTGCAAGTCCGGCACCGTGTCAGGCCACACCTCCTGCTTCAAGTCCGGCACATCGTCATGCCACTTCTCCTGGTCCAACTCCACGTCAGCCGTCTCCGCCGTCTCAGTAATCGCAGAAGAGACATCCCGCAGCTTTGGTGCGTAGCGGTACGACTCGAGGTAGTTCAGGAAGTACAGGCGAAGGCAAGCGATATAAATATGGTCCAAGCCGCGCTCCTCTTCCTCAGAGGCCTTACGACATGACTAAGGAGCAAAACACAGCCATAGTGCAAGCCCAAGTGGACGCCCATTTTGGACCGAAACCGGCACCGCCGCCAAAGGAGAAAGTGCCTGAGAAAGTAATTGACCACTTCATTCGTATGGCTAGAGAACCAGCTCCGAAGCCTGTTGACTCGGACTATGAGCGCCAAATCAGGAAGGCACATCGAGCATGACTATAGAAGGAAGCGAGCTCAAGCTCGAGCCAAAAAGTAGCTGGCAAAAAATACGGGAAAACCGTTCCCCAGTTGGGAGAACAGGCGGCGCAAGTGATCCCCCCGCTTGTTGTGCCAACAACACATGACAGGAGTAGTATGCGCGCCAAATATTATTGTGGGCAAACCATTAGCGTTCCCCAGCATGGCGATGTGGTAATAATAGAGGATCATATAATGCAGGCTCAAATGCTCAATATCTCTGTTGGATAACTCCTCGAAATCGAGCCCATGTCTGCGCTTAAAGAATCGGAAATAGCATGGCAATATGTCCGGGGCAAACTTTGGTCCATCCAGACAAGGTCAAGGACCTCCCAACGAGAATGTATCAATTGCATCAATGGTACATGAACATTACCAAGATTTCCAATCGAGAGTCCCTCATGGTGAATGTCAAGCATGAGCATTATTCCCATGAGAAAGCTCTGGCCATTGAGTATCCAGAACTATTTCAGTTATTTAATCAAGACGCACTCGACAAGTCTATCGTCAGTTGCTATTGTCTGTAAGTGATTTCTTTCTGTAATTTAAGTCTCAAGCTAGTTATGTAGTGATAATTTTGATCAATCATTACATGTAATTATCCTCACTATATTCTTTTTCTGTGGTATTATATGCAGGATGAAGATGTATGAAATGAAAAAAGCTGGACGCTATGGCGTTGGGTTCATTGACCCAAATACCATTAATCAGGACATATGGCAGATTGAATGTTGTCGAGATGATGTAGAAGAAAGCATGCTAGATTTCTTGAAGCGCCTCACTACCAATGAAGATATACTACTTTCTTACAACTTCCCGTGAGTCACACTGTCTTGTACTACAAATTCTATTTTTGCTTACTAGCTAGCTAGATGTTAATAATTAAGTGTATACGGTTTATGGTAGTTGATTAATTTTATGCACATGCCCGCTTAATTAAGACATGCAAACGTGTGCGTATGCAGTTGGCACTGGGTCTTGTTAGACATTAAAGCTGAGGAAGGAAAAGTTGAATTACTGGACTCACTAACTCAAAAGATACAGACTACACCATCGTGAAGGGGATAGTCAACAGGTAATTTCAATCATAAATAACTATTAATTAGTTCCTGATATGAACTATTTAATAATCCCTTTATTAATTTTCTTTGCCGGCGGGCAGGGCATGGGCAAAGTTCATCAAGGTGACTCCAGGCACGTGGCCAAAAAAGTTGTTTTGGCATCGACCCAAGGTAAGTAATTAAGTAGTACTAGCTAGCTACCATCTCTTTAATTCTTGTTTAAATATCATTATCTGATTCAATTCCATTCTCGTAAAGGCCCTGAGGCAGGCAAAAGGGAATAATCTGTGTGCATACTACGTTTGCGAGAACATTCGCATGATGACGTGCAAAAGGAGCAGATCTGATAGACAGGACTGGGTACGTTTTTGTCAGAACACTATTCACACCATTATCGATATCTAGTCACACAACTAACACACATGCATATTGATCTCCTTCTTAACAGTTCAGATCGGTGCGGGATAAGCTCCTACCATTGGACCGCATACAAGCACTTCAAGAGGAAATAGCCGGATTTTTGCTCGACCAGTCATAGATCCGAAAGGAGAATACTATTACCCGCTACCGCCCCCATGAACCACTTGTCATCGTGCTCCGAAGGCACCAAGGCAACATGTAGTAGAAATTGTATATGTATATACATGTGTATATGTGTGAATAGTTAATGGTGTTGGCTGTGAGACATTTGATGATATATATATATATATATATATATTATATATATATATATATATATATATATGCGGCTGTACATACGAGAAAATCTATTTAATATATATGCATAACGTGTACTATTTGTAGTATCGTGAAATACCAGCAAACAAAAAAGAATTAAATGGAAAATAAAGCCAAATTGAAAACACAAAATTAAAGCAAAAATTAAAAAAGAACACCCAAACATTTAGTACCGGTTGGTGTTACCAACCGGTACTAATGTCCTACACGCACACGGGCCTGGCTCGTGCCACGTGTTTGCACTTTAGCGCCGGTTCGTGACGAACCGGTACTAAAGGGGGGGCCTTTAGTCCCCACTCTTTAGTGCCGGTTCGCCAACCGGCACTAAAGGCCGTCACGAACTGGCACTAAAGCCCGGTTCTGCACTAGTGCACCCCTCCACGGGCACCCCTCCACCATCTACTGTTCATCCAGCCCTCCACACCACGGGAACCTGTTCATCCAGAGGCAACGCCACCGCTCACTGTTCATCCACCCCCCCCCCACAATGCTCACTGTTCATCCAATCGGTCGGCTTTAGTTAGCAGGAGTAGCAAAGGAATCGCTCGATCGGGTTCAGTTAACAGCCATCGATCGATCGCTCGGGTTCAGTTAGAGCCCAACGCCTCGCTCGGGTTCAGTTAGAGCCAACGCCTCGCACACATGCGCGTATGTGTACGAGAGAAATGCGCATCGCTCGACCCCCGACCTCCCACCGTAACCGGGAACTCCCCAAAATTTACCTCGCCCTCGCTTCTACCACGGTTTTTTCCGTCATGGATGGCCCAAAGAATGTCATGCAGCTGCGTCTCCGGCCCGCCCAGGACGAAAAGCCCATTTTTTGTCATGATTTTTTGTCATAGAAGTAGGAGCCCACCACATCTATGATCTGATTCTTCGGCCCAAAATGTCATATGTATGACAAAAAAAATTATGGTGATAGTTGTGTCATATGTATGACAAAAAAAATTGGTAGAAGTGTCATATGTATGACAAAAAAAATTGTTCGGCCCAAAATTTCACGGATGTGTCTTTTTTTTGTAGTAAAAGTGCCAAGTAAGACCTTTAGGATAGCTTATGGTGATAGTTGTGTTGATCCTGCTGAAAATCAGAAACTTTTGCACCCAGTAAATTAGTTTTGATAATTCAAAGAAACGTGCATTTGATCTGATTCTTTTTGCTCTGGATTAGTACACACATTTCTTAGGACTTCCTAATTTGGTAGGAGTTTTGGAGTTCCAGAAGTATACGTTTCATACAGATTACTACAGACTATTCTGTTTTTGATATGAATCTATGAGTAGTATCAGAAGGTATGAACCATAGATAAGTTGGAATACAGTAGATATTACACCAATATGAATTTAGAATGAGTTCACAATAGTACCTAAGTAGTGATTTATTTTCTTATACTAACGGAGCTTACGAGTTTTCTGTTGAGTTTTGTGTTGTGAAGTTTTCAAGTTTTGGGTAAAGATTCGATGGACTATGGAATAAGGAGTGGCAAGAGCCTAAGCTTGGGGATGCCCAAGGCACCCCAAGGTAATATTCAAGGATAACCAAGAGCCTAAGCTTGGGGATGCCCCGGAAGGCATCCCCTCTTTCGTCTTCGTCCATCGGTAACTTTACTTGGAGCTATATTTTTATTCACCACATGATATGTGTTTTGCTTTTAGCATCATTTTATTTTGTTAGTATTTGCTTGCTGTTATTTAGAGTAATGTTTTGCATCTATATTTTCAATAAAAATGTCAAGGATAGCCTTTACCATGCTTATTTTGCTAGTATACATGTTGCTGTTTAAAAACAGAAAGTTTACCGCTGTTGAAAAAATTCCCTAGAAAAGTAAGAGAATGATATAATGTTGAAACTTTTTGCACAATGAGCTCTTATACATCTTCTACAGCGTAGTATTTTTCTGATAATTTTTGGTATTAGGGAAGTATGATGAATCTTGCATTCCTTACAGACTATACTGCTTTGGCAGATTGCTGTTATGTTTGCATTCTTTGCATATGTTTGCTTGTTTAGTGATTCTATTTGAGGATAGGAGTATTAAATATGCAGAGACATTTAGTATGCAATGTGGAATAATAATTTTAGTCATTTGTTACAGTAGAAAATGATAAGGTTTTGCATTGGTTTATACTAACTTATCTCACGAGTTCTTGTTGAGTTTGGTGTGGATGAAGCTTTCAAGATTTAGGAAACCATGATATGAGAGGAATTAAGGAGACACAAAAGTTCAAGCTTGGGGATGCCCAAGGCACCCCAACATAATATTTCAAGAAGTCTCAAGCATCTAAGCTTGGGGATGCCCCGTTAGGCATCCCACCTTTCTTCGTCAACAACTATCGGTTAGCATCGGTTGAGCCTAAGTTTTTGCTTCTTCACATGAGTTGTGCTATCCTTGCAATGTCATTTTATTTTGCTTTGCTTGCTGTTTGAATAAAATACCAAGATCTAAAATTCTTAAAGGAGAAAGAGTCTTCACATAGTTACATAATTATTTAACTACTCATTGATCTTCACTTATATCTTTTTGGAGTAGTTTGTCATTTACTCATGTGCTTCACTTTTATCCTATGAGTAAATGATTGAATGAGTTGAATGTCATAAATCTGAAATCATACATGTTTCATATGCTTATCCCATGGGGAGTAATGACTTCACATCTAAGAAGTAGAGGTTGTAAATTTATTGAAGGTTAGCAAGCATTGTATTGGTCATTTGAACAATTCATGAAAGAATATTGAAGGAAGAGAGATTTCACATATAAATTTACTATCTTGGACATCTTTTATAATTGCGAGCACTCATTAAGTATGACATGCTAAAGAGTTGATGTTGGACAAGGAAGACAACGTAATGGGTTATGTTTTCTCACATCTCAGTTAAAGTATATTGTCATGGATCATTCAAACATGTTGAGCTTGCCTTTCCCCCTCATGCTAGCCAAAATTCCTTGCACCAAGTAGAGATACTACTTGTGCTTCCAAATATCCTTAAACCCAGTTTTTGCCATGAGAGTCCACCATACCTACCTATGGATTCAGTAAGATCCTTCAAGTAAGTTGTCAAGTTGCAAGCAATAAAAATTGCTCTCTAAATATGTATGACTTATTAGTGCGGAGAAAATAAGCTTTATACGATCGTGTGATATGGAAGTAATAAAAGCGACGGACTGCATAATAAAGGTTCATATCACAAGTGGCAATATAAAGTGACGTTCTTTTGCATTAAGATTTTGTGCATCCAACCCTAAAAGCACATGACAACCTCTGCTTCCCTCTGCGAAGGGCCTATCTTTTACTTTATGCCTTTTACTTTATGCAAGAGTCAAGGTGATCTTCACCTTTCCCTTTTCATTTTATCCTTTGGCAAGCACCTCGTGTTGGAAAGATCCTGATATATATATCCAGTTGGATGTAAGTTAGCATGAACTATTATTGTTGACATCACCCAAAGGTGAATACGTTGGGAGGCAACACTATAAGCCCCTATCTTTCTCAGTGTCCGATTAAAACTCCATAACCATAAGTATTGCGTGAGTGTCAGCAATTGTAGAAGACTATATGATAGTTGAGTATGTGGAGTTTGCTAAATCAAAGCTCTGACATAGACCCTTCCTGAAAATAAGATGAATTGTAATTGTTTGATGACTGGGAATGAAGTTTGCTAGTTTTCAAGAAAGTTTATGGTCTATGCTTTAACATGTGAATAGCTTGTTACTTGATCTTGAGAAGTTTTATGAGATGAACTACTGTTATGACATATAATCATGCTAGAAAAGGTGATTGAAATTATCAGTGATCAAACTCGTGCACCTGCTAGCATTCACACTTCATAAATTCTTTCTTTTATCATTTACCTACTCGAGGACGAGCAGGAATTAAGCTTGGGGATGCTGATACGTCTCCAACGTATCTATAATTTATGAAGCATTCATCCTAATTTATATCTGTTTTGAATGTTTATGGGCTTTATTATACACTTTTATATTATTTTTGGGACTAACCTATTAACCGGAGGCCCAGCCCATATTGTTGTTTTCTTGCCTATTTCAGTGCTTCGAAGACAAGGAATATCAAACGGAGTCCAAATGGAATGAAACCTTCGGGAGCGTGATTTTTGGAACGAACATGATCCAGGAGACTTGGAGTTGAAGTCAAGGAAGCTTCGAGGTGGCCACGAGGGTGGGAGGGTGCCCCCCTACTGGGCGCGCCCCCTATCTCGTGGGCCCCTCGTGGCTCCCCCGACCGACTTCTTTTGCCTATATATTCCCATATACCGTAAAAACTTCGGGGACAACAATAGATCGGGAGTTCCGCCGCCGCAAGCCTCTGTAGCCACCAAAAACCTCTCGAGAGCCCGTTCCAGCACCCTGCCGGGGGGGATCCCTCACCGGTGGCCATCTTCATCATCCCGACGCTCTCCATGACGAGGAGGGAGGAGTTCACCCTCGGGGCTGAGGGTATTTACCAGTAGCTATGTGTTTGATCTCTCTCTCTCTCTCTCTCTCTCTCTCTCTCTCTCTCTCTCGTGTTCTCTCTATGGCACGATCTTGATGTATCGTGAGCTTTGCTATTATAGTTGGATCTTATGATGTTTCTCCCCCTCTACTCTCTTGTAATGGATTGAGTTTTCCCTTTGAAGTTATCTTATCGGATTGAGTCTTTAAGGATTTGAGAACACTTGATGTATGTCTTGCCGTGCTTATCTGTTGTGACAATGGGACATTCACGTGATCTAGTTGATGTATGTTTTGGTGATCAACTTGCGGGTTCAATGAACCTATGCATAGGGGTTGACACACGTTTTCATCTTGACTCTCCGCTAGAAACTTTGGGGCACTCTTTGAAGTACTTCATGTTGGTTGAATAGACGAATCTGAGATTGTGTGATGCATATCGTACAATCATGCCCATGGATACTTGAGGTGACAATGGAGTATCTAGGTGACATTAGGGTTTTGGTTGATTTGTGTCTTAAGGTGTTATTCTAGCACGAACTCTATGATAGATCGAACGGAAAGAATAGCCTCGTGTTATGTTACTACGGACTCTTGAATAGATCAAGCAGAAAGGATAACTTTGAGGTGGTTTCATACCCTACATAATCTCTTTGTTTGTTCTCCACTATTAGTGGCTTTGGAGTGACTCTTTGTTGCATGTTGAGGGATAGTTATATGATCCAAGTATGTTATTATTGTTGAGAGAACTTGCACTAGTGAAAGTATGAACCCCATGCCTTGTTTCCTACCATTGCAATACCGTTTACGCTCACTTTTATCATTAGTTACCTGTAACGACCCGAATCTGATAAGATTCGATGTCTCTGTGCTCACTGTGCTAGTCCCTGGATCGATTTGCTAGCACACACAGTACATATGAATATCAAATAACAAGTGCATCATTTACTATAACGTATGATCCAAAATTTATAAAGTATTACAAACTGAATAACACATGGCTAACTTATTCAATAATAACAGCAGAAATGTAGCATAATAGATGACGAGTCCCATCAATGCCCACTGGCGAAAATGCTGAGTGAAGACTCGCGACCCTACTGTATCTCAATGATCATCTGAAAATCCCGCAACATGATAAGTTGCAGCCACAAGGGTCAATACATTGAATGTATTGGCAAATCACACAATATGATATAGCAAACCTACATCCATAAGTAAAGTATGACAAACAAAACACTCAAGTTAATTTGGAGAAGAAAGTCTTCACCTACCTCCACTACCTGAACTCACAACCGCCCCTAATTCATTCGCCCAAGATAACCCCAAAGATTCTAAGTAAACATGAGAAGAACTTCAGAAGTACCTCAAGTGCGCTCTGTTAGTGACGCATTGTCTAGGAACAATAGAGCACTCTGCCAAGGACGCATCCACCTGATTTATGTTCCGAAAACTATACCTCACCTCAAGTGCGCTCTGTCAATGGCGCATTCTCTAGGGACAATAGAGCGCTCTGCCACCTGGTTAATAATCCCGAGCCTACGGCTATAACACTCACCACTTCCATGGATCACTCGACACATGCCCACGTCTAACATAGCAAGTTGATCACACCAACATATAATGCAATCAATACCAAAACATGACAACATGCACATATCAGGACAATCATATATCATAGCATAAAACCACACATGCATAGCAGAATATAGGATGAGCAAAATCAAAAGTGCAAACTTGCCTTGACGGTGTTGAAGTACTCTAAAGATTAATTCTGATCCGCTTCACAGTCCAGACAATCTATACGATTAACGAAGGCACCGATAAATAAATCATACTCACATAACAATCACAATAAAGCCAACAACAAATAATTCAAATAAAACTTAAACAACAAAACATATTAATAGGTATATTTTATATACATGCTAGTAGGAACACAATGCAAAAAGAATCAACTAATTTGGATTAACGGTTTAAAAGATATGGCCTC
The DNA here is from genome assembly GCF_002162155.2 of Triticum dicoccoides. NCBI lineage: Eukaryota > Viridiplantae > Streptophyta > Magnoliopsida > Poales > Poaceae > Triticum > Triticum dicoccoides. Next base: position 28,408,801 of record NC_041393.1, read on the forward strand.
CGGAAGTTTGAATTCAAATTTGATCAAATTCAAATTTGAAAAGAGCAAACATGTGAAATTTTGGCTCTACAGTATTCTCCTGGTCACTAGGAGTACACAGGAAAAAGAATCGCTGAATTTGGATTTACGAATCTCAAGATATACCTAAACGAAAATATGATATGAAATCTGCAAAGAAAAATTATGCCATAATAGCGTTCTGGAAAGAACTGCCGCGGCTGCTGTGGACGTGCCACATGGCGGGCTGCTACTGACTGAGAACTATTCGCTGCGAGGCTTAAACGACGACCGGCTGCTAAATAGTGCATACCTATTCGAAGAAAAAAAAGACATGATGTAATCTGGACCGTCAAAGGGAGAGCCGGCGGTTGAAAATTGCTCACCGGAGAGACAGGGCTGGGCGGCCACCGGACTTGGAGAAGAACGACGCGGGGCGGCTCGGTGGTCGACGACGGCGACGGCTACAGGGAATCTCCGGAGACGGCGGACCGACCAGAGGAAAAGGCGCTCGACGGCAGGGATGTTGGAGGCGTCCGGGGCGACGGGGTGGCCTCTGCTAGCTGCGGTTTTCCAACTATGGCGCGGCGGCGTCGGAGAACTCCGGCGGAATCTCCGGCGAGATCGGGGCGAAGAAAAACAGGCACGGGAGGCGGCGATTTTGGCAAAAATCGAGCGAGAAGGAGGTGGAGAATATTTATAGAGTGGATTCCGTTGCTTAGGGCAAAGACTTGATCGAATCGGTGAGGATTTGGATCGGGAACAGAGGAGAAATCGTGCGCGTGCTGGAGACCGGCTGGAGCTGGGAGATGACGGGTGGGACCCTGCCGTAAGCGGCAGAGAGCAGAAACAGAGAGAAAAAAAAACTGCGGGGTGGCTGAGGCTGTGCGGTAATGGGCCGAAGGCCTGCTAGCGGCTGCTGCTGCGTCGCGCGCGGGCGACGGGTAGAGACTGCGCTGCGCTCTCTGCGGTCCAGGTGAACAGTAAACTCTGGACAAAATAATACTCTACAGACTACAGGGCAGTTAAAAGGCTAAAACAAAATAACATATAGATACCTAAAAATACCAGAACACACACAAAAATATTAATACTAATATAAAATACCGTGAACATTTTTTAAAACATAAATGCACTTTAAACAAATATATATATTATGCAATACAAGCATATAAAGGGCATTATAACAACTATAAAATAATTTTGAGTTTCTAAAATTCTCAAAATAGTTTCTGTAAACTCCAGATATTATCATTAACATTGTCTAAATATAATTTATAGGGGAGAAGTCATATATCTCCACTCCAAATATTTGCCTTAAGTTGCAATAACGATTTGAACAATCAGAAAATTTTAATAAGCATAGAAATCATGATGAAAAGAATGATCCTATTAACATTACAAATTTTAAAAATTTGGGATGTTACATTACCTTGCTGTTTTTATTATTTCAGATTACAAATACCCATATCTACTATCCATATTGCACTTGTACCACAATCTCTTCGCCGAACTAGTGCAGCTATACAATTTGTCATTGTATTGGCCTATTGGGTGTGTTGGGGACACAAGAGACTCTTTGTTATTTGGTTGCAGGGTTGTTTGAGAGAGACCATCTTCATCCTACGCCTCCCATGGATTGATAAACCTTAGGTCATTTACTTGAGGGAAATTTGCTATTGTCTTACAAACCTCTGCACTTAGAGGCCTAACAACGTCTACAAGAAGAAAGTTGCGTAGTAGACATCAAAAGCTAATCTATTTTAAGATTCATGGAATTGTGCGTTGTAAAGTATAAAGTAAAAACAAATAATGGAAAATCATGTAGAAAAACATTTGGGCAATTATGATATGGAAGATTCTATAAAAAAGAAGAAGTGTTTGTGTTTTGAGGTTTGTGCATTATGCTTAAGTTCAACCATGGAGTCTTCTAGATTCTACATGTGGTAAAATCTGGTGGAATGTAGACGATATCCAACGGCCAGTAGTGCTTGAATTTGCCATCTCTGCACCATCGGGTTGGCTTCATCCAACGAACATCTTACAAAGTTAAAGTTATTCGCACACTATATAAAAAAATAATATAATATATAGGGGTATAGATATAGATATGTGATGCGAAAGCCACCCATCATCTCCAATTAGAATAGTGTGTCCATGCACGGATGTAATGGGTTTCAAACACCATGATCTCTTATTCAAATATTTGAATTCAACTTTACATTGATTATGACCTCACCTAGTCTTTTACACCCACACATTCGTCTTCTCTTTATAATTGTACCACTAACTTTCTATCGTGCATGCATGCACACACACTACCACTCGACATTATCCATCGCACACATGCAATCTTTTTCTTAAGGTCGGTCTCCCATGCATGCACACACACACACACACACCTCCCCCTCTTCATCATATCGGGCATTCTTTATCTCTCACGTGCATGCGCAACAATCGATGTTCCTCTATGTGTGTGTATATAGCTAGGTCTTCCCCAGTTTTCCACACAAACCGAACAATATATATATCTAGTGAGGCCTCACCCTCTTTCCCACGTACACATCGATCAATATATACCTATCTATATAGGATTACATAGCTAATACACCCACATTAATTATATATCCAACGTCCCCCTCTCATCATCCATGCCTTCCGCTTCATCTCTCAGACGCGCGCATAGTGGCGAAGACAGGGGGCAGCAAGGGCCGTGCCCCCCCTAACATCACTATATATTGAGGCTAATATGAATGTGATCAGTAGATCAATTGCTGGTAAAATGGTTTAAGTTGATGAATTGGCCCTCCTCGTAAAGGATTAGCAATGCTTGGCCCCCTAGCTCATTTATTTTTCATGGATCCGTCACTACGCGCAAGAACGCACGTTCTCGCCCCCTCTCTTTAAATATTGATCTCGCACTTGTGCACTCCTTCATAGTCTCCCTCCACTTGGCGCCTCACACCATCTTGTAGCGCCCCCACCGGATTTTTCCACATGTACAATCTAACAGACTCCATGGTTGAACTTATGCATAATGCACAAACCTCAAAACACAAGTGCTTCTCCTTTGTTCTAGAATCTTCCATATCATAACTGACCAAACTTTTTTTCTAGTTGAATTGCCATTATTTCTTTTCACTTTATGCTTTACAACGCTCAATTCCATGAATCATAAAATAGATTAAGGGATTCTTTGATTCAAAGGATTCTCAAAGGAATTTTGGAGGATTCTAATCCTTAGGAATTTTTTCTATCTTGGTTGTTTGATTCGTATCATTGTAAACCATAGGAATTTTTCCAGAGGATTCATTTGCACTACATTTCATAGGAAACTTTCCATCCACTCAAACCTCTTTGAAAGAATCCTACATTTTTTGCTATGCACAATCAAACGCTCATACAGTCCTGTAGGATTCAAGACGACATTCCACTCTAATCCCATGTTTTTCCTATTCCCGTGTTTTGGAAATCCTACGAATCAAAGAGGCCCTAAATTTTTTATAAAAACTAATTGATTTTGAATGAGATGAACTATAAGAATTAAATGAATGTCTATATCATGCATATATGACTCAAAGCTTACATGCTATAGTGTGGTATTTATTCATAATTTGGTTGCCAAATCTGATGCGTGCAATGCATGTGTACCTTACTAGTACTTCCAGTATGCGGAAAACATGTAAATTAGAATTCCAATGGCATGCTACACAGTGTATGTCTTTCAGTTCATGAAGCCACGTGGCACATGTGGAGGCGTTGTCGCAACATCCTTGTGTGGATTGATCACAATGATGTGCTGCTGGTTCCAGAAGGATGTACTCATCCTCTCTCAGGCACACTGGCAGTACATGCACGAAGCGAAGATGTGCACGCACGCACATGCGGGTAGATGGTGGGACGCATTTTTGTACAAAGATCCACCCCATGTGATAATTTGACGCGTGTAAAGTCCTTCACTTCATTGATGGTCAATTAATACAGCGCATGCAAATTGAGTGGACGTGAGGGAGGAAGTAGTTCAGAAAGACATTACGACTCCATTGTGTGCATGCGAGTAGTTAAATCATGGGTTGCTACTTCCATTGGTCTCCTTCGTATTTTGTGCCAATTTTTGACCATATTTTTAAGTACTCCCTCCTTCCATCTATATAGGGCCTAATGTGTTTTCCAAGACCACCTTTGACTATCATAAGATTAATAGTACATGTGACGTATAATGTGAAAATTATATCATTGGAAGCTCCTTTCACATACGAATTTGACGGTATGTTTTGTGTAACTTGCATGTCATATATTATTGCTCTAACATGGTCAAAGTTAGCCTCGAAAAATGCGTTAGGCCTTATATAGATGGAAGGAGGGAGTAACATACTATTTGTGCATGTCATAAAAAGTGGCACAAAAAAGGGGGCCAATAAACCAAGACGCAAGCTTCATGATCAATTTTTGCCAGGGCTACTGTTGGTGGCCTTTGTATTTAAGTATGGACGAAGTGGAGTAGTACTATCTTTATCTTAGCCTTGTAAGGATCTCCCAGCGCCTAGGCTCACCTCCCCACCTCGCCCACCAGATCCCGCCATGGATGATTCCGCCATGGACGATTCTGCCATGGATAATCCCTTAGATCCCAGGATCTCGCGGGCTGCCCTCTCGCTGCGGCTTGCAGCACTGCCGCCTTTGAGCAAAACCGACATGTGTTTTAGAGGGGATCCATTGCTTCGCGGTGGCGCCGAAGGACATGCCAGGGCTGCGTTTCAGGTGGTGGGCAGCAAGGGCAAATTAGATCAAGGAAGCGTCACATTGATTCGAGAGAAGTTCGAAGGAGTTGCGCCTGGTGCAACACAAGGCGGAGGCGCAAGTCAATCTCAGGGGAGAGATGCCGAGGGATGTCAGCATCTGGCAGCGTCGTGTTGATTTCGAGCTAGGGTTAATGGTAGAGATCATATTCACGGAGTCAACTCTGGAGGAAAGAACGCGCATGCCTACGGCATGGCATGAGCAGCTGGTGCAACAGTTCAAATGGGCAATAGGAGAAGCCAAATCGCAGGACCAGCTGCGACGGCGCCGCTGGGCATGCATCGTAGGCGAGGTGAGCTGACCTCGTTCCCCACCGGCGATGTACTGACCTACTCGGTTGCTGCTGCAGTGAACTTGCAGCGCCATGGCGGTTTGCAACCATGAGAATCACTCCATCTATATGTATTGTATTCTTGTGAAAATACTTGGTCATTTGAAAGAAGATGGTAATTGATTTATCACTAGTTTTTGGATGCTTGGTCATGACAATCACCCGAAGCCGAAATCAGAAGTCTCCATCGCGTAATACTTACAGTCGGTCACACCAATAGACGGTTGGTCATACCCGCGACATGCATCGGCTTGTTTGACATGTACGACCAGTTACATCATTGACTTGTGCGACTGTATTTGAGCAGTAGTACTTGAAATTTGTGTTCCAGGAAACTCATCGGGAGCCGTTTCGGGCCTCGAAACCCAAACCATCAATTAATCTTTAGCTTGTTCTAACCTTCCAAAGTGTATAGTATAATTATAAGTGCAAGCCTGCTCACACCTAGTAGTACGTATCAAACCTGAACGTGTTCCCACTATGATGGTTTTAGTACTAGTGCTAGTACTAGGTTATAAAAGGGGAATTAGTACCTAGCCGAAAATCACTCTACCTCTTCATCCTCATAAGTCTTTCTTGTTCGTTTGTCCTTTCCATGGCCGGTGTGCAGAGCTCTAGGTCGATAACTACTCGTAACAATTGAGCAGCAACCAAGGCCGCAGAAAAAAAGAGAGGGCTCGCCACCTGGCAAAGACAGGCGAGGGCTCCTAGGAGCGCCCTAGCCGCGGAGGAGAACATGCCGAGCTGGTGGCGCTGGATTCATTATCCCTGGATGACATGCCCGACTAGGTCAATAAGCAGGAGGAATTCATCGACGGCTTGGTGGAGCTGCTGAAGGAGAGCCTCGACGACATGCCCGCTGAGCTCAATGAGCAGGGGGAGTTGACCGCCGGCTTGGTGATGCTACTGAAGAAGAGCATTGCGTCGGATAAGAAGGCGATTGGGGAAATCCTGCAACTTCAGGAGGACAAGGCGAAGCTCTACCACGAGCTCGACCTGGTGAAGGAGGAGAACACCGGCTGGAAGAAGCTGCATGAGAAGAGTAGTTCCTTGATGAAGATGCTGTAGGCCCTCGTCATGGAACAGAAGGAGGAGTTGGCGAAGCTCCGCGTCAAGCACCCGGCTGCTGTCAAGGTACGTAATGCGACCATGGAACAGATGATGAAGGCTCACATCAAGAAATCCTGCGTCATGGACAGAATGAATAAGATGGCGGAGGAGACGCGCAAGGATATGGAGGTCGTGGATGCAATGAAGAAGCAGTTATGACTCCGTAGCCAGCAACCCTTCTTGTAGTAGAGAGCAGCGCCCAGACTTGTGTGTGTGCGTCTTCCATCTTTTTTGGGGGTGATAATCTTCCTTCTTCTTTTGCTCCTGTGTTTCTTCTTTTGCTTCGGGTGTTTCGCCGCATGTGTCACGCTCTCTGCGAGGCATGAATAGAACAATGTTAACGATGAGTGGTGCCGTGGGATCGATGACTAGCAAATTAGATCATTTTTATCGCCATATGGCACTGGGCTGTCTTGTTTCGTGCTCCTCCGTCGTACTAGTACTCCATTGGAAAACTTGAGTATACCGCACGGTTCTTTGCTCCTCCTCAGGTCATCAGCAACATTTATATGAGTAGTCAAATCACAAGGCCCCGCCTTCCAGCAGTAATGAGCCGTCAAATCACAAAGGCCCTCACCTCCCGTGAAACCGACCAAGCGAGACTGTTGTCGGTGTCAAAACCGGCGGATCTCGGGTAGGGGGTCCCAAACTATGCGTCTAAGGCTAACGGTAAAAGGAGGTGGAGGACACAATGTTTACCCAGGTTTAGGCCCTCTCGATGGAGGTAATACCCTACTTCCTTCTTCATTTATCTTGATGATATGAGTATTGAAGGAAATATGCCCTAGAGGCAATAATAAAGTTATTATTATTTCCTTATATCATGATAAATGTTTATTATTCATGCTAGAATTGTATTAACCGAAAACATAATACATGTGTGAATACATAGACAAACAGAGTGTCACTAGTATGCCTCTACTTGACTAGCTTGTTAATCGAAGATGGTTATGTTTCCTAACCATAGACATGAGTTGTCATTTGATTAACGGGATCACATCATTAGGAGAATGATGTGATTGACTCGACCCATTCTGTTAGCATAGCATTCGATCGTTTAGTATATTGCTATTGCTTTCTTCATGACCTATACATGTTCCTATGATTATGAGATTATGCAACTCCCGTTTACCGGAGGAACACTATGTGTGCTACCAAAAGTCACAACGTAACTGGGTGATTATAAAGGTGCTCTACAGGTGTCTCCAAAGGTACTTGTTGGGTTGGCGTATTTCGAGATTAGGATTTGTCACTCCGATTGTCGGAGAGGTATCTTTGGGCCCTCTCGGTAATGCACATCACTTAAGCCTTGCAAGCATTGTAACTAATGAGTTAGTTGCGAGATGATGTATTACGGAACGAGTAAAGAGACTTGCCAGTAACGAGATTGAACTAGGTATTGAGATACCGACGATCGAATCTCGGGCAAGTAACACACCGATGACAAAGGGAACAACGTATGTTGTTATGCGGTTTGACTAATAAAGATCTTCGTAGAATATGTGGGAGCCAATATGAGCATCCAGGTTCCGCTATTGGTTATTGACCGGAAACGTGTTTCGGTCATGTCTACATTGTTCTCGAACCCATAGGGTCCGCACGCTTAAGGTTTTGATGACAGTTATATTATGAGTTTATGAGTTTTGATGTACCGAAGGAGTTTGGAGTCCCGGATGAGATCGGGGACATGACGAGGAGTCTCGAAATGGTCAAGACGTAAAGATTGATATATTGGACAACTATATGCGGAGTCCGGAAAGGTTCCGAGTGATTCGGGTATTTCTCGAAGTACCGGAGAGTTACGGGAATTCGCCGGGGAGTATATGGGCCTTATTGGGCCATACGGGAATAGAGGAGAGAGGCCAAAAGGAAGGAGGCTTGTGCCCCCCTCTGGTCCGAATTGGACAAGGAGTGTAGCCCCCTTTTCCTTCTTCCTCTTCCCATCTTTCCCCTTCTCCTACTCCAACAAGGAAGGAGGGAGTCCTACTCCCGGTGGGAGTAGGACTCCCCTTGGCGCGCCCCCTCCTAGGCCGGCCGCCCCTCCCCCTTGCTCCTTTATATACGGGGGCAGGGGGCACCTCTAGGCACAACAACAATTGATCCTTTGGATCTCTTAGCCGTGTGCGGTGCCCCCCTCCACGATAATCCACCTCGATAATATCGTAGCGGTGCTTAGGCGAAGCCCTGCATCGGTAGAACATCAAGATTGTCACCACGCCGTCGTGCTGACGGAACTCTCCCTCGACACTCAGCTGGATCGGAGTTCGAGGGATGTCATCGAGCTGAACGTGTGCTAGAACTCGGAGGTGCCGTAATTTCGGTGCTTGATCGGTCGGGCCGTGAAGACATACGACTACATCAACCGTGTTGCTTTAACGCTTCCGCTTTCGGTCTACGAGGGTACGTGGACAACACTCTCCCCTCTCGTTGCTATGCATCACCATGATCTTGCGTGTGCGTAGGATTTTTTTTTGAAATTACTACGTTCCCCAACAGTGGCATCCGAGCCAGGTTTTATGCGTAGATGTTATATGCACGAGTAGAACACAAGTGAGTTGTGGACGATACAAGTCATACTGCTTACCGGCATGTCATACTTTGATTCAGTGGTATTGTTGGATGAAGCGGCCCGGACCGACATTACGCGTACGCTTACGCGAGATTGGTTTTACCGCCGTGCTTTGCACACAGGTGACTAGCGGGTGTCTGTTTCTCCAACTTTAGTTGAACCAAGTGTGGCTACGCCCGGTCCTTGCGAAGGTTAAAACATCACTAACTTGACGAACTATCGTTGTGGTTTTGATGTGTAGGTAAGAACGGTTCTTGCTCAGCCCGTAGCAGCCACGTAAAACTTGCAACAACAAAGTAGAGGACGTCTAACTTGTTTTTGCAGAGCATGTTGTGATGTGATATGGTCAAGACCTGATGCTATATTTTATTGTATCATATGATCATGTTTTGTAACCAAAGTTATCGGCAACTGGCAAGAGCCATATGGTTGTCGCTTTATTGTATGAAATGCAAACGCCCTGTAATTGCTTTACTTTATCACTAAGCGGTAGCGATAGTCGTAGAAGCAATAGATGGCGTAACGACAATGATGCTACGATGGAGATCAAGGTGTCGCGCCGGTGACGATGGTGATCACGACGGTGCTTCGGAGATGGAGATCACAAGCACAAGATGATGATGGCCATATCATATCACTTATATTGATTGCATGTGATGTTTATCTTTTATGCATCTTATCTTGCTTTGATTGACGGTAGCATTTTAAGATGATCTCTCACTAAATTATCAAGAAGTGTTCTCCCTAAGTATGCACCGTGCGAAAGTTCTTCGTGCTGAGACACCACGTGATGATCGGGTGTGATAGGCTCTAGGTTCAAATACAACGGGTGCAAAACAGTTGCACACGCGGAATACTCAGGTTAAACTTGACGAGCCTAGCATATACAGATATGGCCTCGGAACACTGAGACCGAAAGGTCGAGCGTGAATCATATAGTAGATATGATCAACATAGTGATGTTCACCATTGAAAACTACTCCATCTCACGTGATGATCGGACATGGTTTAGTTGATTTGGATCACGTGGTCACTTAGATGACTAGAGAGATGTCTGTCTAAGTGGGAGTTCTTAAGTAATATGATTAATTGAACTTAAATTTACCATGAACTTAGTCCTGGTAGTATTTTGCAAATTATGTTGTAGATCAATAGCTTGCGTTATTGCTTTCATATGTTTATTTTGATATGTTCCTAGAGAAAATTGTGTTGAAAGATGTTAGTAGCAATGCTGCGGATTGGATGCGTGATATGAGGTTTATCCTCATTGCTGCACAGAAGAATTATGTCCTTAATGCACCGCTAAGTGATAGACCTATTGCAGGAGCAGATGCAGACGTTATGAACGTTTGGCTAGCTCAATATGATGACTACTTGATAGTTTAGTGCACCATGCTTAACGGCTTAGAATCAGGACTTCAAAGACGTTTTGAACGTCATGGACCATATGAGATGTTCCAGGAGTTGAAGTTAATATTTCAAGCAAATACCCGAGTTTAGAGATATGAAGTCTCCAACAAGTTCTATGGCTAAAAGATGGAGGAGAATTGCTCAACTAGTGAGCAAGTACTTAGATTGTCTGAGTACTACAATTGCTTGAATCAAGTGGGAGTTAATCTTCCAGATAAGATAGTGATTGGCAGAGTTCTCTAGTCAGCATCACCAAATTACTGAAACTTTGTGATGAACTATAGTATGCAAGGGATGACGAAAACGATTCCCGAGCTCTTCGTGATGTTGAAATCGACGAAGGTAGAAATCAAGAAAGAGCATCAAGTGTTGATGGTTGACAAGATCACTAGTTTCAAGAAAAGGGCAAAGGGAAAGAAAGGGGAACTTCAAGTAGAATGACAAGCAAGTTGTCACTCCCACGAAGAAGCCCAAAGCTGAAGCAAAGCCTGAAACTGAGTGCTTACACTGCAAAGGAAATGGTCACTGGAAACGGAAATACCCTGAATATTTGGTGGATAGGAAGGATGGCAGAGTGAACAAGGGTATATTTGATATACAGGTTATTGATGTGTACCTTACTAGTATTTATAGTAGCCCCTGAGTATTTGATACTTGTTCGGTTGCTAAAAATTAGTGGCTCGAAATAGGAGTTACAGAATAAAAAGAGACTAGTTGAGGGTGAAGTGACGATGTGTATTGGAAGTGGTTCCAAGATTGATATGATCATCATCGCACACTCCCTATACTTTCGGGATTAGTGTTAAACCTAAATAAATGTTATTTGGCGTTTGCGTTGAACATGAATATGATTTGATCATGTTTATTGCGATACGGTTATTCATTTGAAGTCAAAGAATAATTGTTGTTCTGTTTACATGAATAAAACCTTCGATGGTTATACACTCAATGAAAATAGTTTGTTGGATCTCGGTCGTAGTGATACACATATTCATAATATTGATGCCAAAAGATGCAAAGTTAATAATGATAGTGCAACTTATTTGTGGCACTGCCGTTTGGGTCATATCGGTGTAAAGCACATGAAGAAACTCCATAAAGATGGATTTTCGGAATCACTTGGTTATGAATCATTTGATGCTTGCGAACTGTGCCTTTTGGGCAAGATGACTAAAACTCCATTCTCCAGAACAATGGAATGAGCTACTGACTTATTGGAAATAATACATACCGATGTATGCGATCCAATGAGTATTGATGCTCGTGGCGGGTATCGTTATTTTCCGACCTTCACAAGATGAATTGAGCAGATATGAGTATATCTACTTAATGAAGCACAAGTCTGAAACATTTGAAAAGTTCAAAGAATTTCAGAGTGAAGTGGAAAATCATCGTAACAAGAAAATAAACTTTCTGCAATTTGATCGCGGAGACAAATATTTGAGTTACGAGTTTGGTCTTCAGTTAAAACAATGTGGAATAGTTTCACAAACTCATGCCACCTGGAACACCACAGCTTAATGGTGTGTCCGAACGTCATAACAATACTTTATTGGATATAGTGCAACCTATGATGTCTCTTACCGATTTACCACTATCATTTTGGGGTTATGCATTAGAGTCAGCTGCATTCACTTTAAATAGGGCAACATCAAAATCCGTTGAGATGACGCCTTATGAACTGTGGTTTGGCAAGAAACCAAAGTTGTCATTTCTTAAAGTTTGGGGATGCGATGCTTATGTGAAAAAATTTCAACCTGATAAGCTCAAACCCAAATTGGAGAAGTGTGTCTTCATAGAATACCCAAAGGTAAGTATTGGGTACACCTTCTATCACAGATCCTAAGGCAAGTTATTCGTTGCTAAGATGGATCCTTTCTAGAGAAGAAGTTTATCTCAAAAGAAGTGAGTGGGAGGAAAGTAGAACTTGATGAGGTAATTGTATCTTCTCCCTTATTGGAAAGTAGTTCATCACAGAAATCAGTTCTAGTGATTCCTACACCAATTAGTGAGGAAGTTAATGATGATGATCATGAAACTTCAGATCAAGTTGCTACCAAACCTCGTTGGTCTTCCAAAGTAAGATCTGCACCAGAGTGGTACGGTAATCATATTCTGGAAGTCATGTTACTAGAACATGATGAACCTACGAACTATGAGGAAGCGATGATGAGCCCAGATTCCGCGAAATGGCTTGAGGCCATAAAATCTGAGATATGATCCATGTAAGAGAACAAAGTGTGGACTTTGGTGGACTTGCCCGATGATCGGCAATCCATAGAAAATAAATGGATCTTCAAGAGGAAGACGGACGTTGATAGTAGTGTTACTATCTACAAAGCTCGAATTGTCGGAAAAGGTTTTTGACAAGTTCAAGGTGTTGAATACAATGAGATTTTCTCACTCGTATCGATGCTTAAAAGTCTGTCCGAATCATGTTAGCAAATTGCCGTATTTTATGAAATCCGGTAAATGGATAAATAAAATTGCATTCCTTAATGGATTTATTAAAGAAGAGTTGTATATGATACAACCATAAGGTTTTGTCAATCCTAAAGGTGCTAACAAAATATGCAAGCTCCAGCGATCCATCTATGGACTGGTGCAAGCATCTCGGAGTTGGAATATACGCTTTGATAAGTTGATCAAAGCATATAGTTTTAATACAGACTTGCGGTGAAGCCTATATTTACAAGAAAGTGAGTGGGAGCACTACAACATTTCTGATAAGTATATGTGAATGACATATTGTTGATCGGAAATAATGTAGAATTATTCTGCAAAGCATAAAGGAGTGTTTGAAAGGAGTTTTTCAAAGAAAGACCTCAGTGAAGCTGCTTACATATTGAGCATCAACATCTATAGAGATAGATCAAGACGCCTGATAAGTTTTTCAATGAATACACACCTTAACAAGATTTCAAAGAAACAGTTCTTGCATGTGTTCCAAGGTGTGAAATTGAGTAAGACTCAAAAGCCCGACCACGGCAGAAGATAGAAAGAGAATGAAAGTCATTCCCTATGCCTCAGCCATAGGTTCTATAAAGTATGCCATGCTGTGTACCAGATCTGTTGCATACCCTACCACTAAGTATTGGCAAGGGAGTGCAATAGTGATTTAGGAGTAGATCAATGGACAACGATCAAGAATATCCTTAGTAAGGACTAAGGAGATGTTTCTCGATTATGGAGGTGATAAAAGAGTTCGTCGTAAAGAGTTACATCGATGCAAGCTTTTACACCGATCCAGATGACTCTAAGTCTCAATCTGGATACTCCCTCCGTAAACTAATATAAGAGCGTTTAGATCACTATTTTAGTGATCTAAACGCTCTTATATTAGTTTACAGAGGGAGTACATATTAAAAGTGGGAGCAATTAGCTAGAGTAGCTCCGTGCAGAGCATTGTAGACATAGAATATTTGCAAAATACATACGGCTCTGAATGTGACAGACCCGTTGACTAAACTTCTCTCACGAGCAAAAACATGATCATACCTTAGTACTCTTTGGGTGTTAATCACATAGCGATGTGAACTAGATTATTGACTCTAGTAAACCCTTTGGGTGTTGATCACATGACGATGTGAACTATGGGTGTTAATCACATGCAGATGTGAATATTAGTGTTAAATCACATGGTGATGTGAACTAGATTATTGACTCTAGTGCAAGTGGGAGACTGAAATAAATATGCCCTAGAGGCAATAATAAAGTTATTATTTATTTCCTTATATCATGATAAATGTTTATTATTCATGCTAGAATTGTATTAACCGGAAACATAATACATGTGTGAATACATAGACAAACAGAGTGTCACTAGTATGCCTCTACTTGACTAGCTCGTTAATCGAAGATGGTTATGTTTCCTAACCATAGACATGAGTTGTCATTTGATTAACGGGATCACATCATTAGGAGAATGATGTGATTGACTCGACCCATTCTGTTAGCATAGCATTCGATCGTTTAGTATATTGCTATTGCTTTCTTCATGACCTATACATGTTCCTATGATTATGAGATTATGCAACTCCCGTTTACCGGAGGAACACTATGTGTGCTACCAAAAGTCACAACGTAACTGGGTGATTATAAAGGTGCTCTACAGGTGTCTCCAAAGGTACTTGTTGGGTTGGCGTATTTCGAGATTAGGATTTGTCACTCCGATTGTCGGAGAGGTATCTCTGGGCCCTCTCGGTAATGCACATCACTTAAGCCTTGCAAGCATTGTAACTAATGAGTTAGTTGCGAGATGATGTATTATGAAACGAGTAAAGAGACTTGCCAGTAACGAGATTGAACTAGGTATTGAGATACCGACGATCGAATCTCGGGCAAGTAACATACCGATGACAAAGGGAACAACGTATGTTGTTATGCGGTTTGACTAATAAAGATCTTCGTAGAATATGTGGGAGCCAATATGAGCATCCAGGTTCCGCTATTGGTTATTGACCAGAAACGTGTTTCGGTCATGTCTACATTGTTCTCGAACCCGTAGGGTCCGCACGCTTAAGGTTTCGATGACAGTTATATTACGAGTTTATGAGTTTTGATATACCGAAGGAGTTCAGAGTCCCGGATGAGATCGGGGACATGACGAGGAGTCTCGAAATGGTCGAGATGTAGAGATCGATATATTGGACGACTATATTCGGAGTTCGGAAAGGTTCCGAGTGATTCGAGAGTTACGGGAATTCGCCGGGGAGTATATGGGCCTTATTGGGCCATACGGGAATAGAGGAGAGAGGCCAAAAGGAAGGAGGCCTGCGCCCCCCCTCTGGTCCGAATTGGACAAGGGGCGCAGCCCCCTTTTCCTTCTTCTTCTCCCCCTCTTTCCCCTTCTCCTACTCCAACAAGGAAGGAGGGAGTCCTACTCCCGGTGGGAGTAGGACTCCCCTTGGCGCGCCCCCTCCTAGGCTGGCCGCCCCCTCCCCCTTGATCCTTTATATACGGGGGCAGGGGGCACCTCTAGGCACAACAACAATTGTTCCTTTGGATCTCTTAGCCGTGTGTGGTGTCCCCCTCCACGATAATCCACCTCGATAATATCGTAGCGGTGCTTAGGCGAATCCCTGCATTGGTAGAACATCAAGATCATCACCACGCCGTCGTGCTGACGAAACTCTCCCTTGACACTCGGCTGGATCGGAGTTCGAGGGACGTCATCGAGCTGTACGTGTGCTAGAACTTGGAGGTGCCGTAGTTTTGGTGCTTGATCGGTCGGGCCGTGAAGACGTACGACTACATCAACCGCGTTGCTCTAGCGCTTCCGCTTTTGGTCTACGAGGGTACGTGGACAACACTCTCCCCTCTCATTGCTATGCATCACCATGATCGTGCGTGTGCGTAGGATTTTTTTTGAAATTACTACGTTCCCCAACAAGGATTACAAGAGTTGATCTACCACGAGATCGTAGAGGCTAAACCCTAGAAGCTAGCCTATGATTATGACCGATGTCCTACGGACTAAACCCTCCGGTTTATATAGACATCGTAGGGGGCTAGGGTTACGCAGAATCGGTTACAGAGAAAGGAATCTTCACATCCTAACCGCCAAGCTTGCCTTCCACGCAAAGGAGAGTCCCATCCGGACACGGGATGTAGTCTTCTATCTTGTATCTTCATAGTCCAATAGTCCGGCATACGCATATAGTCTGGCTGTCCGAGGATCCCTTAATCCAGGACTCCGGATCCCTTAATCCAGGACTCCCTCAGTAGCCCCTGAACCAGGCTTCAATCGGCGACGAGTCTGGCGCACAGATTGTCTTCGGCATTGCAAGGCGGGTTCCTTCTCCGATTACTCCAAAGTAGATCTTGAACATAAGAATCGTGTCCGGCTCTGCAAAACAAATTCCACATACCACGGTAGAGAGTATAATATCCCACGAGTCCAATCTGCTGACAACTCATAGCATGACATCGCGCCATGGCCCGGTCTTTATTCGAACCGTTTTTATCATGCCCCTCGTATTTCGAGGCGCGGTTTCATTGGCACGTCTTGTCCAAGAAGAGATCGTGTCCCCTTATCATGGGATTCTCATTAATGCGGGCATGGGTAACCTAACTGTGCCATCAGCACGGCGCTTGGGAAATAAGCGAGTTTCAGGGCGAGCGGGGAGGCACATGATTTCTACTGCCTTTATAAAGGGATAAGGATTCCCCTCTTTCACCCACACCCTCTTCTTCCTCTGCTCATTCATTCTCGAACTCCAGCGCCCAAGCACCCATCTCTTCCGCCCAAAAAGCACTCCAATCATGTCCGGATCTAGAGTTGGAGGCAAGTGGATGGCCTCCTCCGTCAAGGAGGACATCAAGAAGCTCCGGGAGGCCGGGTACTTGTCCAAAGACATCGCTCGTCGGCTTCCGGCCAAGGGGCAGATCATCCCCACCCCGGAGCCCCAAGAAAGGGTGGTGTTTCTTTCCCACTTCGTCTGCGGGCTAGGATTCCCCCTCCACCCATTCGTCCGTGGACTGATGTTCTACTACGGGCTGGACTTCCATGACTTGGCCCCCAACTCCATCCTCAACATCTCGGCATTCATTGTCGTGTGTGAGGCTTTCCTCCGCATCCCACCTCACTTCGGCCTATGGCTGGAGACCTTCAATGTGAAGCCAAAGGTGGTGAGCCGCCAACAAGCGGAGTGTAGAGGCGCCATGGTGGGAAAAATGCCCAATGTCACCTAACTCGAAGGCTGCTTTGTGGAAACTGTAAAGGGATGGCAATCGGGGTGGTTCTACATCACCGAGCCGTGCGGTACCAGCTGTGCGGCGACCCCCTAATTTCGATCCGGAGTCCCCATGCGGCTCACCTCCTGGCAAGAGAAGGGTTTAGCCTGGGGCTCAGTGGAACAAGTGACTGGGCTCCACACATGTGTCCAGAACATGATTGACAAGAAAATCAAACTTGTCAACGTGGTCCAGGTCATGCTCTTCCGCCGGATTCTTCCATGCCAGAGCCGGACTTGTAATTTGTGGGAGTTCGACCCGGCTAAGCACCAGACGCTGCTGGAGCTCTTCGATACGACACATGAAGACATCTGGAAGGTGCTTTTTAAGGCCGGCGAGGTACCACCGCCCATGTCCGGAGATCGCAGGCTTAGCGCAAAATGCTGGGCTAATCCGGTAAGGTCTTTTATGTTTGCAAGGTATATCTTTTGCCGGCATATCTGCGGGAGGAACCTAAGCCTCCATGCCGATCTTTCAGGCCTGGGTAACGATAGCGGAGCAGATCGAATGTCCGGCTCCGCTGCCCGAAGATCCAGAAATGTCTCTTCTGACGAAGATGTTGTTTCTGGCGCCTTATGAGGTGCCGGAGAAGAAAACCAAGAAGGCGGTCAAGGGGACTAGAGGTGGTCTCCGACGAAAGGGTGTTTCGGACGTGACGTCTGAAGACGCTGAGACCCACTCCTCCGCCGAAGACGACGGGGAGGAGGAGGAGAACCGTCCCCCCCCCCCACTGTGGGGAAAAAGAAGAGGAAGGCCTGCACACATGGGGAGGCCGAGGCGCCCAAGAAGGGAAAAATGTCCCTTCCAGACTACTCTGCCGCAACTACCAATAGTAGCGAGGAGTGGGGGCCCAGGGTCAAGCCCCTGGCCAAATCGTAAGCATCTGGACACGATAATATTTCCGGTTTTTTCACTTTATCATTTTTAATGTGTTAGACCATGCATCTACAGTCCGGCCCAATACAACATCGAGCTATCCTCCTCTTTGAAGGGGTCGTTGGATCCGTCGGTGATGAACAACGGGTCCCTTCCAACGGCCACCTCCCATAAGGCCGCGGACAACACCGAGGTGTTGTCTCGAAGGATACTGGGCCAAGGGGAGGCTGTTCCGGTGATACCGGAGGAAAAATCCCGGTTGCCGAGCACATGGGGGGAAAGAACCCTACAGACCCTGACGACAGCGGCCACATCCAGTTCGGCCCTCAGCCGGATACAGCTCCGGAGACCCAAGTGGCTTCGGATTCGGGCAAGCAGCCTCTCCCGAATGAGGGAGGCAAGCCACCTCCACCGGTGACCTCTGTCCATCCAGAGGCACCGGATAGATTGCTGGAAGCGCTACAAGGCGCTTCCATTATGGAAGAACACCATACACTTATGACTACGGTGACTGAGAAAGTGCAATCCGCCAAAAACGGACTGACCGAAACCTGCATTAGCCTTCTAACAGGCTTTAAGGTAAGTAATATAGTTGTAAAAGAATATCACCTTGTAGACAGTAGCCCCTAATGCTCTGTTCGGTGTTCAGAAAGAAAAAACAAACAGAGGATCAAAATAATTGTCGCAGGAGTCTAACATAACATGTCTATGTGAATAAGCAAGCGTCGCTGCTAGCCGCTGCCGCTCATACTACGGAGGTCTCTGGCTTGACACGGAATCTGGATCGGGCCGAGGAAGAACTCGGCCTCATGAAGAAGCAACTGGAGGACAGCCAAGGTATGCACTAACCGGTGCTTTATATTTAGGAAGGATGAAAAGTTCATACTGACTGAAGTGTCATGAACTTTATTAGGGGCCGCGACCGAAGTAACGGCCCTCAAGAAGGCTTTGGTCGAGGCCGAGGACAAAGTGGCTAAGGAACGCGCCTCGCGCGAGAAGCAGGAGGCCCTGGTCAGCGAGGTCCAGCAAGAGCTCCAGGACACCGTCAAAAAGTACAAGTCCTTGGAGCGTAATTCGAAGATTCAAGAGTCCAAACTTGCCAAGGCCCACCAGAGCACGCAAGATGCCCGAGCCGAAGCCCAGAGCTCCCTCCCGGAAATCCAGGCGGCCCATAAGATCGCGGCGGGTAAGGCTTTTATTATGTAAAGCAAGTGTGTGAAGGAAGTGTTCCTTTTACTTACCCGAATTTGGAGTTTTCCAGGAGCGTTTGCGGATCTGCCGCGCAGCATATTAGATGTTGTAGAGTTCTTTCGAGCCGAAGAAGGGAGCTCTACGGAGAATCTGTTCTGGTCTCAATACCTTGGATCAGAAAATCCGGCGTCCCTTAGCGACCAGCTAAAGCAGTTGGTCGAGCTGCACAAGGCGGCCGAACTGGCCATGAAGGACCTAATAGTCCAGCTATGGCCTGCCGAACCCATTCCCAATAGCTACTTCGGACTCGTGAAGTAGCTGGTCAGTGCCTGCCCTCGGCTTGATGCCGCTAAGCGGTCGGCCTGCATTGAAGGTGCGCGGATGGCTTTGGCCCGTGCCAAGACCCACTGGGCGAAGATGGATGCCACAAAGTTGATGACCAAGGGTCCTCCCAAGGGCAAGGAGCATCGCAAGCCCGAGAAGTACTATGACAGTGTCATGGAGGGATCCCGCCTTGTGGCAGAGCAATGTGCCAAGGATATCATTTTCCCATGAAAGCATTATTTGATCCTGTCCTGTAATATGGAACAAGGTCTTTATGTAATATAATGCTTGTTATTTAAAAGTTTACCTCCTGTGTGTCTGTTTATTAAATCTGAGAGTTGGCCAGTTGTCGGCTTCTGCCCCCATGTAGCTAGTACAGGGGTGTTCGGGATAAATATAAACATTCTTTATCCAAATTTTTGGTCCTTTAAGGAGGTGTTTAGCGCAACAAACAAGGCAATCGGACTATACAGCTTTATCACCCTCACCTAGCCATAGGAGTTCTATAATTTTAAATTTTGGCGTATCCCCTGGTATCCAGAAGGCCGAAGTTGGGGCGCTATACACGCCTAATCAGACAAAACCGATTCCTCACATAAAGCGGAAAAAAATCTCTAGCGATTTGAAGACCTCTCGAACAGCTGACCAGCTCTCGCCGCATCATGACAGTCAGTTTTCGGCTTTCTCTACTGAGGTGCTCGTCCGGAAGAACCGGGACACAATCGCAGTAGTTCTCCCTTTACTACCCTAGCCGATATAGCGTAACATAAGGTAGTAAGCACAGGAGCCGGGCAACCCAACTATTGACCAAAGACATGATTCGGAGCCGATGCATATATTGCTATAAGTTCGGGGTGCCGAACTATACTGTAAAAGTGTTCGGACTTTCTTGCCGTGTTATGGGGTACAATGAAGCCCCTGGAGAATTAAGGCGTACCAGAATGTATGGGTGCAATTAAAAATAAATATACAAGGAAATTTTTTAAGTAATGAGCAGACGCTGCAGATTATTTTTCATTGTAAGTTGATTGATACTTCAAGGCGTATCTGCACAAAGTAGTGCAATAAGTAAATAAGGCTATTTAACATGCCACGACCAAGAGCTAGCTGTGTGCAGGTATTTAAAATAGGTATGCCGATCGTTAGCAAAGACCACATGGGTATTCCCTTGTACGTCCGAGCCCCTAGCTTTCTTGGTGTATTCGTCCCACGATGGGTCCGGTGATTAGGTTTATCAGAAAAAGACTTGAGAGGTGAAGAAACCTGAAAGAAAAAGAAAAGGTGAAGGTATACGGATCCAGGAGCGGTTGAGCCGCATTGTGGACCGAGGTCTAGCTTTGCCTCCATCCACGCCCATGGTATTTTGAGTGCGTAGTTGTGTAGGCGCGGTGCGAATTTCACCGCTTTATTGGGGCTGGGACGAAGGACGAATTGCTAGCTGAGTTCTGGACGAGCTGGACGGTTCTGTTGCAGAGTAGCTTGGACTCGCTTGACAGTGTCCGGGGGCTTTATTGCCGAATTGAGGTTTTCCCTAAAAAGGCTATTCTGAACCTCTGCTGCAAGGGCCGCAGTGTGCTCCTCAGTATGGAGGGAACACTCCATATTTCCATTGACTGTTATAATACCGCGAGGTCCGGGCATCTTGAGATTAAGGTAGGCATAGTGCAGCACTGCATTGAAACGAGCAAATGCGGTTCGTCCGAGCAGTGCGTGATAACCACTGCAGAAGGGGACGATATCGAAGAGTAATTCTTCGCTTTGGAAATTATCCAGGGATCCGAAGACCACTTCCAGTGTGATTGAGCCCGTACAACAGGCCTCTACACCTGGTATGACACCTCTAATGGTGGTTTTTGTGGGCTTGATCCTTGAGGGATCAATACCCATTTTGTGCATTGTATCCTGATAGAGCAGGTCCAGGCTGCTACCACCGTCCATGAGGACGCGTGTGAGGTGGAATCCGTCAATGATAGGGTCTAGCACCAGTGCGGCTGAACCGCCATGACGGATACTAGTCGGGTGATCCCTTTGATCAAAAGTGATCGAACAGGAGGACCACAGGTTGTATTTTGGGGCAACTGGCTCCATCGCATAGACGTCCCTTAGTGCGCGCTTCCGTTCCCTTTTGGGTATATGGGTAGCATATATCATAGTCATTGTTTTAACTTGGGGAGGAAACTTCTTCTGTCCCCCTGTGTTTGGTGGCCGGGGTTCCTCGTTGTCGTCACTTTGCGATCCCTTTTCCTTGTTTTCAACATTTAACTTGCTGGCTTGTTTGAAGACCCAACATTCTCTGTTGGTATGATTGGAAGATTTATCGGGGGTGCCGTGGATTTGACATTGATGATCGAGTATGCGGTCCAGACTGGACGGGCCTAGATTGTTTCTTTTAAATGGGTTTTTCCGCTGACCAGACTTGGAGACACTAAATTCGGCATTGATGGCCGTGTCTTCGGTGTTATCGCCACTATTTCGACGCTTGTGTCTATTGCGTCGGGGCTTGCCGTTGCTATCTCTAGCTTCTAAGGTGCCAGGTTTACTTGCGGTGATGTTGCTACGAGCGAGCCAGCTATCCTCGCGTGCAAAAAAGCGAGTCATGAGCGTCGTAAGGTCTGCCATGGACTTCAGCTTCTCTTGGCCGAGGTGTCGGGCGAGCCACTCATCGCGGATGTTATGCTTAAAGGCCGCTAGGGCTTCGGCATCCGGACAGTCGATGATTTGATTCTTTTTAGTTAAGAACCAAGTCCAGAATTTCCTGGCTGACTCTCCAAGCTGTTGGATTATATGACTTAAGTCATCGGCATCCGGAGGTCGGACATAAGTGCCCTGGAAGTTGTCAAGGAATGCATCTTCCAGGTTCTCCCAGCTGCCAATAAAGTTTTCGGGCAGACTGTTCAACCAGTGCCTAGCTGGTCCCTTGAGTTTTAGCGGGAGATACTTGATGGCATGGAGGTCATCGCGGCGGGCCATATGTATGTGGAGAAGGAAGTCCTCGATCCATACCGCGGGATCTATTGTTCCATCATATGATTCAATGTTTACAGGTTTAAACCCTTCTGGGAATTCATGCTCCATTACTTCATCAGTGAAACAGAGGGGGTGTGCGGCACCTCTGTGTTGGGCTATGTCGGGTCGTAGCTCGGATGGAGCCGGTCTGCGGTATTCGGCCCGGAGAGTTTTGTGCTTGTTATATCCGGCTTGGTGGCCGTCGTTGCACGTTGGGGCGCAACCCCGTGATTCGTAGATCGATCTGGTTTGTCCTGCTCTGTTTTCCAAATCGTATCGCAGGTCATGTGTGTATCCCTGAGCTATTGTGTTTCTATTTGTTCGGCGAGGTAGTGCCGGCTGGTGCTTGGGTTGAGTCGTTGTTTTATCTCGGCCACGCGGTGGCTGGTCAGCCGCATTATGCGCTAGTAGTGCCAGCTCTGGCGCCTCGTCATCGAATTGAGGTAGCAATTTGTGCTTTCGGTAGCTTTTTGTTGGGCGTTCGAGTCTGTATTCCTCGACTGCCAGGACCTCAGTCCATCTATCAGTGAGAAGATCTTGATCAGCTTGAAGCTGCTGCTGCCTCTTCTTCAGGCTCTTTGTCGTGGCTATAAGGCGGCGCTTAAAACGCTCCTGCTCAATGGGATCCTCAGGAACGATAAATTCTTCGTCACCGAGGCTCACCTCGTCCTCGGAGAGGGGCATGTAATTGCTGTCCTCCGAGTCGTCGTTCGCAGCCTGTTCATCGGGACTGGCTTGCTCGTCTTCTCGTTCAGCCTATTCGAAACTTGGCTTGGTGGGGTCTTCGTTGTCTTCCGCATCGTCCGAAGTGCTATTCTCTCTTGTGCCGGTATCGCTATTTTTACCATGGCATGATTTAGAGCGGCGCCGCTGACGTTGGCACTTAGACTGCTTCTCAGGAAGTTTATCCTCAACTGGGTCTTTTATTTCATTGCCATTGTCTTCCTTGGGTGTATCGACCATGCATATATCGTATGAGGACATGGCTGTCCAGCGCCCTGTGGGCGGTGGTTCCTGTTCTTCTCCGGCATCGTCGTCCATACCGTCGATGTCTTTCAGAGTTGAAATCAAGCATGTCGGTCAAATCATTGACAGTGGCTATCAAGTGGGTGGTGGGTGGGCAACGAAGTTCTTCGTCGTCTGCTTCCCATTCAAGCCGGACATAGTTCGGCCAAGAATCTCCTGACAAGGAGAGGGACTTTAATGAGTTTAACACATCGCCTAAGGGTGAGTGTTGGAAGATGTCTGCGGAGCTGAACTCTAAGATCGGCGCCCGGTCAGACTCGATGGGTGCGGATACACGTGGTTCAGAGCCTATGGCTAGAGACGAGTCCGAGGTTCCGATGACACAGGTCTCGTTGGAGGTCAGATCTGTGTTCGGCTCTAGCGCCGCTGAGTCCGCGGCTTCCGTGGCGAGGTTGAGCCTCCTGTCCTCGGATGGCGCACTCTGCTCTGGATCTAGGGCCAGTGCGATTACAGGCGCAATCTCCCGCACACAGTCTAATGACAGATTTAGGTCATATTCATCATGGCGGCAGGGTGCGGCTGTCATGGGCTCGAATCCGTCGAAGATCAAGTCTCCGTGGATGTCGGCGGTGCAGTTTAAGCTTTCAAACCTGACCTGATGGCCAGGTGCGTACCTGTCGATCTGCTCCAGATGGCCAAGCGAGTTGGCCCGTAGTGCGAAGCCGCCAAATATGAAGATCTGTCTGGGGAGAAAAACTTCACCCTGGACGGTGCTGTCGTGGATGATTGAAGGAACCATCAAGCCTTATCATGACGACACATTGGAACTCTCGATGAAAGCACCAATGTCAGTGTAAAAACCGGTGGATCTCGGGTAGGGGGTCCCGAACTATGCATCTAAGGCTAATGGTAACAGGAGGCGGGGGACACAATGTTTACCCAGGTTTGGGCCCTCTCGATGGAGGTAATGTGGCGACCAAATTTCCGGGTAATAATTTCCAGAAAAGTGGCCCTTGTGCTCATCAGCCCCAGGATTACTGTTAGCTGATGAGGCACCAACTTGATACAGAAATTCCAAGCAAAAATGCAAAATATGAAGTACAGGACCACTCTGGCCTATGAGTACAACAATATGGTTTCTAGTGGTTGATGGCGGAAGCGGTTTGTGGATCATCATCGTCTATGGGACTCCATTTTCCACAGGTACAGCTGACCAGGTTAACTCCTATCTTCGCGAGGTTGCTATCACCATTTCTAAGCTCCGGGGCTGTCGTCACGGTCGCTCCTCTCCGCGTAAGAAATCTGGCCAAGACAATAGCTAGGGACAAGCCAGTGAGTACTTTGAATGTACTCGCAAACATTATGAACACGGGTATAATATAACAACGATGTTCTGAAATATTTTATGCTCATGACGTCAGTCACAAAAGATAATAAAAACTCTGATGCATGCAAGCAGGTTATTTTTGAATGTGCTATAACATATAAATAATAAAATGCACCGATCGGGTGTCTGAAGCGACGCCTCGAAAGGTTGGTAAACCAGAGAAATGCCTCAGTCGGGCGTCTGAGCGACACCACATAAAGGGCTTATAAAGATAAGTAATTAACAAGCATGCCACAGTCGGGCGTCTCAGCGACACCACATAAAGGGTTTATAAAAAAATAAATGACAAGCATGCCACAGTCGGGCGTCTCAGCGACGCCACATAAAGGGCTTATAAAAATAAGTAATTAACAAGCATGCCACAGTCGGGCGTCTTAGCGACACCACATAAAGGGCTTATAACAAAATAACAGTGAATATCCAGGAGGTAGAACCATCCCAGGGATATTCGATATTACCAATAATATAACAGGTTAGTCCATAACAAAATAATAATCATAATCATCACAAGTCTCAAGTCGTAATTCTAGTTCTGGTTTAACAGTTTCACCTCCGAAGATCGACAGTAAGACCGACACTTGACCCATCCCAGACTGTAATCCTTAACCATGGACACGGCTATTCGAATAGGTTTAATCTCTGCAGAGGGTGTACTCTTTACCCACGAGTAACGGATTCCTTTAGTCCATCTGGACTAATTCCGTCTACGGTCTTTTAGTTGGAGACACACCTAACTTGCACACACCAGCTTAACTCACATGTGTTTGGAATCACCCACGACACCTGTCAAGAAAAACTCTAAGTGGGGAGGCTACAACCTCGACGTAACATGGGATCACAAAATTTGTACCGCGTGAAAACTAAGGGAGCTACCCTCTTCGGCTACAACCGAAACACCCATGCTCCCGGACCAGGTGGCATGTCTACCGGATGCCTCCAGTATCTTCCACCATGGCCTCTCTGTACGGTGTGTGCTAGGAAAGGGGTTGACAACTTACTGAACCGTACCCTACTTGTTGTAGAGACGAGTGGTAGTACGAAGCAAGTATGGGGTTTACTGGCACAAGACTCGATCTACGGTCGACTCAGGAGGTTGTAATATTCTCTGCATGATTAGTATAACAAAATATACTTCAACCAACAGATAGAAACACCACGCGACATACCCCCTCATGCCATACCGGACACGACCGTCTCGACGGAGGACTAGGGACAAGATCGTGTCTACCCAAGACAGAGGCCTTCCCGGCTTCCCTTCCGGTATGCATGAAAGGCATATGACGGTGATTTCCATCACAACCATATCAACTCCATCAGCATAAAAATCATTAATATGCACTCATGATTAGGAACACCTCCTCACATAAAATGACGTATGCTTGAGTCGAGGTGGTGTTGTCACCGTGTCAAACAACACACACAAAAATTATGCCAGGGTTCAGAATGCTTGCCTTCAAGTCGTGGGGAGGCAAGGTGCATTAAAAAACTCTTGAAATCTTTCTCCTCTCTTCAAAATCCTATTTTAAAAAAAATATTTGAATTAACACACAAATTCAAAACAGCACAAAATTTGTTTTGGAATTTTTTTTAAAAAAATCTTAAAATAAACTAGACAATACTTGAGAGAGGTAGGAAAAAGAATCAATTCATTTGGAGTTATATTTAAAAAGTTATAGCTGGTCAAAGTTTTGGTCAAAAATCTGTTAAAAAAATTAAAACAGAAAAGAAAACGATTCGAATATATACGTACATGTCGAAAGCGTATTCTGGAAACACGTTTCCACTTATCCAGCATGGACCGCGCCTGAGTCACTGACAGTGGGCCCGCCTGGCCCACTGGTCAGGTTTGACTAGTCCACCTTCCCTCCTCTTCCTCTGCCCGTGAGGGGTGGGGACTCCGGTGACGCTCGCCGGTGAACGGCGGCACCGTTCGAGAAACAGAGGTCACTCGCGGGCTGAGGGGGTCGAGGCGGTCACTCCGGTGGTCGCTTTGGTCTTTGGGGTGGATGGAGCTGCCGGCGGCGAGCTCCGCGGCGGACGGTGGCCGTCGGGAAAAGTGAGTTTTTGCCCGCGGTGAGTCCCGATCCAAATTGAGCAGGGGGATGGACTCACAAGAGGGAGAGGGGGTTCCTGGTGAAGAGAGTGGAGAGGGGGATGCCCTGGTTGCGCCGAACGGAGCCGGGAGGCGGCGGTGGCTGTGGTTGCCGGAGGCGGGGAAGAAAACCTCCCCGGGCCGACTGGCTGCCACGGGGAAACGAGGGGGGTGATTTGAGGCTGCTTGCGTGCTCAGAGGGGCTCGAGGGGCTTCCTTTTGTAGTGCTCCCATGTCGGTTCGCGGCGGCAGTGGATGAGCTTGTCGGCGACCGATGTTCTGTAGCTTGCAGGCATAGTGGCGAGGCTGGGGATGGCGACAGGAGCTAGCGGACGAGTGGGTACTGCTCCAAGGGCGAGCTGGTGAGCGGGCGTGGCCCGGGTGGCGCTGGCCATTGCAGGGGCTGTCGGGCGGCAGTGGCGGCTAGCTGCTGGCCTACCGGAGACGTGGCGAGGGCTGTGGTGCTCGTGGGGAGCAGAAGGGGACGTGGCGTGCTGGCTGCGGTCGGCCACGAACCAGAGTGAGTGCGGGGCGAGACGCGGCGACTCGGTCTTGGCACGTGCAAAACGCGTGCTCCGCTCACGCTCTGGGTGTGCCCAGAGCACGCACGGAACATGCTCGACAGAATGCTAAGGCATGTTAGGGGGCTCTAAACCACAAGAGGGTTAGCAGGGTGGGGTTATAGGCTAGGGAAAATCCATGGGACATGCTGGTCTGGTCAGGGGGTCAAGTTCATAATGTAAACAAAAACTCATGCCAAATCTATCCATGCTCTCAAGGTGTTTGACAAAATGCCAAAGGCTCCTAGGCAGAACTTGGAGTGGCCAAATCTCCCAGAGTGGGGTCTCTTTAGAAGAAAGAGAGGGTGGTGAGGTTAGTTTGCCAAATGAAGAAACTTGCTAGTGCAAGTTTTGCAAAACTTCAATTCTGGTCAGGGAGTAAATGGCACCATTACATGGACCAAAAATGTCCCAAAGAGTGCATGCTCCTGGACTTAGGGGTTTTGTAGGGTTGACTACAAGCAGGAGAAAGCATAAGGTCACTAGAGCAAGAATGAAAAGGGTTGCAGTAGAAAACACAAGGCTGGTCCAGAATGAAAAAGAGGTTGATTCACTCAATTTTTCCAAAGAACATCACTAGGTTTTTGCATAAAGTTGGATGGCATGCTACCACTGACATCCCATAATTTTGGTGGAGGCTCCAAGGAAATATTTAATTAGGCTATAATGCAAAAATGTCCACTGGACCAGATTTGAAAAACAGGTGTAGAACTCAAAATATGCAATGAATGATATATATTATTGCATAAAAGTGGTTTAGAGACATCACATGACATCTCCAAATTTTGGTTGGAATTTTAGTTAAATCTATCAAATGGTTGTAGTTCAAAAAGAGCTCCAAAACTAAAGAAAGTCACTTTAGTGAATAAAGCTCAGGGTGAAATAATTAAATAAATAAATCTACTGATCAAGGAATGTTATATAGAGAGAGCATAGAAGTCCAATATATTTTAGAAATATCCCCTTGGGAAAAACTCCTCAATATTAAAAGAAAGGTTCTGAAATCAACAGAAATATTCCTGCAGGCAAAATTTTTAAACTCTTGGCAAAGTTTTAATACTTAAAACCTGGTTAAATTTTTGGGGTGCTATAGGTAATACCCTACTTCCTGCTTGATTGATCTTGATGATATGATTATTACAAGAGTTGATCTACCACGAGATCGTAGAGGCTAAACCCTAGAAGCTAGCCTATGGTTATGATTGATGTCATACGGACTAAACCCTCCGGTTTATATAGACACCGGAGGGGGATAGGGTTACACAGAGTCGGTTACAGAGAAAGGAATCTTCACATCGCCAAGCTTGCCTTCCACGCAAAGGAGAGTCCCATCCGTACATGGGACAAAGTCTTCAATTTTGTATCTTCATAGTCCAACAGTCCGGCATACGCATATAGTCCGGCTGTCCGAGGACCCCTTAATCAAGGACTCCCTCAACTGCCCCACCCTCTAGCCTTTTAAAAAATGTATACTTTTGTACAGTAGTAGTATCGATGGATTGCGCCATAGAGCAAAACTAACAAGATGAAATTAAAGAAAAAAGGTGGTACATATAGAGAGCGCTCGTTGCCAAATTGTGCATATAGTACTATTAAAAAAGCTAGTACGTGCTTAAATGAGGTACTAAATTCTATT
The DNA here is from genome assembly GCF_002162155.2 of Triticum dicoccoides. Taxonomy (NCBI): domain Eukaryota; kingdom Viridiplantae; phylum Streptophyta; class Magnoliopsida; order Poales; family Poaceae; genus Triticum; species Triticum dicoccoides. The sequence continues at coordinate 28,437,791 of NC_041393.1, forward strand.
AAAGAAATTAGCATACATATTTAATTCTTGGGTTCTTATTTTTTATGCCACTAGTTGTGTATCACTACTCAGTTTTGCCATTAGAAGTTACAACTACTCAAAAATGCCATCGATCCGTGAGATGCTTGCTCAAAAATGCAATTAGATTTCTCAAAAATGCCATCGTTCCGTTAGATGTTTGCTCAAAAATGCCATTAGACATTGTTATTTTCACGTCAAACCCGTTGACCATGTTATATGACAAAATAAGCCGATTCTCATAATGATAAGTGTGGCCCCACTTGTCAGGAGTAACCAAGCGAATAATTTTACAGGAAAATAAGAACGCTGTTGGGTTCAAGTAGGCCCCATACTTTATTGTACTGTAGTGAGATAGAGGGAGAGCTGGCATGTTGGTCCATATGTATTTATTTCATTATAACATGGCAAAAGAGATTTGAGTCACAATAATGGTGTCCAGCACAACACACCCCTCAAATAAAACTAAGCACCCTGAAATCCTTTGACAACTAAACTGTTGGCTATATGATGTTGGCCATATATATTGTACATATATAATGTGAAGAAACAAGTGGTAGTACTACCAACTACAAGATGAACTATAAGAAATACTAGTATGTACGCATTAAAGAGTTAAAGTAACAAGAAGGAACATAACACAGTTCTGCTGGGGGCTCAGCACAACACACCCCTCAAATAAAACGAAGCACCCTGAAATTAAACTAAGAAACTAATCCGGTAGACACTGCATTAGAACCATCATGAGCAACAACATTGCCACCTTACTTGGACTCCTCGTCCACATGCTCGACATCGTCCTTGTCCCACTTCCTCTTGGCCGATACTTCTTTGCTAGAACTGCACCCTTGGCTCTTGCTCTTCACCCGACCCTTCTAGATATTGAAACAAAGGTAGGCATCCATCATAGTGTAGTGGATGTGGTCTATATCTAGTACATTCCACTGCCATGCATGATGAAACTTGGGTGGAGGTTTCTTCAGTTTACCGTACGAATGATGAACCATGGCTCCTGCCCGGGTCAGCATTGAAGGCTGACGGGAGGACACCAGAACATTCCTCTGGAGGTTGAAGGGCTAGCCAACAACGAGGCCTATCCAACCCAGGACTTCTTTATCATTCGTAAAGTCTATAGTAACAAATTTGACTATGCCGCCCCCGAGGAAGTTCTTAAATTCCTCACACTCCATGTCGACATGGCATATGTGGTCGACCAAGCACAAGTTATGGACGCAAACCTGGATCATGGCAGGCTTCTTCTTCTCTTCCTCCTTTAGATTCTTCTCTTTGTCCAAGACTGTGGTGTACTCAACATATAGCCCAGCGACCCACTCTGCCTTTGAGTTTTCGAACATGTGCCTGAAGCGAGCAAGGCATTCTTTCATGGTCGCGGGAGAATGGGTGTAGATGATGTCGAACTCATCGCTGGTAGTGGTTCTAACCTTGTACTCACCACCGATCATGGAGATTTGGGAGGCCTTGGATTTGGGAGGAGGGTCGGGATTAGTGGAACTGCTGTAATGTGAAAGGATGGGACGACTAGGTGCAAACTTCCGTAATGTTAAAGGACGGCCGGGGACGAGTAGGAGCGAACTGCTAGCGGTTTTCCGATTGTGAAAATGCTGAGTGGGGCATGCGAACCACAGGGCTTCCATGTTCCCATGATACGGGCTGCCGAGAGCCCTCGGATCTGAGATCGAACGGTTGCATGGCGTGATTCTAGACCTATAGGTGAATATCAAAACCTGGAAGGTTATTCTGCAAATTTTTAGCAACTTAGCATGCGACTGTTCGACCTCAAATCCAAGGGTTGTCAGCAGCCCGTATCATGGTCGCACCTACCATGATCATTGCCTCGCTCGCGCGGTCGCGCCCTTGGAGATTTCAGACAGGTATAAATGAGCATTTTTCTCGCCTACTTCACATGCATGAAACTACTTCCTCCGTCCAGGTGCGTTAGGCTATCTGATGTTGGCATGTCATACATAGTCATCACTTAGTCACTCATACAACAAGGTTAGCTATAAGGTTGGCTATAAGAGTACTTTTTTTACTTCTCTATCTCTTTCTTCGTACTCCCTTCGTTTCAGTTTACAAGTCCTGCGCGTATACCTAGGTTGTCAATTTTATCACCATAATATAAACTATATAACTCAAAAATTATACCGTTTGAAAATAGAACGTCTGAAATTTATAATGGTATGTTTTTTGTAATACTGTATATGACTTCTATTAGGTTGGTCAAATTGATGACCTAGGGGTACGCGCATGCCTTGTAAACTGAGAGAGAGGGAGTAGTATTTATTGCGTTTGCCAAAAGAAGTATACAATACTTGGCACCTGTATACCATGGAGGTGGTCAGGAATCAGGAGACTCGCGCCGGTCATAGCGCCGCAGTTAAAATGATAATGACAAGTCAAATCACTGGGCCCCACTTGTCCAGCAGTAACTCCCTGTCAAATCACACAACCCTACATTTGCAGCAGCCTACTTCCTCATCTTCTCGCTTCTTTGTCAAACAAGCTAGGCGGTACTGCCCCGCCTACCACGTAGGAAAAGCCCCGCCCTCGACTTTTAAATATAATTTTGTATCCATGGATTGCCCCATGGAGCAAAGGCTCAAGAAAACGTCGGTATACATGTATACAGCACGCCCATTGCGTTCGCGTCGCACCCCAGACGGTCGGTCGGTCTGGCACGCCGCTCTCCGATAATATAATTTTGTATCCATGTTATACATTGCAAAAAATAATATAATTTAAAAGTACATTCAGATACGAACCAAACAATACAAATTTTGGTGACATGCATTCACATTTTGCTTCAAATACAGTACGTGGTCAAACTTTGACCCAAAATACGCAAAACAAAAAAAAATACTTCCAAGACCAGCGCTGCTCCTCTCCTCTTAAACCACCGCCGGTCCTCTCCTGTTCCAATCCAAATCCAGCGCCGCTCCTCTCCTCTTCCATTTCAAAACCACCGTCGCTCCTCTCCTATTCCAATCCAAAAACAACGCCGGTCCACTCCTCTTCCATTTCAAAACCACCGCCGCTCCTCTCCTGTTCTAGTCCAAAACCAGCGCCACTCCTCTCCTCTTCCATTGAAACCCACCGCCAACGAGTGAAGATGATGTGGAGAAGTAGATCTATGGAGGAGTACAACCGATACGTGTGGCTCACAGGCGGCGACCCTGTGAAGCTAGCTAGGATGTTGGAGATATAGTCTTGGTTTGACAACCCGGAGCAATTAGCGGCGACAGCGAAAGCAATGGCCAAATATCTGGAAATAAGCGAAAAGGAGGCGATACACCGGCAGGGAGTCACGCTGGAGTCCATAGAGCTCCTCCTCTGGGCCATGGAGCAAACCAATTCACCAAATCCGATCATGAGGCTGCTGGTGGTGGGAGTATCAATCGAAGATGGAGTATCCACCCGAGATTGAAGAATCGAGCATCTACACGGTGCCGTTTGTGAGTGTGCCGTGGCAGAGCGAGCTGGTGGAGTCTTCATCGACCGAACCCAACTTCAAGAGGAAATAAACTATTGGCACGATGAAGCTTCCTTGCCATCCTCTTCCTCACCGTTCACCTCGTCCCACAGGGTAGCTGTCTGCCCCCAAATACTCAGAGGAGGAGCTTAGGGTTGTTAGTATTTGCAGGTTATGTTTTGTCTTTCAGATTTGAGAGTACTTCCAGATATGAATGACTTTTGAATTTCAGATTTGCAGTATTGAGCATATGAAGTATTTTATGAATTCTAGAGATCTATTTTTAGCACTTAAAGAAATGTAGTTTCATATAAAAGTGCAGACAATGTGATTCTCAGAGAATAAACTGCAAGTTATAGTTTCAGATAAGAAACTGCAAGTTTCAGAGGCATAATATTTATATTAACACGCCCTTTTCAAGCAGGGATAACATCATGTTGGAAGTTTTATTCATGGTCGAAAATAGAACTACTAGCCAGTTAACATCATGCTGATCAACATTCATGCATAGCACATCTTCATATGATGCACACTCAAAGAGATATGCCATTTTGAAAATGCCCACACAATGTCGAGTGTGCGAAAAATAGAGAAAACCAGGGATGAAGTTTTGGCAAGTGTTGGATATGGTGTGCGTAGATGACAGTGGGGACCCAGATGTCAAGAATGGTAGAGGCAAAAAATAGTCGGGCAGGTTGTGAATTGTCAGGAGGAGCTTAGGGTTGTCAGTATTTGCAGGTTGTGAATTGTGTTTTGTGTTATGTATTTAGAGAGTACTTCCAGATATGAATGTCTTTTGAATTTTAGATTTGCAGTATTGAGCATATGAAGTATTTTATGAATTCTAGAGATCTATTTTTAGCACTTAAAAATGTAGTTTCATATAAAAGTGCAGACAATGTGATTCCCAGAGAATAAACTGCAAGTTTCAGTTTCAGAGGCACAACATTTATATTAACACGCCATTTTCAAGCAGGGATAACATCATATTGGAAGTTTTATTCATGGTCGAAAATGGAACCACCAGCTAGTTAACATCATGCTTGTAAACATTCATGCATAGCACATCTTCATATGATGCACAATCTAAAAGATATGCTATTTTCAAAATGCCCACATAATGTCGAGTGTGCTAAAAATAGAGAAAACCAGGGGCAAAGTTTTGGCAAGTGTTGGACGTGGTGTGTGTAGATGACAATGGGGACCCACTTGTCAAGAATGGCAGAGGTAAAAAAATTTGGAGATATTTTCACTTCATCAGGTGGAATCGAACCTGGGTGGAACAACGGTCGTGTAGTGTCACTTGGCCACTAGGCTAGTTCAGCTGTTTCGGTAGAGATAAGGCACAACATCTAACATTACTGTAGCATGCCTTCCCCGGCTCTGGTGGTTCGTTCTCGTCTTGTGCCTTTGTGCCTTATCTGGAGAGGACCATACGCCTGCCATTGTGAACATGTTAAACAAACGAGAGGAATCTGGAGAGGACCGTACGTGGAGAGGTAGACAGTCGGGACCCACCAGGTCTATGGCCGTACGCAAGCAAGTGCCTCATTGAAAAAATACTTCCTCCTAATGCTATACTGACATTGGGGCCACGGGTTTGTCAACATAGTTAATTTTTTTAGGTGCTTCAACGTAGTTACTAAAGAAGATAAATTTACAATGAAGCCGGGGAGTTGGCAGGTATCATTTATTATCAGTGGGCCAACAAGTATCAGCTGGGTGGTGGGCTGCCCCGTCTAGGCTTTATTTTTCAAGGTGCGCAGCCCACAACATGCCGATTTGTATTTTCTCGAGGGTCGTTATGTATCGATGGACTTATGGACCTCCCATCCTAGGTTTTATTTTTCCTGAAACATCCGCAACCCAACTTATGTATTTTTTGAAGAAAACGCAGAGGTATATTTTATTTTTCTATATAAGAATAGGAACTCCAGGTCCAACTTATGTTTCGCTTCTAACTATATTATATATATTTATATTATTTTATATGTTATTATATATTATTGTTATTGTCATCATACATTTAACAGATACTTACATATATAAGAAAACAATATCACACGTCTTATTAACTTATAAAAATAATTTTTTAACAATAAAATCCTAGATTTTTTTACATTAAGGCAACGAAAATCCTAGTGATTGTGTACAAAAGCTTGGTAACATTTATGAACCAATATAATAATAAAACACTTATTATTTAAATATATTTAATACAAAATTCTCAGCCCCTATTTATTTTTTGATAATATTGCTGCGCCCAACCCAACATTATAAATAGAACCAGCCCAGCAAAATTGTGTATTTCGAGAAAGTGCAAATTGGCTGTAATATTTTTGGAAAAAATAAATGGGCTGCATGGACGCTACATTATTTGTTCAGCCAGCCCACCAAATTCATGTATTCTGAGAAAGTGAAAATGGCCTGTAGTTTTTTTTAAAATGGGCCGCATGGACGCTATATTACTTGTTCACCTAGCCCAGAAAATGGATTGTAATTCTAAAAAAGATCCAATGGATTGTAAATTCTGAAAAAATGGGTTGAATATGTGTCACATTTTTGGAGGCTGAAATGTGCGCCAATATGTCGAAGCCAGCGCAAGTCATTGTCAACTTAGTCAACAAATGATTCTGACATCGATAGCCATTGGATTTACATCCAACAACTGGCATCCATCTTCAATCTCTCGTCTTCTTCCTCTAGCGTCGCCGGGACCACCTGCTCCCACCTCGTGCTGCTAGCAGCTCTGTTTAGCATGCTTCGATGTGAAGCACTACTCCACCGCCGGCCAGTCCACCCCTCCACAACTCCTACTCTTCTCCACGGACTGCCGAACCACGTCGCAACAGAACTAGTTAACCCTCGTACACCTCTCCGTCTGCGACTCCACTAACGCGTCTTCTCATCTCCTGCTCGTTGTTGTCCGGGGCCTTGCCGTCGTCCACCACCTTGGATGCGCTCGGCACGGCGTGCTCAACACAAAAAAAATGAATACTCCCCTGCTAGCTGGGACCCACCATGGTGGGTGGCTCACTTGTGGGCCTACTAACTTGACGCAGACGGAGGGCTTTGTCAACTTAGTCAATATGAATGACTCTGGCTCCAGTGATCGTACGATGTCCACCCAACGGTCGTAGTGCTTCTTCAACCTCTGGTCTTCTTGCTCCAGCCGCCCAAACGAGTGTTGGTCGTGCCGCCTGCTTCTGCCTCTGGTGGCCAGCTCTGCTGCCTCGCAGGCCTGACCGCCCCACCCTACTCCAACCTCTGGTAGGACATCCCTCTACTCACCCACAACCCCTGTTATTCTGCGGCGACAGCAGCCTCACACCAGAGCTGAACCCGTCAACCCTCATACTCCTCTCCACATGGGCATCCACTGCCGCGTCTTCCCTGGCTCCATGTCGTCCCCTTCCTAGGCCTCGCCGTTGTCTACCGCCTTGGTCCTCTTGGCGCGGCATGCTCAATGTGGTCAAGGAACGACTTCCATCGGAAGAGTACTGTACGTGGAGAGGTTGACAGCTGGGTCCATGGCCGCAGCAAGGAAGTGCAACATTATTACGTGTAGAATAATTATTGCTCCACCTAGCTGCGGGGACCCACCGGACGGGCCACCGTATTTCGTGAAAAAATCGTTTCCCCCTAATTGCTGGGACCCACCAGCTACATCTTCGCACGCAAGGAAGTGCAACCATATTACGGGCAAAAAAAATGATTCTCCCCCTGACAGTTGGGACCCACCAGCAATAACTTCGCACGCAAGGAAGTGCCTTCTTATCCTCCTTGACAGTCGGGACCAACCTGGTCGAAGTGTACGTCGCTCTAACACCCTAGATACAACTTTCCATATTCATAATTCCAACTCTTGCCTTTTCTGGAGATGTGATATGTTATTTTATCCGTGCTTGGGTTTTTATCTTGTGTTTTGCATTTTGTTCATGTCATGCATTTCATCATCGCATCATTTGCATTGCATCGGCACTCGTTGCCATCATTGTTTTTTTTAACTTGCATCCGCATGTTTTCACAAAACTCGTAACCGTTCGTAGTTGCGTTCCTCGCTTCTCTCCGTTGCCTTCGTTGACCGTTCCGAGACCAATCGGGTTTTCGCTTCCCTCTTGACCGTGACCACCTAACCTCTCTTGCTAGCCCGCTGACCCCTCGCGCGCGTTCGAGACTTCCCCGAACCCGACCTGCTCAGTCATCACCGTTGGATTCAGTTCATCTCCTAACATCTATAAAATATCTCCGTTTTATTATTTGGACTCCCTGCCTATTTTATTCGCGTCCGTCCGATTGCGATCAGAGGGACGAGGTAGCCCCTAACTTAATCCGTGATGTATATATTCAGTCCAAACCCTAGATCCTAGCCCTCTTGTCCCATCCTTCCCGATCGCCGCCGCCACCCACTCACTTGCCTTCCTTCCTCAGGATCTGTCTGATCCTTCCACCCACCTTCTCCTCGATTTCCCCACCAGCCCAATCGCAACGCTCAAACAAGTCTCCTCCTTCCTCGGGATCGATCTAGATCCCACCTGCCAAATCCCCTCTCAATTCCCCTCTCGATCCAACCACCAACCACGGTCGCCACCGCAGCCTCGCTCCCAGCCTCCCGCAAGAAGAGGCCCCGCGAACCTCTCGCTCCCTCGTGCTCGTCGTCCTCCTCGTGACCTACTGTCGCGGCTCCCGTGCGCTTCCAGGAGCTCCTCTGCCTCTGCCCGAGCTCCTCCTCCAGCTCCCCATTCACCCTCGACCCCGCCTCGTCGTCTGGCCGACACCGGCGATCGGAACCTCGCCGGAGATGAGCGCCTCGACAACCCTGTTCCTTTTCCCGTCCTACTTCTCTATCTCTCTTTCTCACGATCTCCCTCTCCCTCTCTGTGTTTTCGCTCACAGGAGACCACCATGGCCGCTGCATCAAGCCTTGCCGCCGTCATTTCGTGCCGGGAATGGATGGATCCATGCTCCCTGCGCCCGGATCTGCCCTGCCGTGTCATTCCGGCGCCCCGTCCATCTCCACCGCCCTCGCCTCCCCGCGCTTGCGCCGCCATGCCTCACTGTCGCCGCTGCAAGTCCCATCTTCTGCGTCGCTGGCGAGCCCCACCGCCGGAGCTGCGCCCGCTCCTCTGCTTCGGGTCCCAGCGTCCCCAGTTCGTCAGCAACGCCGCCGGAGCCTTGCCCCGTGCCAAGCTGCCGTCGTTGCCTCTGCTTCTACACCTGAGGCCCTAAGCTCCTCCAGCTCGACCCAATCCGCCGAGCTCCCTGCCGCGCCGGAGTCCTGCCGCTTCCCTCCCTGCATCGTATCCCTCGCCGGAGTGATCTCGTCCCCGAGCCCTCATCGCCGGCCTCCCCTGCTGCTGTTTCTGTTCTTCAGAGACGAGATCAGTAGCGGCTCACTCATCTCGAGCGTTGACCACGCCCTGCCTCGCCTCGATGTGCCTGCGTGGCCCGCAGCCAGCGCCAGGCCCAGCCGAAGCCAGCTAGCCCCGGCCTCCTCCAGCCTCGCGCCCTCTTGGGCCTCCTGCACCGACTGGGCCGAGTCCATGGGTGAGCAGCGCCCGCCCCCTCTCCTGTGCACCTTTCGGGCCAGCCAGATTCGGCCCAACTCCTGTTTTTTTCCTTCTGCGAATTTAGACTTTATCCAGTGATTTACAGTTTTGCAGAAAACCCCTCCACATTCATGCATATAATAACCCATTAACCGTGCATCGGATTAAAATGTTTTAAATATTTAAAATGCTTAGAATTTTGTGTAGATTAATAATTTGCCACTTTCATCCATGTTTAATATGTTTAAACTTGCTGTTGTTTAATTTTACATAAATGCCATGTTAAAATGATTTATTTTATAACTAAATAACTGTAGCTCCAAATTTAATAAACTTTATATGTAAATGGGGTGTAAAAATGCCTAGTTTAACATGGTCCACTTTATTTTCCTGTTTAACAACCTTAAAATATGGTTTAGGGCAGAACAGTACCGAATTCATAAATATGCATATGAGGATTTTCCGGAATTGTTGTTTGGTGTTCCGGCCTCATTTAAACTTGCCTAGATAGGTAATTTTCATATGCTTCACCCCTTGCCATGTTTAACAACATTTAATATTATTGGGTAGCCTAAACAAGATCGAACTAAACAAATGTTGTGAAGTTTCTCTAATATGCAACTCGTTGCATATGGAGCTCCATTTAACTTGTAGTATTGCTTGTTGCATTTTGCCATTCCATGCCATGCTATTGAAACCGGACATGCATCATACTTGAATTGTGCATCATGCCCTGTTTATGCTTGTGCATTTATCATGTTGTTTGTTTCTTTCTGGTGTTGCTTCTTAGTTCCAGTAATGTTGCGATTGTGAGGATTCGTTCGACCACTCCCGTTCGTCTTCTTCATGGACTCGTTCTTCTTCCTTGCGGGATTTCAGGCAAGATGACCGCTACCCTGGATCTCACTACTATCATTGCTATGCAAGTTGCTTCGTTCTATTGCTATGCTGCGCTACCTATCACTTGCTCTTCAAGCCTCCCAAATTGCCATGTCAGCCTCTAACCTTTTCATCCTTCCTAGCAAACCATTGCTTGCCTATGTTACCGCTTTGCTCAGCCCCTCTTATAGCATTGTTAGTTGCAGGTGAAGTTGAAGATCGCTCCATGGTGGACAGGTTTATGTTGGGATATCACAATATCTCTTATATTATTATTGCATCTATATACTTGGTAAAGGGTGGAAGACTCGGCCTTATGCCTGGTGTTTTGTTCCACTCTTGCCGCCCTAGTTTCCGTCATACTGGTGTTATGTTCCTGGATTTTGTGTTCCTTACGCGGTTGGGTGATTTATGGGACCCCCTTGATAGTTCGCTTTGAATAAAACTCCTCCAGCAAGGCCCAACCTTGGTTTTCCCATTTGCCTCACCTAGCCCTTTTTTCCCTTGGGTTTCCGGAGCCCGAGGGTCATCTTTATTTTATCCCACTCCCCCCCAGGCCAGTGCTCGTCGTGAGTGTTGGTCCAACCTGTCAGCCGCTGGTGGCCACCAGGGGCAACTCTGGGCTGGCCTACCGGAAGTTTGGACAATCCGGTGTGCCCTGAGAACGAGATATGTGCAGCTCCTATCAGGATTTGTCGGCACATTTGGGCGGCTTTGCTGGTTTTGTTTTACCATTGTCGAAATGTCTTGTAAACCGGGATTCCGAGTCTGATCGGGTCTTCCTGGGAGAAGGTATATCCTTCGTTGATCGCGAGAGCTTATCATGGGCTAAGTTGGGACACCCCTGCAGGGTATAAACTTTCGAAAGCCGTGCCTGCGGTTATGGGCAGATGGGAATTTGTTAATGCCCGGTTGTAGATAACTTGACACTAGATCCATATTAAAACGCATCAACCGCGTGTGTAGCTGTGATGGTCTCTTTTCGGCGGAGTCCGGGAAGTGAACACGGTTTTTGGGTTATGCTTGACGTAAGTAGGAGTTCAGGATCACTTCTTGATCATTGCTAGCTTCACGACCGTTCCTTTTGCTCTCTTCTCGCTCTTATTTGCGTATGTTAGCCACCATATATGCTTAGTCGCTGCTGCAACCTCACCACTTTACCCCTTCCTTTCCCTTTAAGCTTTTTCTAGTCTTGATACCCATGGTAATGGGGTTGCTGAGTCCTTGTGGCTCACAGATTACTACAACAACAGTTGCAGGTACAGGTTATGCGATGATCATGACCCGAGAGCGATATTTGCTTGTTTGGAGTTCTTCTTCTGCTTCTTCTTCGATCAGGGGATAGGTTCCAGGTCGGCAGCCTAGGCTAGCAGGGTGGATGTCGTTTGAGTTTCTGTTTGTGTTTCATCCGTAGCCGGATGTTGATCTTATGTATGATGATATTGTATTCATGTGGCATTGTATGCCTCTTGTATGTATCCCCATCTATTATGTAATGTTGATGTAATGATATCCACCTTGCAAAAGCGTTTCAATATGTGGTTCTATCCTTGGTGGGACCTTCGAGTCTCTTTAGGATAGTATCGCATATTGGGCGTGACAAGTTGGTAATAAGAGCCTCGACGGACCATAGGAGCCCCCTTGATTGTTGGCCGTTGTTGAGTCTAGAAGAAAACTATTTTGAGTCTTAGGATTATATATATCGGAGAGTAGGATTCTTTTTACTCATCAGCCCCCTTCGTCGCTCTGGTGAGGTCTGCTGACGTAGATGTTTTGTCTTTCCTCTCCTCAAATTTCACTAAAAATAATTTAGGATCACGCGGGTATCTTGGAATCCTTCCGATGGTTTTGTGATGAGAACATTGTTCTTGGTGCCTCCTGTCTTTTATGTGGCATTGACCCGGGGAGTTGAGCTCCGAGGTGTTGTCGTCACAATTTTATCGTTGCAGTTCTGGAATACCTGAGTTTTGCCGACATCGAAAATCTCTTTTATGCAGTTGTTGGTCAGATAACCTCGACGTCACCCAGTACTGGGGAGTTCGGGAGTATTGCCATAACTCGTATAACGGATGCTTTTCGAAGGTTGAGGTACACGATTTCCGAAGGTTTCTTGGTTATGTGTTGACGTATGGATACAGCTTGGATATAGGTATTGTTAGTTTGGGTGAGATATATTGCTTCCCCTGTATCCCCAACACCAGATTGCATAACCAGAAAGTTTCGGGAGTTTATAGGTGGGAATTCAAGTAGCTCCTAGAATATCTTTCCGACAGATGCGTGATATGGGATTGGGTAAATCTCTATCATATGTATTTGTTCCAGCTCATTCTGCAAGCCAAATCCTTTGTTTTGTTTTATTTGTGGTATTCGAGTTGCTTCGAAGTCAAATGTTGAATCCATACCTTTCCTAAACGGTGTTCTCATATTGCTATGTGAATACTAATCCTTCTTGATCACTGAGGTTGTCATGTCAACTCTTTTCCAACCGGTGTGCTTCTCTTCAAGTGGATCCGATCATTTTCAACATCCGCAAGATCAATTCTAAGTTTTCTTCAATGGTATCCATTCCATCTGCCCCAAGTTGCCTTTGTTTTCCCGCCCTCCCACCCTTTTTCTTCAAGGACTCAGATTTCTTAATCAAGTATCCTTTTATTGATGGGAAGTCTCTCCATTTTTCTTCCGTCAATATTCTTATCCGGTGATTCTCATGAAGATACTAACGGAGCTTCAAGTTCATCATCCTTCGTTCTTTTTTCTTCTCCGGTGGATCCAATTCAAGCTTTCAGTGTTGATCATATTCCTTTCCTCGTGTCAAATGCTTTCTCATGTCGGTGAACCTCTCAATCACTCACCTCTTGCTATTCATTTGTTCCAGAGTGTTGAAGATATCTCAGAAGACTTTTGTTTCCATTCTCAATCCATTCAAGATATTTGGAGATTGTTATCTCATTCAAGTCATTCAATTCAACCGGTGCAATTTCCCTTTCAAGTAATTTTTCGAAGGTGTATATTTTGAGTGAGCCCTAACCCACAGGTCTTTTCCCAGGATTCTACCTGACTCTTCTAATTTTCCCGGAGCTATTCCCAAATTCTTTTCTTCCGGATATTGTTCATGATGAAGTAATTCTCGGTTCTAGTGTTTCATCTATTCTTTTTCTGGAGTTCCAAGTTCTCCGCTTTATCTCATCAAAACCTCCATCTAAATCATTGCAAGGCTTCTCCTTGTGTTCCCAACTTCTTTTTCTTTTCACCATCCTTTTATTATCGGAGATCTTCATGGAGGCTCTACATGGTGGTTCGTCAAGGATTCTTTTCATTCTTCAATTGTTCTTCAAGATTTCTCTTGAAGTCATGACCCGCCAAGCTATACTCTAAATAAACATGGTGCTCAACACATGTTTAGTTTTGAGGAGTTCAAGTATTCTTCATCTTGCATTCCGAAGTGCAATTCTCTCTATCTTATCTATTGAGGTGGTGTTATATCATTCTTGACAATTTCTATTCGTGTTTCGTGATTCACTTGTGGTCAAGAATGACGTATTTTAAACCCATCACTTTCTTCCTTGGAGTTATCTTGGGTTATATTTCACCTAAAGCCTTCCCGAAGGAATGTTGCTAATTGTGGTCCTTATCAATGACCCAAGTTCTCCAATTATCCTCTTGGTGAAAGAAGTTTCTCTTATCTTCATTGATCTCAACCAATCAATTGTTTCTGTTAGTGGCCGGTTGTCACCTCATCATTTTGAGATGTTTGCCATAAGCCCATAACAAGCTTGTGCTTTTCGTTGTTGATTTTCCAACAACTCCGTTCAATTCTTCTTTGCAAGCATGCTTTCCAAGTTCATTTGTGGCAGAAGATTTCATTTTCTTCTCCGTCCCTTTATCCCAACAATCTAGCTTCTATTCTTTCATTCCGGAGGCATTGTGATGTTGCTCTCTTCACTCATCATCTCGAATTTAGGATCATGTTCTTTCCATGCTTATCCATTTAACCGGAGTATGTGTCATCTCTTCAAGTTATTTTCATCTTATCAAGTTCTCCTTCTTCTTTCAGTCGGAGTGCTGCCCAAATTATATCAATCTTATTCCTTCTCTATCTAGTTTTAACCAGAGTGGTTTCTATATCTATCTTATCACTAAACCTCTTGGTTCTCGTTGTATCCCTTGTTCCTCTTTTCTAACGGATTGTTTTCAACTTTGCTCATCTTTGTTGTTTTCTTTCTTTCATTTTGCTCAACATCTCAAGGTTCATGGTTTCACTCGTTTGTTGAAGAAGCAACTTAGTTTACCTCTTATCTTCCTCTTTCTTTTCCCTCCGGTGCCATCCTAGATCTCAGGACGAGATCCTCTCGTAGTGGTGGAGTGTTGTAACGCCCCAGATACAACTTTCCATATTCATAACTCCAACTCTTGCCTTTTCCGGAGATGCGATATGTTATTTTCTCCGTGCTTGGGTTTTTATCTTTTGTTTTGCATTTTGTCCATGTCATGCATTTCATCATCGCATCATTTGCATTGCATCGGCACTCGTTGCCATCATCGTTTTTTTAACTTGCATCCGCATGTTTTCACAAAACTCGTAACCGTTCGTAGTTGCGTTCCTCGCTTCTCTCCGTTGCCTTCGTTGACCGTTCCGAGACCAATCGGGTTTTCGCTTCCCTCTTGACCGTGACCACCTAACCTCTCTTGCTAGCCCGCTGACCCCTCGCGCGCGTCCGGGACTTCCCCGAACCCGACCTGCTCAGTCATCACCGTTGGATTCAGTTCATCTCCTAACATCTATAAAATATCTCTGTTTTATTATTTGGACTCCCTGCCTATTTTATTCGCGTCCGTCCGATTGCGATCAGAGGGACGAGGTAGCCCCTAACTTAATCCCTGATGTATATATTCAGTCCAAACCCTAGATCCTAGCCCTCTTGTCCCATCCTTCCCGATCGCCGCCGCCACCCACTCACTTGCCTTCCTTCCTCAGGATCTGTCTGATCCTTCCACCCACCTTCTCCTCGATTTCCCCACCAGCCCAATCGCAGCGCTCAAACAAGTCTCCTCCTTCCTCGGGATCGATCCAGATCCCACCTGCCAAATCCCCTCTCGATTCCCCTCTCGATCCAACCACCAACCACGGTCGCCACCGCAGCCTCGCTCCCAGCCTCCCGCAAGAAGAGGCCCCGCGAACCTCTCGCTCCCTCGTGCTCGCCATCCTCCTCGTGCCCTACTGCCGCGGCTCCCGTGCGCTTCCAGGAGCTCCTCTGCCTCTGCCCGAGCTCCTCCTCCAGCTCCCCATTCACCCTCGACCCCGCCTCGTCGTCTGGCCGACATCGGCGACCGGAACCTCGCCGGAGATGAGCGCCTCGACAGCCCCGTTCCTTTTCCCCTTCTACTTCTCTATCTCTCTTTCTCACGATCTCCCTCTCCCTCTCTCTGTTTTTGCTCACAGGAGACCACCATGGCCACTGCATCAAGCCTTGCCGCCGTCGTTTCGTGCCGGGAATGGATGGATCCATGCTCCCCGCGCCTGGATCTGCCCTGCCGTGTCATTCCGGTGCCCCGCCGCATCTCCACCGCCCTCGCCTCCCCGCGCTTGCGCCGCCATGCCTCATTGTCGCCGCTGCAAGTCCCATCTTCTGCGTCGCCGGCGAGCCCCACCGCCAGAGCTGCGCCCGCTCCTCTGCTTCGGGTCCCGGCGTCCCCAGTTCGTCAGCAGCGCTGCCGGAGCCTTGACCCGCGCCAAGCTACCGTCGTTGCCTCTGCTTCTGCACCTGAGGCCCTAAGCTCCTCCAGCTCGACCCCGTCCACCGAGCTCCCTGCCGCGCCGGAGTCCTGCCACTTCCCTCCCTGTGCTGTATCCCTCGCCGGAGTGAGCTCGTCCCCGGGCCCTCATCACCGGCCTCCCCTGCTGCTGTTTCTGTTCTTCAGAGACGAGATCAGTAGTGGCTCACTCGTCTCGAGTGTTGACCGCGCCCTGCCTCGCCTCGATGTGCCTGCATGGCCCGCAGCCAGCGCCGGGCCCAGCCAAAGCCAGCCAGCCTCGGCCTCCTCCAGCCTCGCGCCCTCTTGGGCCTCCTGCACCGACTGGGCCGAGCCCATGGGTGAGCAGCGCCCGCCCCATCTCATGTGCACCTTTCGGGCCAGCCAGATTCGGCCCAGCTCCTGTGTTTTTCCTTCTGCGAATTTAGACTTTATCCAGTGATTTACAGTTTTGCAGAA
Organism: Triticum dicoccoides; assembly: GCF_002162155.2. Lineage (NCBI taxonomy): Eukaryota > Viridiplantae > Streptophyta > Magnoliopsida > Poales > Poaceae > Triticum > Triticum dicoccoides. The sequence continues at coordinate 28,453,937 of NC_041393.1, forward strand.
AACCCCTCCATGTTCATGCATATAATAACCCATTAACCGTGCATCAGATTAAAATGTTTTAAATATGTAAAATGCTTAGAATTTTGTGTATATTAATAATTTGCCACTTTCATCCATGTTTAATATGTTTAAACTTGTTGTTTGTTTAATTTTACATAAATGCCATGTTAAAATGATTTATTTTATAACTAAATAACTGTAGCTCCAAATTTAATAAACTTTATATGTAAATGGGGTGGAAAAATGCCTAGTTTAACATGGTCCACTTTATTTTCCTGTTTAACAACCTTAAAATATGGTTTAGGGCAGAACAGTACCGAATTCATAAATATGCATATGAGGATTTTCCGGAATTGTGGTTTGTTGTTCCGGCCTCATTTAAACTTGCCTAGATAGGTAATTTTCATATGCTTCACCCCTTGCCATGTTTAACAACATTTAATATTATTGGGTATCCTAAACAAGATCGAACTAAATAAATGTTGTGAAGTTTCGCCAATATGCAACTCATTGCATATGGAGCTCCACTTAACTTGTAGTATTGCTTGTTGCATTTTGCCATTCCATGCCATGCTATTTAAACCGGACATGCATCATACTTGAATTGTGCATCATGCCATGTTTATGCTTGTGCATTTTTCAAGTTGTTTATTTCTTTTTGGTGTTGCTTCTTAGTTCCGGTAATGTTGCGATTGTGAGGATTCGTTCGACCACTCCCGTTCGTCCTCTTCATGGACTCGTTCTTCTTCCTTGCGGGATTTCAGGCAAGATGACCGCTACCCTGGATCTCACTACTATCATTGCTATACTAGTTGCTTTGTTCTATTGCTATGCTGTGCTACCTATCACTTGCTCTTCAAGCCTCCCAAATTGCCATGTCAGCCTCTAACCCTTTCATCCTTCCTAGCAAACCATTGCCTGGCTATGTTACCGCTTTGCTCAGCCCCTCTTATAGCGTTGTTAGTTGCAGGTGAAGTTGAAGATCGCTCCATTGTGGACAGGTTTATGTTGGGATATCACAATATCTCTTATATTATTAATGCATCTATATACTTGGTAAAGGGTGGAAGACTCGACCTTATGCATGGTGTTTTGTTCCACTCTTGCCGCCCTAGTTTCCGTCATACCGGTGTTATGTTCCCGGATTTTGCGCTCCTTACGCGGTTGGGTGATTTATGGGACCCCCTTGATAGTTTGCTTTGAATAAAACTCCTCCAGCAAGGCCCAACCTTGGTTTTACCATTTGCCTCACCTAGCCCTTTTTTTCCCTTGGGTTTCCAGAGCCGAGGGTCATCTTTATTTTCTCCCCCCTCCCGGGCCAGTGCTCGTCGTGAGTGTTGGTCCAACCTGTCAGCCGCCGGTGGCCACCAAGGGCAACTCTGGGCTGGCCTACCGGAAGTTTGGACAATCCGGTGTGCCCTGAGAACGAGATATGTGCAGCTCCTATCAGGATTTGTTGGCACATTCGGGCGGCTTTGCTGGTCTTGTTTTACCATTGTCGAAATGTCTTGTAAACTGGGATTCCGAGTCTGATCGGGTCTTCCTGGGAGAAGGTATATCCTTCGTTGATCGCGAGAGCTTATCATGGGCTAAGTTGGGACACCCCTGCAGGGTATAAACTTTCGAAAGTCGTGCCTGCGGTTATGGGCAGATGGGAATTTGTTAATGTCCGGTTGTAGATAACTTGACACCAGATCCGTATTAAAACGCATCAACCGCGTGTGTAGCCGTGATGGTCTCTTTTCGGCGGAGTCCGGGAAGTGAACACGGTTTTTGGGTTATGCTTGACGTAAGTAGGAGTTCAGGATCACTTCTTGATCATTGCTAGCTTCATGACCGTTCCTTTTGCTCTCTTCTCGCTCTTATTTGCGTATGTTAGCCACCATATATGCTTAGTCGCTGCTGCAACCTCACCACTTTACCCCTTCCTTTCCCTTTAAGCTTTGCTAGTCTTGATACCCATGGTAATGGGATTGTTGAGTCCTTCTGGCTCACAGATTACTACAACAACAGTTGCAGGTACAGGTTATGCGATGATCATGACGCGAGAGTGATGTTTGCTTGTTTGGAGTTCTTCTTCTGCTTCTTCTTTGATCAGGGGATAGGTTCCAGGTCGGCAGCCTGGGCTAGCAGGGTGGATGTCATTTGAGTTTCTGTTTGTGTTTCATCCGTAGTCGGGTGTTGATCTTATGTATGATGATATTGTATTCGTGTGGCATTATATGCCTCTTGTATGTATCCCCATCTATTATGTAATGTTGATGTAATGATATCCACCTTGCAAAAGCATTTCAATATGGGGTTCTATCCTTGGTGGGACCTTCGAGTCTCTTTAGGATAGTATCGCATATTGGGCGTGACAGTCGCGTTGTCATTCTGGTCGCGAACGTGTACATACATACTGGTCGATCAGTGTATCTACAGGCTGCAGCGATGAACCGTGGCCAAGTAAGGAAGGGCACGTGTCGTAGTAGAGGCGCGGACATAGCATGTCACACAGTCCCGTCAATATCGTGTACACATACGTACAACCAGGGTGCAAGAAAGTAAATACCACCACGTACGTACATACGGGCAGGGTCTCGAACGCCTACTCGCGCATATGTACGGCCAGGGCTCGTGTACATGGAGAGGCAGCAACGACGTCCTGTTTATCGACAGCTGCTACATCTTGAGCTTGCGTTGGTTTTCCCCGAAGAGGAGAGGGTGATGCAGCAAGTGTAGCGTAAGTATTTCCCTCAGTTTTGAGAACCAAGGTATCAATCCAGTAGGAGGCTCCTCAAAACTCCCACACACCTACACAAACAAACTGAGAACTCGCAACCAACGCGATAAAGGGGTTGTCAATCCCTTCACGGCCTCTTGCGAAAGTGAGATCTAATAGAGAGATAATAATATATTTTTGGTATTTTGTAATATAGATGCAAAAAGTAAAGATGCAAATAAAAGTAGATTGAAAGCAAATATGATAAGAGATAGACCCGGGGGCCATAGGTTTCACTAGAGGCTTCTCTTGAGATAGCATAAGTATTATGGTGGGTGAACAAATTACTGTTGAGCAATTGATAGAAAAGCGCATAGTTATGAGATTATCTAGGCATGATCATGTATATAGGCATCACGTCCATAACAACTAGACCGACTCCTGCTTGCATCTACTACTATTACTCCACACATCGACCGACTCCTGCGCCTGCATCTAGAGTATTAAGTTCATAAGAACAGAGTAACGCTTTAAGCAAGATGACATGATGTAGAGGGATAAACACATGCAATATGATATAAACCCCATCTTGTTATCCTCGATGGTAACAATACAATACGTGTCTTGCAAACCGTTCTGTCACTGGGTAAGAACACCGCAAGATTGAACCCAAAGCTAAGCACTTCTCCCATGGCAAGAAAGATCAATCTAGTAGGCCAAACCAAAGTGATAATTCGAAGAGACTTCCAAATATAACTCAATCATACATAAAAGAATTCAGAGAAGATTCCAATATTATTCATAGATAAACTTGATCATAAACCCACAATTCGTCGGATCTCGACAAACACACCGCAAAAAGAGATTACATCGAATAGATCTCCACAAGAGAGGGGGAGAACATTGTATTGAGATCCAAAAAGAGAGAAGAAGCCATCTAGCTAATAACTATGGACCCGTAGGTCTGTGGTAAACTACTCACAACTCATCGGAGGGGCTATGGTGTTGATGTAGAAGCCCTCCGTGGTTGATTCCCCCTCTGGCAGAGTGCCGGCGAAGGCTCCAAGATGGGATCTTGCGGATACAGAAGGTTACGGTGGTGGAAATTGTGTTTCGTGGTGCTCATGGATGTTTTTGGAGTCCGTAGGTATATATAGGAGGAAGAAGTACGTCGGTGGCCGCCCGAGGGGCCCACGAGATAGGGGGGCACGCCCTACCGGTGGGGGGGGGCGCCCTCCTATCTCATGGGGCCCTCGGAGGCTTCTTGACTTGCACTCCAAGCTCTCCGGATCAGATTTGTTCCAAAAATAACGCTCCAGAAGGTTTCATTCCATTTGGACTCCGTTTGATATTCCTTTTCTTTGAAATACTGAAATAGGCAAAAAAACAGCAATATGGGCTGGGCCTCCGGTTAGTAGGTTAGTCCCAAAAATGATATAAATATGTAAAATAAAGCCCATAAACATCCAAAAGGGGTAATATAATAGCATGGAGCAATCAAAAACTATAGATACGTTTGAGACGTATCAAGCATCCCCAAGCTTAATTCCTGCTCGTCCTCGAGTAGGTAAATGATAAAAAGAGAATTTTTGATGTGGAATGCTACCTAGCATAATTCATAATGTAATTTTCTTCATTGTGGCATGAATGTTCAGTCCAAATGAATACAAAATAAAAGTTCATATTGACATAAGAAATAGTAATACTTCAAGCATACTAATCAAAGTAATCATGTCTTGTCAAAATAACATGGCTAAAGAAAGTTATCCCTACAAAATCATATAGTCTGGCTGTTGCTCTATCTTCATCACACAAAGTATTTAATCATGCACAACCCCAATGACAAGCCAAGCAATTGTTTCATACTTTAATAATCTCAAACTTTTTCAACTTTCATGCAATACATGAGCGTGAGCCATGGACATAGCACTATATGTGGAATAGAATGGTGGTTGTGGAGAAGACAAAAAGGAGAAGATAGTCTCACATCAACTAGGCGTATCAACGGGCTAAGGAGATGCCCATTAATAGATATCAATGCAAGTGAGTAGGGATTGCCATGCAACGGATGCACTAGAGCTATAAATATATGAAAGCTCAACAAAAGAAACTAAGTGGGTGTGCATCCAACTCGCTTGCTCACGTAGACCTTGGGCACTTTTGAGGAAGCGCATCATTGGAATATACAAGCCAAGTTCTATAATGAAAAATTCCCACTAGTATATGAAAGTGACAACATATGAGACTCTCTATCATGAAGATCATGGCGCTATTTTGAAGCACAAGTGTGGAAAAAGAGATAGTAACATTGTCCCTTCTCTCTTTTTCTCTCATTTTTTTCTTTTCTTCTTCCCCTTTTTTCTTTGGCCTTTCTTTTTTTTCTTTTTGGCCTTTATTTTTTCTTTTTTTTCTTTTTGTAAAGTCCGAAGTCTCATCCCGACTTGTGGGGGAATCATAGCCTTCATCATCCTTTCCTCACGAGGACAATGCTCTAATAATGAAGATCATCACACTTTTATGGATTTACAACTCAAAGCTAGAACAAAATATGACTCTATATGAATGCCTCCGGCGGTGTACCGGGATATGCAATGAATCAAGAGCGACATGTATGAAAATTATGAAGGTGGCCTTGCCACAAATGCGATGTCAACTACATGATCATGCAAAAAAGCAATATGACAAAAGTAATGCGTGTCATATGAACGGAACGGTGGAAAGTTGCATGGCAATATATCTCGGAATGGCTATGGAAATGCCATAATAGGTAGGTATGGTGGCTGTTTTGAGGAAGGAGTATGGTGGGTGTATGGTACCGGCGAAAATTGCGCGGCACAAGAAAGGCTAGCAATGGTGGAAGGGTGAAAGGGTGCGTATAATCCATGGACTCAACATTAATCAAAAGAACTCATATACTTATTACAAAAATTTAGAAGTCATCAAAAACCAAAGCACTACGCGCATGCTCCTAGGGGGATAGATTGGTAGGAAAAGACCATCGCTCGTCCCCGACCGCCACTCATAAGGAAGACAATCAATAAATAAAATTGTGCTCCAACTTCATCACAAAGCGGTTCACCATACGTGCATGCTACGGGAATCACAAACTTCAACACAAGCATTCTTTGAATTCATAATCACCCAACTAGCACAACTTTAATATCACTACCTCCATATCTCAAAACAATTATCAAGTATCAAGTTGATCATAGCATCCAATTCACTTCCTATGATAGTTTTTATTATACCCAACTTGGATGCTCATCATTCTAGGACCAACTTTGTGACAATAGAAAATACCATGCTGTTCTAAAAGACTCTCAAAATAATATAAGTGAAGCATGAGAGACTAGCAATTTCTTCAAAATTAAGACACCACCGTGCTCTAAAAGATATAAGTGAAGCACAAGAGCAAAAACTATCAAGCTCAAAAGATATAAGTGAAGCACATAGAGTATTCTAGCAAATTCTAATCAAATAGGCTTCTCCCAAAAGGTGTGTACAGCAAGGATGATTGTGGTGAACTAACAAGCAAAGACTAATATAATACACGACGCTCCAAGCAAAACACATATCATGTGGCGAATAAAAATATAGCTCCAATAAAGTTACCAATGAACGAAGACGAAAGAGGGGATGCCTTCCCAGGGCGTCCCCAAGCTTTAGGATTTTGGCTATTCTTGAATATCTTGGAGTTCCATGGGCATCCCCAAGCTTAGGCTCTTGCCACCCTTTATTCCATAGTCCATAAAAGCTTTACCCAAAACTTGAAAACTTCACAACACAAAACTCAACAAGAAATCTTATAAGCAACGTTAGTGAAAGAAAACAAAACCACCACGTAAGGTACTGCAATGAACTCATTCTTTATTTATTTTGGTGTTAAACCTACTCTATTCCAACTTCCTTATGGTTTATAAACTGAATTACTAGCCATAGATGCATTGAAATAAGCAAACAACACACGAAAAACAGAATCTGTCAAAAACAGAACAGTCTGTAGCAATCTGTAACTAATGCAAACTTCTGGAACTCTAAAAATCCTACCAAAATAGGAAGTCCTGGACAATTTGTCTATTGAACAGCATCAAAAAGAATCAACGCAAAATCACGTTCTGTGATTTAACAAAATTATATTCGTGCATGCAAAGTTTCTGTTTTTCAGCAGAATCAAATCAACTATCATCGTAGGTTATCCTATAGCTTCTACTTGGCAAAAGCACTAATTAAAAGATAAAAACACATCTAAACAGACAGTAGACTCAAGTTTTATTTAATAGCAAGGAAAAATATTGGGTCATCTCCCAACAAGCGCTTTTCTTTAAAGCCTTTTTTAGATAGGCATTGAGATTTCAATGATGCTCACATGAAAGACAAGAATTGAAGCACAAAGAGAGCATCATAAAACACGTGACAAACACATCTAAGTCTAACATACTTCCTATGCATAGTAATATTATAAGCAAACAAATTTGCAAGGCAAGCAAAAACTATTATACGCAAGGAAGAAGAAAGAGACGATAGCAATCTCAACATGACGAGAGGTAATTTAATAAGATAAAAATTTCTACGACCATATTTTCCTCTCTCATAATAATTACATGTAGGATCATAGGCAAATTCAACAAAATATCTATCACAAAACATATTCTCAACATGATCCACATGCATGCAAAGTTGACACTCTTCCAAGATAGTGGGATTAACATTAACTAAAGTCATGACCTTTTCGAACCCACTTTTATCAAAAAAAATCATAAGATTGAACATACTCCAAATATGTGGGATCTAAAGTTGACACTCTTCCAAACCCACTTTCAATATTATTGCAAACACTATTATCAATCTCATATTCATCATGGGGCTTAAATAAATTTTCAAGGTTATAAGAAGAATCACCCCAATCATGATCATTGAAACAAGAAGTAGACATAGAAAAATTAGCATCCCAAAGCTTAGGGTTTTGCATATTTGTAGGACCTTGAAGTATGTCTAGAGGGGGGGTGATTAGACTACTTGACCAATTAAAAACTTAACCTTTTCCCAATTTTAGAGTTTGGCAGATTTTAGCTATCTTAGGACAAGTCAAGCAATCATCACACAAATCAAGCAAGCATGCAAAGAGTATATGGGCAGCGGAAATTAAAGCATGCAACTTGCAAGAAAGTAAAGGGAAGGGTTTGGAGGATTCAAACACAATTGGAGACATGGATGTTTTTGGCGTGGTTCCGATAGGTGGTGCTATCGTACATCCACGTTCATGGAGACTTTAACCCACGAAGGGTAACGGTTGCACGAGTCCACGAAGGGTCCACGAAGAAGCAACCTTGTCTATCCCACCATGGCCGTCGCCCACGAAGGACTTGCCTCACTAGCGGTAGATCTTCACAAAGAAGGCGATCTCCTTGCCCTTACAAACTTCTTGGTTCAACTCCACAATCTTGTCGGAGGCTCCCAAGTGACACCTAGGCAATCTAGGAGACACCACTCTCCAAGAAGTAACAAATGGTGCATTGATGATGAACTCCTTGCTCTTGTGCTTCAAATGATAGTCTCCCCAACACTCAACTCTCTCTCTCATAGGATTTGGATCTGGTGGAAAGAGGATTTGAGTGGAAAGCAACTTGGGGAGGCTAGAGATCAAGATTCATATGGTCGGAATGGAATATCTTGGCCTCAACACATGAGTAGGTGGTTCTCTCTCAGAAATGGTAAGTTGGAAGTGTAGTTTTAGTCCGATGGCTCTCTCCACGAATGAAGAGGAGGTGGAGGGGTATATATAGCCTCCACACAAAATCTAACCGTTACACACAATTTACCAAACTCGGTGGGACCGATTCAACGGACTCGGTCGGACCGATTTAGTAAACCTAGTGACCGTTAGTGATTTTCGGTAGGACTGACATGCAACTCGGTGAGACCGATTCGGTTACGGTTAGGGCATAACGTAATCTCGGTAAGACCGATTACACAAACTCGGTGAGACCGATTTTGGTAATAAGCTTTCCAGAGAGTTGGCCAGGTAAACTCGGTGAGACCGATTTGCTCTTTTCGGTGAGACCGAAATGTTACAAAAGGGAAACAGAGAGTTTACATTGCAATCTCGGTGGGACCGATCACTCACTTCGGTTTGACCAAAATGTTATGAAGGGAAACAAAGAGATTACAATCCCATCTCGGTAAGACCGAGATCCCTATCGGTAGGACCGATTTGCCTAGGGTTTGTGGCAGTGGCTATGACTTTTGAAATCGGTGGCGCCGGATAGGAAGAATAGGTGTGACCGATTTTGGCTCTGGGTTTAGGTCATTTGTGGATGTGAGAAAGTAGCTGAGGGTTTTGGAGCATATCACTAAGCACATGAAGCAAGAGGCTCATTAAGCAACACCTCATCCCTCCTTGATAGTATTGGCTTTTCCTGTAGACTCAATGTGATCTTGGATCACTAAAATATAAAATGAAGAGTCTTGAGCTTTTGAGCTTGAGCCAATCCTTTGTCCTTAGTATTTTGAGGGATCCACTTTCGTCATCCATGCCATGCCATTCATTGAGCTCTCCTGAAATAATAGTCTTGGTATAGCATTAGCTCAATGAGCTATATGTTGTTATGAATTACCAAAACCACCTAGGGATAGTTGCACTTTCAATCTCCCCCTCTTTGGTAATTGATGACAACATATAGATCAAAGCTTCGACAAATGATAATAAGATTGAAAAACATCGTCGTTTTGAGAAGTATGTGATAAGCAAGAGCTCCCCCTAAATTTGTGCATAGTTTTAGATTTGCTTCGGACTGCAAATGCACAAGGAATTAGGCTCATGGGTTACTCTTCCATGTCACATACATCTTGGTGGAGCGCTTAAAATGATAAATATTGAATACATGCACTCATCACCAAGCAAAGTGAATGATCACATAGGATAGATAAGATAATATCATCAAACAAGCATAAGTGTAGCTTATGATCAAACACATGATCATCAATGACTCACAAGAATAGCATAGTATCTCAAGCAATCAAAAGCAAACAAGTTTTAACCACCAAATCAAGAGAGAATAAAAGCAAAACTCTCTCTCTCTCTCGAAGCCTATGATCTATACATTTTTCTCCCCCTTTGGCAACAAGTTACCAAAAAGTTCATAAAAAATGCATAGTGCTAGATCGTCTCTCAAGCTTGATCTTCAGGTGGTGGTGTCCGGATAACTCCAAGAACGAAGGCTTCAGTTGAAGTAGAGGGTGCTGGAGTTGATGCTGGAGCTGGTTGCACTAGAGCTGTAGGAGCTGTAGCTGGTGCAGATGATGTTGCTCTAGTGTCTATCACAGACACTTCAACTGACCTCTGGGCTCTAGGCACTTTGGCAAACGCATTAGTGGTAGTCTTGCCCTGCCTCTCCTGCATGTCATCCTGCAGCTGCTCCACAACTGACTGAATCTCAATTACTTTGACATCAAGATCATGAAATTTGAGTTCCATGATTCTTTCCAAGCTCTCCTGATTCTGAGTGAGGGTGGCCAATCCCTTCTTAATCCTCAGTGTTGATGCTATTAAGTAACCAAGCTGTTCCTGCTTGTTCTTCAAGAAATACTCAGATGCCTCCTCTTGAGTTGGCATCTTGGCAGCCTTCTCCTTCCTTGCCTTCTCCTTCTTCTCTTGAGCATGTACAGATGATGGATCATTCTCATTCATGACAACCTCATTGTACTCAAAGTCTGGATAAAGTGGAAAATGTTCCTTATCCAATAGATATTTGCCTGTTCCCATCTTTGAGTTAATCAACTCCTGAATTTGAGGGGCATATCCACAGCTCCTCTTCTGGTCTGCTGCAGTCCTCTTAATGGTTTCAACCATAAGGCTCATGACCTTGAATTTCTGAGGCACATCAAACAAATGCAACATGTTGATTGCATGCCCTGTGATCATGTTGTGGTCACCAGACTTAGGCAATAGAGTGTGCCTTAGGATCCAATTGATAGTGGGCAGCCCCGACAGAAGAAAGTGGACTGATCCAAACTTATGTGTCTCAACAGCTTTGTCTAGGATCTCTTTGTACATGTGTGCCATGGAATTGTGGTCCATCTTCTTCTTGGCATATACATCCAGGTCATCATCATTTTCCTTTGGGGCATTGATCAGTCTTGCCCATTCCTCAACAGTGGACTGGTACCTTGTACCTTCAGACATCCAAACTATCCTCCCATCTGGATAGAAGTGTGCTGTGGAGTAGAATTGCATGATAAGTTCATCATTCCACTTGGTGAGCTTTTGCCCAACATAATCTGCAACTCCACAAGCAACAAAACTGTCTTGCACTCCAGGATAGTGCTCTTCATTTTCCTTTATGTAGGTCCAGTTGACCCACCTCATATCACATACTATGGGCTTCTTGTCCAACAAGATTGTCTCATAGAAGTCCTGCTGTTCCTTTGTATGGAACCTGTAATCAACAACAGTTCTTCTCCTTGCGGAATATGGATCTGTCAGCCTCCATAGCCTCAACCCTGAGTCTCTTTTGATGTTCATGTCCTCAGCCATAGGATGGGCATCATTGTGGTCTGGTATCTTGGGCTTGAGCTTCCTTAGGGCCTGTCCTTCTTCATCTTCCTCATCAGCAACATTAGGCACTCGGGCCTTGTTCTTCTGAACAGCTGGAATACTCCTGGTATTCCTTTTTGGTGCAAGCTTGGCCTTGGGGGCAGCTTTGGGTGCTTCCTTGGGCTTTGATGTTGCAGCCCCTGATCTAATAGCATCACCCATAAGCTTTTGTGCCTTGGGTGCTGGTGCAGCTACCTCTTCTTTCTCTTCCATCATGGAAGGTTGCCCAACAACTCTGGCTATGGTCTTCTTGACCCTTTCCTTCCTTTTCTTTCCTTCAGCAGCTGGCTCTTTGGATTGAGATTCCAAAGGAATTTGAGTGGAGACTCTAGCTTTGGACATTGGTTGTCTTCCTGCTGGCCTTTTAATCTTCATGCCTGGCTTTACTGCAGTTGAGCTGAACTTCTTCTTGAGCTCTACTTTCTTGGAAGTAGCCTCATCCTCTTCAGCTCTATAATCCTCATCTTCAGAGTCTGAAGTTCTCTTCTTCCTTTGCCTGGTAGCAGCCTTAGGCAGGTTGCTAGGAGTGCTTCTGCTACCTTCATCTGAAGTGCTGGAGGGACTAGTGCCCTGACTCATGTCAATCTGCTCTTCTGACCTGTTCTGGCTGTCACTCTGGGCTGACATGCTGCAAACACTGACTGCTGAACCTGTGAAGAGTTATAGATGAGATAGAGTGGATGAGCATCACAAAATGCAGAGATTTTTGCAAAAGAATGATTCAAAAATTCAGTTTTAGTTTTCCACAGAAAGCATTTCGGATCAACCGATTTTCAAACTCGGTGAACCGAAGCAGTTTTGGAACCTAAACTGATGAACTTAGTTGGACCGAGTCACAGTTCAGTGGCACCGAGACTGCTAGGGTTTCACAAAGTCCTAAAATCGGTCTCACCGATTAGCAATTCTCGGTCAGACCGAGAGTTACTAGTGCAATGGTATAAGCCAAATCGGTGGGACCGAGTTTTTCAACTCGGTGGGTCCGAGATGGTTTCGGCGGAAACCTAACCCTAAAATTTTGAATCTCATCTAATCTACGGATTGCATTGACTGGATAGGAGTGTTTCAATCGTGGCAAGAATCAATAAGAACACAATGTGCTAGGAATCAGACGAGGATAGCACAGTGATCGACTCCATACCCTAGCTCGGGGATGAACTCGCTACGGCGGCAACGGCAGGGTTGAATTCCGTTGACGGCGGCGGAGACCAGTGACAGGAGGCAGCTGGCGACGAGGAGACGATCCGGAGACCTTGGAGGTAGAGCGAGCTATTGCGTGGGCGAAGGGGTTCGGAGGAATTTCCAAATTTTTGCCCGTGACTATATATAGCCCGACCTTGTCGGTGTGACCGAGTGGAACAACTCGGTGGCACCGAGATACATAACTGTGTACAGTTACAGCAACTAGGTGTGACCGAAAAGTTCAAATCGGTTGCATCGAGATTGAAAACTTAGATTGACTTAATGATCTCGGTAGGACCGAAAGGAATCGGTCAGACCGAGAATCACAAAGAAGTTTTGGAAGTTTAAGTCTATGACGAATCGGGGACTCCGAGTGCTCCTCACACAGAGTGGTTCGAATCTGACTTGATCAAATTTTGTGATGTAGCATGAATAGAGTTTGAGACGAGAAAAGCATAGATAGCTAGAGAAGGTTCTTAGGCATTCTTGTCCATCCACATGGCAAAAAGAAAAAGAGGCAAATCAATCAAAAAAACAAGTGGATGTCCTTGAACAAGTAAAATATGCACCAACATGCTCACACAATAAGATGGCAAATGAGATATGTGGCAAAACATGCACAACCAATTCTAGCATCTATCAAGCAATTGGCGATGACTAGGTCATCTATATATGAGTATATTGACTTAGGAGTCAAATGAGAACATTTGATCATAGGTCATACTCATCGTTTAAGCTCAAGTGGGGTTACCACTTTTACATAATGCATTGATGTGTTCACACCATTAGAGTTTCTTTGACTCAATTCTTAGAGTTAAGCTCCCCCTAGATGTGAGATCCCCCCTTAGAGGGATGAACTAACCTTGGGTTTTGTCGATGATGACTTCATGTAGGTGTTGAAGATGTGGATGCTCAATGTTGATGTAGATCATTTGGAGCAATCCATTGGAGTGAGTTGCACTTTCAACTTACCTACATGGGTTAGTCCCACAAGGAACAAACAAGAATATCCATAGACATAGAGTGATGCACACACAAGATGATGTCCATGAAATCATTAGGTTACCTTGTCCCTTGCCTTACCAACATGAGGGTTTGTGACTCCTTGAACTAGTGCAAGATGTGGAAGTTGATTGCACTTGTCCTTGCCATAATGATATGAGTGAAGAATGTTGGCAGAGTCACCCTCAAGAACTCCCTAGTTCTTCTTCTTCGGGATCCACATCATCTTGATGGGAATCCTTGGAGTTGTAGTTGTACTTGATGAAGTAGAACTTGACGTAGTCTTGGGAACCCACTTGAACGAGGCCTTAGGTGCTTCTTCAAATGCATCAATCTCTTCTTGAAGTTTGTCCTTGCCTTTGTTCTTGTGATCTTGTGGTGGAAGATCATCTTGTGCTTGTGTTCCCTTGAAGGAAGTAGGATCATACTTCTCTTGTTGAGGAACAAACTTCGTCTTGGGGTATTGATCTTCTTCCCACTCAACTCCATTGGCATTGAACTTTCGTTCAAAACCAACACCTTGATTCTTCCAGTGTCTTCCTTGCTTGCATACAATTTCCTCGAATTGCTTACTCCCGGCAAGGCTCTTGTAAACACCTTTCTCTATAATTCCCTTCAATAAGCTATTTTCTTGCTCAAGTGTAACTTGGCTAAGAGAATCATTAGTGGAATCAAGAGAACTACTAGAAGCAACAATATTGACATTATTATTGTTACTACTAGAGGAAGTATCTTTCTTGTACTTGTTACTAGACTTGACTTGAGGCATGTAAGTAGATAAGAGTAAACGCTTGGCAATGTAAAAAGAGCTTTTCTTATGGAGATCGTCATTGATTGCTTTTAAGAACTCATGCTTTTGCTCAAGATTGAGCTTTTCAAAGCGTAACTTCTCATGAGCCCTTAAAAGTTCTTGATGATCTTCGAAGATAGTTTCATGAGCCAACTTAAGAGTGTTTAGTTCTTTAGTTAGAAGCTCAATCTTCTCCTTATCATTCTCATTCATTTTATCTTGATTAGCATGATTAATTGATGTTTCATCATAGTATTCATCACTAGAGTTGTCAACAAGTAGATCATCATCCACAAGCAAGTCATCTTCATCACTATTGAAATCAACATACTCAGGATGTGTTACCTTTGGACCTTTGGCCATGAAGCATCTTCCAATTCCTTCATTTGGTGAATCAAATATGTCGTAGGAGTTGGTTGACACAAGTGCTAGACCAGCAACACCTTCATCTTGAGTATGTTCGGAGTCGGAGTGATAGCTTCTCTCGGAGTGATTGTCGGAGTCGGAGCCGGATACCCATTCACCAACATGAGCTTGATGTCTTCGTTTTGTGTAGCTCCTTGATGACTTGTCCTTCCTTTCCGAATCCTTGCTTCTCCGTGAGAGTCTTCGTTCATAACGATCATCTCTACTCCTCCTCTCTCTTGGTGGTGATTCTTCTCTTTTGCTTCTTCTTTTTGGAGAATCTTCTCTTCTTTTGTAGGGTGCCGTACACTCATTGGAATAGTGTCCAGGTCTCCCACAATTGTAGCAATTGCGCTCTCAACTAGAAGATCTTTTGTCATGGTAAGACCTTGTCTTGGAGCTTCTTTCTTTGCTTCTACTCTTGTAGAATTTGTTGAAGTTCTTCACCATTAAGCTTAATTCTTCATTGAATGTTTGTTTCTCACTTGATGATGTGGGGGCTTCAATTGAGGCTTTGTAAGCACCACTTGACTTGTTGTGAAGTTCCTCCTTATCCTTGAGTGACATCTTATGAGCACCAATTCTTCCAATGACTTCTGTTGGCTTGAGATCTTTGTAGTTTGGCATCATTTGGATCAATGTGCACACGGTATCATACTTTCCATCCAATGCTCTTAGGATCTTCTTGATGATGAATCTGTCGGTCATCTCTTCACTCCCTAAGCCGCCAATCTCATTTGTAATAAGATCAAGCCTAGAGTACATTTCAGCGACACCTTCACCATCCTTCATTTTGAACTTGTCAAGATGACTTTGGAGCACATCCAACTTGGATTCCTTGACGGATTCGGTACCTTCATGCATATCAATCAAAGTATCCCAAATTTCCTTTGCATTCTCAAGACGGCTGATTTTGTTGAATTCTTCGGGGCACAATCCGTTGAAGATGATATCACAAGCTTGAGCGTTGTATTGCAGCATCTTCAATTCTTCCGCATTAGCTTCACAGTTCGGCTCTCTCCCATCAAAGAATTCATCTTGCAAGCCAATACAAATAATTGCCCAAACGGCGGGGTTATGTCCGAGAATATGCATTTTCATCTTATGCATCCAACTAGCAAAGTTAGTACCATCAAATTAAGGACCTCTATGGTGATAATTTCCCTTGCTAGACGCCATACTCTCCTAGGTTGTGAAACCAAGGCTATGACCACCAAAGCTATGGAAATCAAAGAAAATGGAGAGCAAAGCTCTGATACCACTTGTAGGACCTTGAAGTAGGTCTAGAGGGGGGTGATTAGACTACTTGACCAATTAAAAACTTAACCTTTTCCCAATTTTAGAGTTTGGCAGATTTTAGCTATCTTAGGACAAGTCAAGCAATCATCACACAAATCAAGCAAGCATGCAAAGAGTATATGGGCAGCGGAAATTAAAGCATGCAACTTGCAAGAAAGTAAAGGGAAGGGTTTGGAGGATTCAAACGCAATTGGAGAGACAGATGTTTTTGGCGTGGTTCTGACAGGTGGTGCTATCGTACATCCACGTTGATGGAGACTTTAACCCACGAAGGGTAACGGTTGCGCGAGTCCATGGAGGGCTCCACCCACGAAGGGTCCACGAAGAAGCAACCTTGTCTATCCCACCATGGCTGTCGCCCACGAAGGACTTGCATCACTAGCGGTAGATCTTCACGAAGTAGGCGATCTCCTTGCCCTTACAAACTCCTTGGTTCAACTCCACAATCTTGTCGGAGGCTCCCAAGTGACACCTAGCCAATTTAGGAGACACCACTCTCCAAGAAGTAACAAATGGTGCGTTGATGATGAACACCTTGCTCTTGTGCTTCAAATGATAGTCTCCCCAACACTCAACTCTCTCTCATAGGATTTGGATCTGGTGGAAAGAGTATTTGAGTGGAAAGCAACTTGGGGAAGGCTAGAGATCAAGATTCATATGGTAGGAATGGAATATCTTGGCCTCAACACATGAGTAGGTGGTTCTCTCTCAGAAATGGTAAGTTGGAAGTGTAGGTTTAGTCTGATGGCTCTCTCCACGAATGAAGAGGAGGTGGAGGGGTATATATAACCTCCACACAAAATCTAACCGTTACACACAATTTACCAAACTCGGTGGGACCGATTCAACAGACTTGGTCGGACCGATTTAGTAAACCTAGTGACCGTTGTTGATTTTCGGTGGGACTGACATGCAACTCGGTGAGACCGATTCGGTTAGGGTTAGGGCATAACGTAATCTCGGTAAGACCGATTACACAAACTCGGTGAGACTGATTTTGGTAATAAGCTTTCTAGAGAGTTGGTCAGGTAAACTCGGTGGGACCGATTTGCTCTTTTCGGTGAGACCGAAATGTTACAAAAGGGAAACAGAGAGTTTATATTGCAATCTCGATGGGACCGATCGCTCACATCAGTTTGACCGAAACGTTACAAAGGGAAACATAGAGATTACAATCCCATCTCGGTGAGACCGAGATCCCTATCGGTAGGACCGATTTGCCTAGGGTTTGTGGCAGTGGCGATGACTTTTGAAATCGGTGGCGCCGGATAGGAAGAATCGGTGTGACCGATTTTGGCTCTGGGTTTAGGTCATTTGTGGATGTGAGAAAGTAGCTGAGGGTTTTGGAGCATATCACTAAGCACATGAAGCAAGAGGCTCATTAAGCAACACCTCATCCCTCCTTGATAGTATTGGCTTTTCCTATAGACTCAATGTGATCTTGGATCACTAAAATATAAAATGAAGAGTCTTGAGATTTTGAGCTTGAGCCAATCCTTTGTCCTTAGTATTTTGAGGGATCCACTTTCATCATTCATGCCATGCCATTCATTGAGCTTTCCTGAAATAATAGTCTTGGAATAGCATTAGCTCAATGAGCTATATGTTGTTATGAATTACCAAAACCACCTAGGGATAGCTGCACTTTCAATATTATTAGCACAATTGACATCAAGAGAATTTATAGGAAAATCATTGGAATGATGCTTTTTATTAAAGGAGTTATCGTGAATCTCTTCATAAATTTCTTCATCATAATTTTCAGATTCACAAATTTCAAGCAAAACTTCATAAAGATAATCTAGTGCACAAAACTCAGTAGCAATTGGTTCAACATAATTGGATCTCTTAAGCGGATGAGGATCCATAGATCTTAGGTTCTCTATTTAGCAATAAATAAGCATCTATTCCAACGAAACGAGCAAACGAAAGGGCAAGCAAAAGAGAGGAGGAGATTGGGAAAGAAAGGGCGAATAAAAACGGCAAGGGTGAAGTGTGGGAGAGGAAAATGAGAGGCAAATAATGTAAATGCGAGGGAGATGGGTTTGTGATGGGTACTTGGTATGTCTTGACTTGAGCGAAGACCTCCCCGGCAACGGCGCCAGAAATCCTTCTTTCTACGTCTTGAGCTTGCATTGGTTTTCCCCGAAGAGGAGAGGGTGATGGAGAAAGTGTAGCGTAAGTATTTCCCTCAGTTTTGAGAACCAAGGTATCAATCTAGTAGGAGGCTCCTCAAAAGTCCCACGCACCTACACAAACAAACTGAGAACTCGCAACCAACGCGATAAAGGGGTTGTTAATCCCTTCACGGCCTCTTGCAAAAGTGAGATCTAATAGAGAGATAATAATATATTTTTGGTATTTTGTAATATAGATGCAAAAAGTAAAGATGCAAATAAAAGTAGATTGAAAGCAAATATGATAAGAGATAGACCCGGGGGCCATAGGTTTCACTAGAGGCTTCTCTCGAGATAGCATACGTATTACGGTGGGTGAACAAATTACTGTCGAACAATTGATAGAAAAGCGCATAGTTATGAGATTATCTAGGCATGATCATGTATATAGGCATCACGTCCATAACAAGTAGACCGACTCCTGCCTGCATCTACTACTATTACTCCACACATCAACCGACTCCTGCCTGCATCTAGAGTATTAAGTTCATAAGAACAGAGTAACGCTTTAAGCAAGATGACATGATGTAGAGGGATAAACACATGCAATATGATATAAACCCCATCTTGTTATCCCTGATGGCAACAATACAATACGTGTCTTGCGACCCTTTCTGTCACTGGGTAAGAACACCGCAAGATTGAACCCAAAGCTAAGAACTTCTCCCATGTCAAGAAAGATCAATCTAGTACGCCAAACCAAACTGATAATTCAAAGAGACTTGCAAAGATAACTCAATCATACATAAAAGAATTCAGAGAAGATTCCAATATTATTCATAGATAAACTTGATCATAAACCCACAATTCATCGGATCTCTACAAGCACACCCTAAAAGGAGATTACATCGAATAGATCTCCACGAGAGAGGGGGAGAACATTGTATTGAGATCCAAAAAGAGAGAAGAAGCCATCTAGCTAATAACAATGGACCCGTAGGTCTGTGGTGAACTACTCACAACTCATCGGAGGGGCTATGGTGTTGATGTAGAAGCCCTCCGTGGTCGATTCCCCCTCCGGCAAAGTGTCGGCGAAGGCTCCAAGATGAGATCTCGCGGATACAGAAGGTTACGGCGGTGGAAATTGTGTTTCATGGTGCTCCTGGATGTTTTCGGGGTCTGTAGGTATATATAGGAGGAAGAAGTATGTCGGTGGCCGCCCGAGGGGCCCATGAGACAGGGGGGCATACCCTACAGGGGGGTGCACCCTCCTATCTCGTGGGGCCCTCGGAGGCTTCTTGACTTGCACTCCAAGCTCTCCGGATCAGATTTGTTCCAAAAATAACGCTCCCGAAGGTTTCATTCCGGTTGGACTCCGTTTGATATTCCTTTTCTTCGAAATACTGAAATAGGCAAAAAAACAGCAATATGGGCTGGGCCTCCGGTTAGTAGGTTAGTCCCAAAAATGATATAAATATGTAAAATAAAGCCCATAAACATCCAAAAGGGGTAATATAATAGCATGGAACAATCAAAAATTATAGATACGTTGGAGATGTATTAGCAACCAATCGGTTGGGTCGGAACGGAGAAACTACATTGTCGTGTTCATCGGGAGGCAACCGGCTTGGACGGAATAGCCGATTGAAACGAGGCCTAGCATACTGCAGAATGGAGGAAACGACCTTGTGTTAGACCACCTACGGTCGAAACAGGATCCTGTTCATTGGGATGGGTCTGGCGTACCGCAAAACGGAGGAAACCGACTTGTATTTGAGTACCTACGATCGAAACGGGGTCCTTTTGATCGGGAGGGGTGTGGCATACTTCAAAACGGAGGAAACGGACTTGTGTTGGAGCGCTAAGGTCAAAACGAGGGTCCTATTCATCGGGAGGGGTGTTGCCTACCGCAAAACGGGACTCCACGGGCTACTGCTCATCTCCACCATCGACATCCTCCAGCCTCCACGGGCTACTGTTCTTACACCATCGACGTCCTCCAGCCTACACCTGCGACTATTCATCCACCGGCTCCTGTTCATCGAACCTTCATCGCTCCTCCACCTGCTACTATTCAACCAGCCCTCTCCACGGGGTCCTTTTCAACCACCCCTCCATGGGCTACTGTTCATCTAGCCCTCTACCGGCTACTGTTCAACCAGCCCTCCATGGGGTCGTCCTATTCATCCAGCTCTCCATGAGGTCCAGTTCATACACCCCCAACCGGCTCGATCGATCGGGGTCCTGTTCATCCAGCGGCAACGACCTCTACTACCATGGGGTCCTGTTCATCCAACCCCCACTTGGAACTGTTCA